>NW_024884586.1:49223856-49267038 GCF_019232065.1 Centrocercus urophasianus
TGTGGATGCCCCATCCCTGCAGGCATTCAAGGCCAGGCTGGATGTGGCTCTGGGCAGCCTGGGCTGCTGGTTGGTGACCTGCACACAGCAGGGGGTTGGAGCTGGATGAGCACTGTGCTCCTTTGCAACCCAGGCCATTCTAGGACTCCACTGTCTTCTGCTTCTACATGTGTGACCTACAGCCTTGCACATGCCAGAGGGAGTAGCACCACTTCCCAGAAGCACCTGATTTTATTACTCCATAACAAGCATCCAACACGCAGATATCTGATGCTCCAAATGGCTTTGTTTCACATAGCTTTTTGCTTCCTGTGTTTGAGATTTCTGCTCTCCAGTTTGATATCAATATTGTGATGCTGTGAACAAAGCCTATAGCTGAATACAAATCTGCATGCTGAGGAAGTCAGAAGTACTCCAAGGAATATGATAGTCACACAGACTGTTTTCTTTCTTACCATAAATGAAGCAGAATCTCTGCTCTACTCAACCACAAACAAACTTTCATTAAGAAAACAAAAAACTCAAGTCCATCAATGAAGTCTAATGCACATTTTAAAATAAGGTCCCAAAGCAGACCCAGAATTACCTAAGCAGCTCCAATAATGCATCTACGCCACACAGCATGGAAAGTTACAGAATCACTACAAGCCTTAGGTTTGTATCAAACAGCAAATCCACATAAGCACAAGGTAATTCTCCAGCAGGATGCCACAGCCAGGATGACCCTCCCTGCCTTCAGCCCATAAGCAGAAGCAAACAGATGCCAAGGACAAGCACAGATGCTACACTGCTTCTGCCTTCAGCAGCATTACTGGCACACTGCACCAGCCCCCCTTGCTGTGCAGTTGAAGGAGATGAACAAAAGAGTTCCAAAAAAGCCAAACAGATAATTTAACTGGAAACGTGCTTAAACATAGGAAATACTTAGAGAACTTTATTTAGCTTATCAAGAAGGTAGTGATTAAGAGGAACTTGGAGCAGTCAGAAATAGCCTGTATGAGAAACAAGGGTCTAAAAATGAAAGTCTCCCAGATTAACACAAAGAAACGTGCTTCAAATCTGAATTGCTAATAGTATAGAGTGATCCATCAATGAGGACAGCTTCCCAAAAGTCAAGGCAGAATCTATCACTGTAAACATGGAGCAGAATTTTATATATATATATTTTTTAATTTCTTCAAGCACAACTACAGCATGTCTGTTCAGAAGGGGGTCCAGTGGTCCTCATTAACCTGGCAGCAAGGTGCTGTTGCTGGGTAGTTGGACTGGATGACCTTCAGGAGACCCTTCCAACTCAAAGGATTCTATGCTGAATTGCTTCTCTAACATCAGGGCCAAAATCCTTCTGTTGCTAGAGGTCTCTGCCTCTAAGACACGCTTCCCTGGTATTCCTGTGTCAGCTTACACCATCTTTTCAAGGCCATGCTGGATGGGGCTGTGAGCAACCAGGTCCAGAGAGAGGTGACCCTGCCTATAGCAGGGGGCTGGAACTGGATGATTTTAAAGGTTCCTTCCAACCCAAACCACCCTATGATTCTATGATCTTACCATCTGAAAACAGCACACTGACACCACTAAATAGTGGATAAGTCTGCAGAGATGCAATCCCCTCAAGGGGATGGTTTGGTTTTCTATAGCACAGCTCTGACCACATACAGCTCTATACGAGCAGCTACCAGACCAGCCAACCAGCTCATTAAACACCCCGATGCTCTACTGAGGTGCTTGCTACTGCATTCAGCTTCTCCTTCACAACTCCCTCCAGTCCCATGTTCCACAAAGCATTTAATGGAACACTGCTCTGAAGGGACTTCAAATAAAGGCTTTAAAAAAAAAATAATAATAAAAATGACTGCGGATGCTTCCACTTCATCAAAAAGTCCACAGCCTTCTGTGAACAGATGATGTTAGGAGCAGATGTACACAACCAGATGATCTCTTCTTTACCAGCCATCTTGACCTGTCTGGCTTGATTTATATAAACTGCTTTTGCTCACTACAGCACAGATTATGTAAATCTCAAGAAACCCTTCACCAAACAAGAACTGCCACACCACTTGCAGACGAGCAGCCACACTGTCTGCAGAACACAGCAGCACATCCTGGTGGGAGAACCACCTCCTGCCAAGGGAACACATTCCCCTTGACGTTAACACCAGGAACAGAAGAACCCCATGAATACTGCTAAGGCAGAGCAAGAACAAAAGAATCACAGAATCACTACAGAATGGCCAAGGTTGGTAGAGACCTCAAAGATCATGAGGCCCACCAACCTCCACATTTCATAGCAGCCCAGGCTGCCCAGAGCCCCATCCAACCTGGCCTTGAACACCTCCAGGGATGGACGGGGCATCACAGCCTCTCTGGGCAGCCGTTCCAGCACCTCACCACTCTCACAGCACACAACTTCCCCCTGACATCCAACCTCAATCTGCCCTCCTTCAACTTCAAACCATTTCCCCTTGTCCTGCTGTTATCTACCCTTTCAAAGAGTTGATTCCCCTCCTGTCTGTAGGCTCCCTTTAGGCACTGAAAGGCAATGAGGTCACCCCGCAGCCTTCTTTTCTCCATGCTGAACAAGCCCAGCTCCCTCAGCTTGTCTTTGTAGTGGAGGTGCTGCAGTCCCCTGATCATCCCTGTGGCTCTCCTCCAGATGCTCTCCAACAGCTCCCTGTCTTTCTTGTATTGGGTGCCCCAGACCTGGACACAGCATTCCAGATAGGGCATCACGAGGGCAGAGTAGAAGGGGACAATTGTCTCCCTGCCCAAAAGACGGAAGTTTTACCATATCAAAAAGAGAGGTCTCGGCAGCTCACCAGGTAGGCCAGCTCCTTTGTTCATCATCATTCTCCCCATCTAATTTACAAGTCTCACAGCTCCAGACGGGTTACGACGCTGATGAATGACTTCTAATGTCATTTTTTTTCCCCCTTCTTTTTTTAAAGCTACGTGGTATCCCAAAACAACTTTTTAAAATTAGCTGTGAGGTCATTCTAACCGTTTAAATCAAGCGGGTATGACAAGAGCTGCAGTGCCAGGCTTCTGCATTTTACAGATCTCCGTTTCACTTCGAAGAGAGCAGATTTACGCCTTCTTAATTACACCGAACTCCAGACTGTGTGCTTTTAATACCAGGCAGGTATTAATACATGTATTTTTAACGCTGCCCAACAGATGCTTGCTATGTTCTGAGAATTTCTAGTTGCAAACACTGAGTCACCAAAGAAGAAAACAGAGTAAGTTTGCGTTACCCAGGCTGGACGTGGCTCTGGGCAGCCTGGTTGATGACCCTGCACATAGCAGGGGGTTGAAACTCAACGATCACTGTAATCCTTTTCAACCCAGGCCATTCTATCATTACTTACAGGTTAAAACACCTCACGGGAAAGGTAGCAATCGGCTTTAACGGCGTTAAACTGCTCTTCATACACCGAAAACGTAATTAGCGAAGTCACCGCATTGCCCCCCGCCTGTCACGCCTCCATCACAACGCGTTTGGCGGAGGGGAACGGCGGCACTCCGCATCCGCGCTGCCCACAAAGGCACCGAGCGCACAGCTCAGCCCGCAGCCAGCCGCTTCGCACTACAAGGACGAGATGCACGTTTTCGGCAGCAGCCGGCTCTCAAATCCAAAACCCACACCGCACGAAGTTTATTTCATCTTCTCGGCGTTCCAACGCGCGGCGGGGAGGAGCGGGACCTCGGGCAGAAGCGATAAACGGAGATCGGTGCGTTTCCACACGTTAAGATCACAGCCAAAACATCCCGTACTTCTGTTACTTTCAGCCGCAGCTGAAAACAGCGAAGCAACGGAGAGGAAAACGCTTCCAGCTGCGCACAAAAAGCCTCCGCGGCACAACAGCAGCCCCGATGTAATTAAAGACCCGAGGTGACACGGCGTTGCACCGCACCATTGTTAGCGGCGGGGCCGCGCAGCCCGGCTTACCCTCCATTTTCACGAGGGAAGCAGCTCGCACGGCTCTTCCCGAGACTGAGTCGGACGCTTCGCCCTAATGGAGTTACTTCCACTGAAGCCTCTGAGCCCCTTCCCCCTCCCCGCTCTCCTCCTCCTCCCCTCCCCATCAGGACGGCCCGACCGCAGCGCTCACCCCAGCACCACCAGCTCCCCGTACTTGACGGGCTCCTTGTTCGGGGCGCAGTGTTCCTCCTGGCTGGGGGAAAACATCGGGGCGACCGCCGCCGAGATCACCCAGCGTCGCGCTCAGCTCCCGAGCGGGTTCCGCGCTGCGCCCCGCACTGAGCCGGCGGTCGCCCGACCGCGGACACTACACTCCGAGGGTCGTACCAAGTGCTGGCGGCGGGGGGGTGGGTAGGAGGAGCCAAGCGGCGCCCTCGCGCCCCGCTCTCGTTCACCGCCGGCGGAGGGGGCGCCCCCGGCCAGCACCGCCCCTTCGCCTCGCCGCGCCGCGCCGCGCCGCGCCCCCCCCCTCCTCCGGCCGCGAGTGGTACGGCCCGGCTCTGTTATGTAAACATAGAGTAAAGGGGACGGGGCCGCTCTTAAAGGGGCCGCGCTGAGAGTTAGCGGGGGCGGGGCTGCGTGGGGAGGTGGGACCGCGTCTCTAAGTGGGGGGTGTCCAGAGTCAGCGTGGCGTGGAAGGAGCTAGTTTGGAGCTCAGGTGGCAGTAAACCCAGACTTTCTGTGGGGTCACACCCAGCACTGCTCACACCTCAGCTGCACCCATCGCGGCCTTCCTTCTATTCCCTCCAAACCCAGCAGGAATCAGCCCCCAAATGGTATTCGCTCAGCCAGGCTCGAGCTCTCTGCTCCAGGAGCAAGGAAAAGTCATGGTGGTCTTCACCCAGAATCTTCCCTGAGCACAGAGCAGGAGTGGGCCCAGTTTCTCCTGCCCAGAGCTTTCCCATGGCTGAAATCACATTTAGCTATTAATTTTCACAGCAATGCTATTTTTCTGCCATCCCTGGTGAAGAGGTGAAATGGAAAAAGCCAGCCAATCTCACAGGGCTGCGGAATGGAGATCTTCCCAGGGGCTGTGCGAAGAAGACAAGGTTTTATTAAAGACAGAGAGCTGAATTATTGCGGATTTATCTTCTTTATTGCCCTAACAAAATAGAAAAGAAAGCTGAGCTGTAAGTCACTGTCGAAGAAAACAAATACAGCCTGGAAAACAGTGAGGAAAACAAACCTCCTGGCTGCATCCTCTTTAAGTTCTCCCCCTTCTCCCCCTGAACACAAGTCCTTCGCTTTGCTTTTGCACGGCATAAACAAACTTAAATTGTCTTCCAAGAGGCACTCCGACAGTTCTTAGCTCAGGTTTCCTGTAAGCCCCAAAGCCCTGGATCAGGTTGGGTTTATGGCATTTTCTGCTTCCCAACAACTGCCTTGTGGGAATTGAGGAAGGACCTTGAAGGTCTGGTTTAGTCTGTGTTCTTTCTTGTTTTCTAGCACCTTTTGAAGACTTTATTACCGAAGCACTGGTTTTCTCCCTGCATCTCCCAAGGACCTACTGCTCCCAGCACTAAAAACCTGCTTTTAATTTGCTGGTGAGAGCAATGAAGCAGAGATGGAGCAAGGAGCTGCCCCATGGCTCCACATCCCCCACAGTCACAGCCACAGCACTGATGCTTCCTACAGCCCCAAACATTCCTCTTTGCAGCGGGAACGGAAAAAAAAGGAGCTGCATTTCTCCCCAGATCTATTGAAATAATGGAGAAATGTATCTACAGCCACGTTTGCACAGGGAGGTGGTGGAGTCATCGTCCCTAGAGGTGTTCAAGTGCCATAGAAATGTGGCACTGGGGAACATGGTCTGTGGGCATGGTGGGGGTCAGCTGGGGTTGGGGATCTTGGAGGTCTTGTCCAACCTTAGTGATTCTATTATGTTTAAGTTGAATATATCTCATTCTCTCGCCTTCAGAATGTCTCCACGTGGCAGCTTTTTTGGGGAGCATCCTCCAGTTTTATTACAGCAGCTTTCTGGCTAAGGTGCATCTTTCAGCAGGAACATCCAGCAAAGCCAGGAAGGCATTAAAATCAGTGTCCGAAGAAGAATCCCAAACACGAAGAAATAGTGCATACCCATTTGTTTTTAAAATGTAATAAAAAAAAAATATTTTAAATACAGGAAGATTAATAAGGCTGTAATTCAGCAAAGTGCTTGCAGATGTGCTGGGCTCAGAGTAAGTGCTTCAGAGCTTTCATGATTCGGGGCTTAGGGACTAAGCTTGAAATGTAGAAAAAGTACTGAAAGACATAATTTGCTGTCGTACCTGTGGCTTGTGTTGCACACGAAGCTGACAGGACACACATCAGGTCTGGTGATATACTGGTGCGCAGGTTTCCATTGCATTCCTGTGCAACACCATGCTGTGTAATGGTCCTTGATTCACAGAAACACCAAGAATTTAGAAAGGGAAATGACATGAGGAAAAAAGTGGAAGAGTGAAAAGCATGACACGATTTCAAGTCTCGCAGCAGCAGCTTAAGAATGAGTTACAGGCTTGGGATTAACACAGAGCAGTCCTCGCTAAAGGCCCTACCAGGTTTTAACAAAGCAAGGTAGCGAAGCAGCAGAGTTGAAAAAGCAGCTATCAAATAACTGTATCTAAGCAGGGAAAAGAGAATAAAGCATAAGCAGCATCGAATACAAAACCACAACAAGAAAAGCTGAAAGGATATTACAGAAATGCTTGCCAAAGGCAAAGGATTTTAAAGAGATTCAGATATGACAACATTGAACAAGTCAATATGGATTCATAGGGATGCATCTGATGAGCCTGATACACTGGGGAGAAAGCAACAGCATCTTTTGCAGACAGAAGACAGTTTATAGCATGTTCACACCCTCTGAAGCAGCCAATGAACATGATCACATATCAGGATTTCATCTGAATTTTGCCACATAAAAGCTCTGAAAGAAATAAAAGTAGTGTGAAAAAGGAACAGAGTATGTCATGGCTTAGCAGCTGGCTGCAAGAGAATTGGGAGGCTTGAAGTTCTTCTTTTTGTGGTGAGGAGAGGTCACTGCTGGGACATCGTGGTGCTCTGGGGGACCTTGGCCAGGCAGCTCGCTGGTAATGGAAAACTTTGCTGAGAAGCCAAAAATTTTAAGCTGACTGCAAAGAGTCAGCAGAAGACCTAGCAAGAAAATGTCCAACTAAAGTACATAGAGAAGATGACCTTAGCCATATCTACCTAATGACTGGCTCTAATTGAGCTATTATCATTCAGGAAAGACATCCTGAGACTTTACAGTCACTATAGGTCCTTCTCTTGTAGTGTTAGCCCAGAGATCAACAGAAGTCTAAAAGGTGAATGAAATGTGCAAAGGAGCCCTTGTACTTAAAACGTGTCTCTTCTTCCAATGTCACGGGTACTCCTAGGAAAACCTGTTCTGTCTCTGGATGGATGGTCATCATCCTTCTCTGTGGGGTAAAGCCAAGGGCATTGCTCTGTTCTGTGCTCACCAGCTCTCCCATCTCTCCTTCAGTGAACAGGGACACCTCCAGCTCCATCAGGTGCTCAGAGCCCCATCCAGCCTGACCTTGGGTGTCTGCAGGGATGGAGCACCACCACTCTCCCAGCAATGATGCTCCACACTCAGGGAGGCCGGAGGAGCAGCCATGTCCACATCTATGGAGCTACGTTCAACCAGCCCATAAATCAAATGGACCTCACCCAATGGACGTGAGGAGAATCCCAAATCAGTGCAGGACGTAAAGCTGGGATGCAATGGGAACTCTGTTGTCTCATAGCAGCAAACCTCAGACCCAAACCTTGCTCATTTTGCAGCCACTTAGGGATTTCACCCATCAGCAATGCAAGAACACCCACAGAGCCACTTAAAACTGAAGACCATTTTCACATATTTCTGCTACAGAGAATGAAATGCGATTTAGAAATTACTGCATATTAAAAAGGAGCGGTCCCCCAGCTGCTGTTCCCACTTCAGATATCCAGCTGCAGATATCCAGCATCCTGCAAAGCTCCAGCACAATCTCACGAGTGTCACTCTGCAGCAGGGTGCAGCTCCCACACCCTTCTTTCCCTGCATAGTTTTGTCATGCTGCTACGTGCACTTGGTCTTAGAGGAAAAGGGAAACAGCATTTGGCTGAGAACAGTAGGATCTATGGCTAATAACTACTCAGGAGTTCAGATTTCCCTGGCAGTAAGAACTCACAGTTAATGTTTTCTCCCCTCGTTAAGGGAAAGAGAGCTGGGTCGGAGCTGGGTATGTTAAAAGCAGCATTTGGTCTGCAAAGTATATACATCAGTAAGGTCTTATAACTACCTCCTAGCATCTGATATTCTTTTCATTACTGTCATTCAGTAAGCGAGCACATTGCCAGGTCTCCAGGCTGCCTTCAGCCTAGTTAGGGCTGACCTTGGCAAAAGGCTGGAAACCCCAAAACCTTGACATCCCAGCATGAGAAAAAAAAAAAAAAAGAAAAAAGAAAAAAAACAAAAAAAAAACCAAACAAAACTCCACCGAAACCAAACAACAGGCGGGCACAGATGTCAGGAAGATGCAGCAAAAGGAACAATGTCCTGCAACATCCTGTTGGGTCGATGTGCGAGTGCAACCCCCAGCACTGCCTTCCTCCCAGCCGTGAGAAGCCTGTGTGCTTGTGGATGCTCTCCTCTCCCACGCCTGCACGCTGTGGGCAATTATGAAGTCGTTAGCTCTGTAAGCTGAAAGGATCGCTGTTGTCAGGATCGGCTGAGACGCCGGTTGACTTGTCGTTATTATGGGCACTTTAGCAGATGGATGGCCAAAACTGTGTTTGCAGCAATGAGGTAATGACTGAGAAATGCAATTCTGGTAGCCCCCTGATTGCTGCTGGCTTTCACTGGCGTCATTAGGAGATGAAGATGCTTCGTACCTCAGCACACAATGCCTCCCTTTAACAAAGCAGCTGAGTTATTTCAGGAAAGGGTGAGAATTCCTCACCTTTGGGTCTGCAGAGTAGCACAGTTGCCAGTCAGATTAAGCTGGGGAAGATGTTGTACAAGAACTACGGAAGAAGCTCTGAAAAGACCACAAAACTTTCTTTTTTTTTTTTCTTTCTGTCATTAAGGGACACAAAATAGGTGAAAAGAGGCTTTGAGTGGAAAGAAAATCAACATGGATTCAATTAGTCATATACAGCATACATTCAACCAAAGAAACCAAAAATATGTTATTGAAGGAAGAACAGGCAACCACTTGGCTAGCTTAGTGGGCATGATGGTGATAGGTTGATGGCTGCACGAGGTGATCTTAGAGGCCTTTTCCAACCTTAATGATTCTATGACTCTACAATAAAAATCATCATCTACCTTTTGGAATGAAGAACACCCCATTTCGATGGTTTAGTCAAAATAAAGTGTCCAGTCATGGAATCATAGAATCAAATAATGGCTTGGGTTGGAAGGGACCTCAAAGATCATCAAGCTCCAACCCACAGGCTAATACTAGACCAGGCTGTCCATCCAGCCCAGCCTTAAACAGCTCCAGGGATGGGACATCCAGTCATTTTTTCATGAAAGGAAAAGCACTTGTATCAATCTGGATAGTGAGGGCTGTGGAGCTGGTGGGACACCTCCCATGGGGAGGATGAGGTCTGACTGCTCCAGGCAGCTGACTGAATAATAAAAACATAGCAACATACAACCATTATGGTTGGAAAGGATCTCCAAGATCCCATGTCCAACCCTGCCCACCCCCACCATGCCCACTGCCTATGTCTCAGTGCCACATTCCCACAGCTCTTCAACACCCCAAGGGACGGTGACCCCACCACTCCCTGGCAGCTGTGCCACTGCATCACCACTTTTTCAGAGAATAAATGTTTTCTAATATCCAACCTTGTGCAACTTAAAACCATTACCTCTTGTCCAATTGTACAGCAAAACACTCAAAAATGCCTCCAGGAAAACACACACAGACCATTTTCTTCCCCTGAAAGCTGTGAAACCCTCTGCTCCCCGGCACATGACGAAGCTGTCGATAGGAACACACTGACATCTTCCCAAGGAAGAACAGGATGTGACAGCCCTGCAGGAGCTACGCAGCGTGGTTGGTGTGGTGTTGGGAACAGATGGGAGCAAAGCCACAGGGAGCCGCTTTGCTCCGGAGTTGGCCCAATGTGTGAACCAGCAGTGGGCTGGACCCAAGGCTGCCCCATCTGCAACAGCCAAAACCTCGCTGAGCTGCTGCCTGCTGCCCCTGTACATCTTCTCTCTTGCCCATCAATAACTTCAGGATGCAAATGGGGCATATGGAGGCTGGAGACAGCAAAACAAAGGCAGGGGCCACGGGCAATTCACAGGATCAGAAACAGCAAGAGGTTCTCATTATGCAGAGGTCCCTGGCTGAGTGCGGTGCTACATTTAAATATTTCAGTGCGTGCTTGCCTGCATCCTCCCTGCAATGCCTGTGTGTGTATGTGCGTGCAGGCAGGAGCTCCTCCAGCTTGCAGCAGTGTTTTGGGCGAGATAAGGAACAAACAGAACAAGTGCAGATGCCCCCACATAGCACCGCATGAAAACTTTAAAGCAGACCTGAGAATCTTGGGAGCTCACGGCTTCTTTCCTCCCTGTGCTTGCTTACTGATGCTTTGAGCCCTGCGTAGCGAAGATAAATGCTTCTGCATCCCCAAAACCACGTGGGATCCATGCTGGCACCAATAGATGCTGGCCACAGGTGTTGTCCCACAAGGGTCCATCTTGGGACCGGCGCTCTTTGACAGCTTTATAAGTTACATGGATAGTGGGATTGAGTGCACCCTCAGCAAGCTTGCAGACAGCACCAAGCTGAGCAGTGCAGTTGGTACAGCAGAAGGAAGGGATGTCCCTGGACAGGCTCTAAAAATGGGCCCACAGGAACTTAATCAAGGCCAAGCATGAGGTGTTACACTTGGGTCAGGGCGATCCCAGCCATGAGTACAGATTGGAACAAGGCACCCTACCCCTGGAGATGCCCAAGGCCAGGCTGGGTGGGCCATGGGCAGCCTAATCTGGTGGGGGCAACCAGCCCATGACAGGGGGTGGCTCTGAGGTCCTTTGTAACCCAAACCATTCTGTAATTCTATGGTTCTGATACACCCACAGTATGCTCTGGCTGTCACCTCCACCATCATCTCCCCTGCACCCCCAGGACACGGCTGGCACAGGCAGGGCAGAGGGGACAACGTTGGGCATTTTTTCCCTCCTACTCCTCCTCTTTGCAAGCACGCAGCAGTGAGAGGGGACATTGTCAGCCTGCTCGTAGGCAGCACAAAGCGGTGGCTGTGCCGGCCTCCTTATAAAAATTCAAGGCTGTCCTCCTTTTTCCTGGAGGTTGCAGTGTTTTTGCACACACGTGCCTTTGTTGTGCCCACACCCTGTCCCAAAGCCCCCACAGCCAGATCAGTTCTTGCTACCAACCCGGAAAACTGCCAATTTGGATGTAATCGATCAAAACCAGGACAATTTGGGAGAAAGTTTGGAAATGCATTTCTGAACAAACGAACAAAAACATAAAAATATCAGTTCTTTCTCCAGCAATTCTGCCAGTTGAAAACTTCAGCTGGAAGCACTGGCAGCCCAGTTTTTCCCCAGATCAGCACCTCGAAGCCTATCTTTGCTGTGAGCATGGCAAAAGGGCATGATTCTGGGTTTCCCAGGAAACTACTTCACAGGTGAGATTAGAAGATTTTTGTTTTTATATATTCTCCGTGGCCACTGAGGTCCCTAGGCTGGAACTTGTGATTTTTCCCAAGTGCAGGATGGGTGCCCATTGGTACAGTTGGTAACTATGGAGCTGGGCTTTATCCCTTAGCCACAAGCAGGATTAAGGCCCAAGAGCTCCTTCCTGCCAAAAACTGGGAGAATAATCCTGTCATAACCTATTAATATGGAGCTGTGCTGGCACTTGGCAGCAAACCACCAAACCCACAAAGTTGTGTTTAATTTGCTGTTATAGGACAGGCTGAGTCTTCTTCACTCAATTATCCTGAGCTGATCTTTCAGCAACCACCCTGGAGAAAAGCCACCGTGCAGCTTCTCCACCCCACATCTCCATCCTGGGTTCACCCAGATGCCTCAGAACCCCAGTCTCCAGTTTGCAGTGGCCCCACATGCATAGCAGACTGGCAAGGGCAAGCAGGAATAACCCCAAGAAGACAAGCTGGGGAGATTATTTTGCTTTTTGCAGGTTTTCTTTCATAGAATCATAGAATTGTTTGAGTTGGAAAAGACCCTTAAAGACCATTTGGTCCAACCCCCCTGCAATGAACAGGGACATCTACAGCTCCATCAGGTGCTCAGAGTCCCATCCAGCCTGATCTTAGGTGTCTGCAGGGATGGGGCACCAGCACCTCTCTAGGCAACCTGTGCCAGTGCCTCACCACTCTTACTGTAAGAGACTTTTTCCTTATCTCCAGTCTAAATCTCCCCTCTTTTCATTTGAAACCATTTCCCTTTGGCCTATCCCAGCAGATTCATGCTAAAGAGTCTTTCCCCTTCTTTCTTCCAGCTTCCCTTTAGGTACTAAAAAGCTGGTGCTGGGCTTTGCTTGGTGCTTTCCCATTTCCCCCTCATCCAGGATGTCATTTTTCTCTTTTCTATTTTTACCCAAATCCTTGACATCTTCAAGGCAGCAGCTTGGAGGAAATGGATTATCCCGGCAGTGGCATTGCACTGCTCTGGCCCCAAGAAAACTTCTCCTTCCCAGGGCTCACCGCATTCCTGACCTGGCTGCAGCCCTGCAAAATAGGAAACACAGTGCCCATTAGCTTTGTTCAGTAGAACTTTGTGATTAGTCACCATATCCTTCCCGTACATGGGAAACAGCAAGAAAGGAACATCTCCTGCTGGATTTGCACGTTTCAGCACACACAGCCTAGGAGACCCCATATCCTTCCATCTCATCCTGGGGGGGGGGTATCTCTGTTTGCTCAAGGCCAGGAAGCTGCTTCCCTACACCCAACATGCGGGTGATGTTGCAAACAGGACACAAAGGTGCACTGAGGTATATTGCAAACTGCAATGGGACCGCTGTTGGTGTTCATTTTGTCCCACACTTGCTATGCAGAATATAATTTTGGTGTTTCCATCATTTTATCCTGCAGCTACAGGGCCCAGTGCTGGTTTTTTCTTGTGATTTTTGTTTTGCCAATTTTGATGAAAAATCAGCAGTTGGGTCCCGCTGTTCTTTTGTCTAAAACACACAGAAGTGCAGAACAACCATTGCCTGAGGAGCATTGAAAGGCAGCACTGGGAGAAACTCTAGAGCGGCTCCGCAGAGAGCTCCCACGTTCCTGAGATTCCTCTTCCAACGCTCCACAGACAGGCTTGCAGTTTTATTTGCAAAAAACTGGGAAAGATTCCAAATCCGAGCCTATAAAGCCTTCCACTAAGAAAAAGAAAAAGGAAGAAAAAAGCCAGGAAAATCACATTTTCCCCCATAACGGAGCAAGAGAGGCTCACAAGCAGCAAATCCTCTGCAGATGTGCCCTGGTGCAAGCACTCACCACCAGTGTGCTGCTTCCCAGCAAGGGTGCGTGGTCCAGGAATCCAATCTGCAAGCCCAGCACTGGTTTATGTCTCTTCATCAGCAGGAAAATCCAAGGTGGGAATACAGTGCTGGAAGCCCTGATGGAGCAGGGCCCCTGGCTGAGCTCTCCCACCTGTTGTTCTCACTTCTGGCTATAACCATCCCTGTACAGCTGTTGAATTCCTTGGGTGAATGTGCACCTAGGTGTCAGACCCTTGCAGTCACCTTCATTTCCCCCCAAAACAGAGAAAAAAAGAAAATGGGAGCCCAACTGCATCCTGGCTTATATCAGAAATAGTGCAGCCAGCAGGATCAGGAGGTGACCATCCCTGTGTTCAGTTTTAGGCCACTTGGTACAAGAAAGACACCACTACAGGAAAAACATCAAGACTTTGGAGTGGGTCCAGAGAAGGGCTATGAAGGCTCTGGAGGACAAGGGATTCTCCCATGTAACAGTGATAAGACAAGAGGTAACGGCCTCAAGATGTGCCAGGGTGGGGTTCAGATTGGATATTAGGAAAAGATTATTCTCTGAAAGAGCAGTGATGCAGTGGCACAGGGACATGGTGGGAGTCACCATCCCTGGAGGTGTTCCAGGACTGTGGAGATGTGGCACTGAGGGACATGGGCAGTGGACATGATGGTTATGGGTTGGTGGTTGGACTCTGAGACCTTGGAGATCTTCTCCATGCTGAATAATTCTATGATTCTAATGCGGACTCAGGACTTTGTAACACATTTGGGTTTTGTTCCTTCATGTTTTATAGAATCAGAGCTGCTTAGGTTGGAAAAGACCATTAGGATCATCAAGTGCAGCCACCAACTTACCACAAGTTCACCTCTAAAGCATTCCCCTAAGTGCCACATCCACAGGGCTCCTAAATGCCTCCAGGGATAGAGATCACCATAGAATCATTAATACTGGCAACGATCACTAAGGTCATCTATGCAGGCAGCCTGTCCCAGTGCTTAACCACCCTTTCCATGAATAATTCTTTCCTAATATCCAATTTATTATCCCATCAGAGCTCAGGACAGCCATTGACACATTGACTCCTCCCAAAGTGCCTCACTTGGCCAATGTGTGACACCAACAGGAGAGAAATAAAAACCTGACTCTATGGACACGATGTGGTTTTTGCCTAATTTGAAACACCCCAAACACTCCTTTGGTTTGCTGGTGCAATTCTTGCAGTAATCACCTTTCAGGTATGATCTGCTCCAGCTTGTTGCAGCCTCTCCTGAAGGATGGAAAGTGCTCAAGCAAAGCAAGGTGAACCCAGCAACTCTGCTGGGTTGCTTGGCCTCACCACGTAAAAGCACAGACATTGGTGTGGAGTGGTCTGGCAGACCCTATTTTGCAGGCATCAATCTGTTAACAATCCACACAAAAGTACTTTGCTTAAAAAGGAATGATACCATTAAGTTCACAGGTTTTCCCAAGCCAATCTTCCATTTTCTGTAATGCAGAAGCAGCCCAGCACTGAGACCCATTCTCAGATCTGTAGTGAAACGCATTCGTTCAATTGTCAACAAGCCTGCAGCTGCCCTTCAGATAGCCCCAGTTAGCAGTGGGTCCCCCTTTTGGGCATGTGAAAGGACAGATGTGGTCCTGGCACAGCTCAGCCCCAGAGCTGGGAGTTGCTGTAGGGGCAGTTTGGAGGCAAGATGGAAAGCTTGCATTTTGCTGAATGGCTCAGATCAGACAGCGCACTGCGTGCCCCCACGGCCAGAGCGAAACCCATGCCACTGTGCAGACAAATCCTACTGGAGATGTTATCAGGAAAGGGAATTATTTGCTACTGGAGAATGTACTTGTGCCTCGCAGCTATTCGGCTGCACAACTATGTGGAGTATTGCCGATAACTCACCGAGGGAAGGCTGGAAAATGGATTCCGCTACGAGATAATTCTGCTTGTAGACTCTTATTTTATGTATTTCAGTTTCCTTCCTCCCTCTCTACCACTCCCCCTCCCACCTTTTCCCATTTACATCTAAATGGGATCTTTGTTTTCTCCGAGTCAATATTTAGTCACTTGTTCCCCATTCAAGCCTCCAAAGCTCAGCTTCCAAGAGCAGAGCCCCTCCCTGGGGACGGCAAGGACTGAGCAAAATGCCAGAGCTGTGCTCTGCAGTTCCTTTAGGTGCTCACAGTCCACTCTGGTCATGAGTTTTGCACATGGATTTGTAACCAGCTGAGCCAAACCTCCTTATTCCAAGCACTCAGAAATAAAACCCACCTCCCATATGCTGCTACCAATGGTATTTGATATTATGGAGATCCAAGACTGCATCCACCTTCAATGTTGATTACACCATCAGATGGAAGTGCCCCTGACTTTAGATGCAAAGACACTTCCTTAAGGCCCTCCACAAACAAGGATGTATTTCTAGCTAATCGCTGCAGATCCTCTCTCTGCAGATCTGTGCATTAGCTCCAGAAACAAGGAAACCTGTCCATTAATGAATTGATTTCCACTGAGATATCAGCCACTCGTTGCCCACTGTTTTCACAACAGCTGATGGAGCTCTGCTGACACTCAAGATTCCAGCACTTCTGGTCATTGCTTTTTCTTGCTTTTTGCAGTAAACCCACAATATATAGGCAGTGTTTGCTTCTGGGCTTGTCTATACGCAAAGGAATTATTGGCTTATTGGCAGGCTGAGCTACACTCGCTGGAACACAAAGCACCACTTGTCGTTATTTTGATGAAAGCCTCTCTTAAGGCACATACTCTAACTAGATTTTATTTATGTTTGTAAATAAGCAGATACAGCAAGCAGGAAAAATACATATATATATATATATTTTTAGTCTTACACCAAGCAGCACACAGAGTTGTGCTGAAGCAAACACAGGTTGGATTACAATCTGTGAACACGGGAGGTTTTCCAGCTGTAGACCCAATCGTAATTTTTCAGTTCTACCATGTGGGGAAGCCCATAGGGTGCAACATTAAATGAACTTCACCTAACCTCATGCTCATAACCACACGGACTCTGGGAGGCTGCAGGCAACATCTCAGTGCCTGCCTGCTTTGTTCAGCAGAAATGTCTTAATCTCGTGGGTAAACAGGAAAACAGAAATACCGAAAAGTCAGGCAGAAAAAAAAGAGTTTGGTTTTGGCATGAGGACCCCCAAGAAATGTCCAGGGCATGGATGATCCCATGTTATCAGCCCACCCTACCAGCAGGATGTGGGTAAGTTTCCCTATGACTAGAAAAGAGCAGGAGGAGCTGGGACAGCTGCAGTTGGGGTGGTGGCCAAGGAGATGGGGAGGATCTGTGAGATGCCTACGCATGGACATCTGGTGGATGACTGTTGGAGTCTTTGCTGTGAGCAGAGAGGATCCTGGTGAAAAAAGGAAAGAGCATCAGCATCTTTCAGAGTGAAAAATGAGGAAAAAAATAGATCTTACACCTTCTTCTCGTGGAGAGGTTTGTAGCAGACCAGAGGGAGATACACCCACCTCCTTCAGCTGAGCTCTCCCGAGAACATATGTGCCTACTCACACATCCTTACAGGCACACATATCTAATTTTGACCAACAGTAACTCAAGTCATACAACCTACAAACACTAGGCTGGCACTTGGACCCAAGCCCTTTCTGCCTCCTAAGCCACTGACTGCAGCAGGAGAGTTTTGCATTTGGTTTTACTGCAATTCTTTTGCCTGCTGCTTTGAAAACGCATGGAGATTGAATTATATAACAGTACTGTTTAAGCACTAGCAAAATGCACAATTTCATTAAACTCAGCAATGCACCAACTCGGAGATGTAAAAAGACATCCATGTGCATTTTAACAAAGTTAAAGCCCAAAGCTTTTCATTTCATCCTAATGGATAGCAAAGGTCATTCTCCATTTGATAAATGACAACAGCATTGCTGCATTTGTCTTCTGGCTGGCAGTGCTGGATTCCTCTGAAGCTCGTGTTAATGAGATTCCTCCTACCACAGAAACGAAACGCTTCAGTGAGGCACTGGCACTGGATTTATAGCCAAAAAACCCACCTATTCTGCATGCACACAACAGGATAAATGCAACTTCCCATCTAGCTGGAGAGGTGCCCACAGCAAATGTGCCCTGATGGAATGACGTTGTCCGTGACATAAGTCCCAAGTGTGGGAACTAACTCTGTGATGAGACATATTTCTTTTCCCCGTGACTCAGCTGAGCAATATTTTTCACAACAAAAACATACCAGCAAAGAATTAAAGAGTACATCCAATATTTGCCCCATGGGGATAGTGCTTTAAAATAGAGCTATCAGCCAAAATCCAAGAGAGGTGATATTTGTCTTGCTAAATCACCTGGCAACACCCAGCATCCATGAGGCTCCCAAAGACAATAAATGAGTAGAGCTGCATCCATGTGCTTCATGCTTACTCCTGCAAGCAGTGCAGTGAGAGACAAATGAATGACAGCTGTAGGAGATATGAGACATCTCTTCCAAGGGTGAGATGAGAGCCACAGGGGAAGAAAGAGACCAGAGAGCAGTACAGGGAGAGATCCTGCCAAACAGAAGAAAGATAAGAAAAAAGACAAAGAAAGAATTCTTCATGGAGAGGGTGGCCAAGCACCAGAACAGGCTGTCCATGGAGGTGGTGGAGTCCCCATTCCTGGAGATATTTAAGAGATGCGTGGACATGGCACTAAGGGATGTTTTTTAGTGATGGGTCAGGTTGATGGCTGGATTTGGTCATCTTGAAAGTCTTTTCCAATTCAAATGATTCCATGATCCTTTGATTCACAGGGCTATTCTGCAAGTAGGGGAGGAACAGAGGCAGGGGAGAGCCCATTGCACAGGGGCCCAAAAGACTGCTTATATTTTGATGTCTCAGCAGCACCAGCCCTACTCTGCCCAATCAGGACAATCTGTGGGCAGTAGAATATGTTTAGGAGCCTGTAGCCACCAAAACATGGCACCTATGGGTACAATCCCTTGTGGAGCAGAACCTACAGCGTGAGAGGCACAGCCAGTCAAGAGCAGGAATGGTTTAAAACAGTACATCTATCACTTCACCACGCTCCCTCTGCATCTGTGTTTCCAGCCTCTCCTTCACCACTACCATCTTTCCAAGCTCTTTGCACAGACAGGACAACAGCAGAGACCTCACGCAAAACCCCATGACTTCAAAGCTCAAAGCAGCCCCAATCTACAAGACAGCCAACACAAAGCTGAGCGTTGCCCCAGGGAATCAAAACACTCCTCAGCCCCATATCAAAGTGCACAGAGCTGACACATGATGGATTCCCAACCCATCCCATGCCAAGCGCACACAATGGCACCTTTCATCCCAACCTCCAAAAGTCACCTCCTCGTGCAGATGTATTGCCCTTCTGCCCATGTGACCTTGCAGCCAGCCAGACAGGAGCACTAACACCCAAAACATGTTTACTCCCTCAAAGCTGAGTCACGGGGATCTTGCTTGGACATGGGCTCCTTACCCATCACATCCAGATGGATGTACTTGTTGAGAATCTTCGTCCTCCCAATTTCACCTCCATGCTACCTACAAGGATGCTTCATCTCCATCCTGGGCTCTGCTAATAAGGCACACAGCTGAGATTGGATGTAGAGCTGTAACAGTGCCTGCAACTCGTTAAAGGTTATCACAGCTGAATTACTCATCCCTGGGGGACAGGCAAGGGGAAGCAGCTGACTCACATTGTGAGACCAGAGCCCTGATTTTCCCCCTGGCACGGGGTTGCTATGTGAGTACAAGCTGTGCTTTTCCTCTAAAAATCCATTTGTTTTTTTTTAAGGCCTAGTCTCACCCAATGAAGATCTGCTCCTGGGTAAAGGGTTGGGGAAGTACCAGGATAAAAGCAAATTCAAACATAGCAAAGAGTCCAGATTTTCCCTTCTGACATACTCTGCATGGCTTTGATCTGCAAACAGAGCTGCTAAAGACAGTGTGATATCTGCACAGTGAGTAAGGAACCTTGGACCTAGCCCTGAATTTTAAAGGTTTGGTTTGAGTTTTTGCAATAAGCCACTTGCAGGTATTTGCAAGATGCACACCCCTTGCTTTCACAGCAGAGATGCTCTTGCAGAGCCAGTAAGGACGGGAGAAGAGGGGACTTGCTCAAATGCCAACCCCCCTGAAGCCTAAACTGCTGGGAAATGATTTCTCTGGTTCCTCCCCATGACAGCACATAGCACTTCTGGCAGCCCCTGGTGCTTTGTGTACCCTGAGGGTGCCTCATTCAAACCTCTTCCCAAAATTCCCCCACATCACACGTTTCATCCTGACCTCTGCTGACATCTTGCTCTGTGCTAAGGGAAACACCAGCTGACACTCATGTACTTAAGTTTAAAAAGCCATTAAGGCTCTTATCACAGCCATAAACCCACCACACCACTCCCCATGCTGGGGTGGCCTCAGCACCCAAATCTCTGGACCCAAATGGTGTTTGGGTGGCACGTGAGAGCAGGCTCATAGAAACTGCTTTTACTCAAGCCCGACCTTGTGACCTCAGCAACTTCACAGCAGCCCTTTACAAACATCCCCCATGGTCATGTGAGCACCATGGGCAGCATCTCTTGGGAATGGCATGGCAGTGAGCATTGAGATGCTGCATCGAGATGCAGCAAAACCCCTCTCCATCAAAGCACTCCTGTTTTCATCTAACTGCCTGCCTTATTTTTGTGTCAAGTTTCTCATTAAAAATACCCCTCACCAGCAAGAAAGGAGTTATTTGGGGCACCCTTGTTTATCTTGGTGTGGAGGGAGTGCTCCCGAAAATCAACTTCTGCAAAACCCATCAGTGCTGTGCCAGGTCTCTGTTCCTGGGGCGGTGCTCATGGCTGGATGTTGCCAGTGCAAGCAGACAAGAACGTAAGTGCCCATCTGTTCTATAGTTTGGAGGAGATCCCATAGTCCAGCACATCACAGTTTGGGGATTTGAATGGGTTTTTCTGCAAGTGCATCCCTGGATACAGGAAAAAGCAGAAGGAGAAAGCTCACTGGGGCACAGCGAGGGAGAAGCACAGCCTGTGTCGCAAGCATAGAACTATAGAGCTGTGAAGGCTGGAAAAGAGCACTGAGGTCACCATCCCAGCCCAGCCCCACCATGTCCACTGCCTACATCCCTCAGTGCCACATCTCCACTGTTCTGGAACACCTCCAGATACAGTGACTCCACCAGCTCCCTGAGCACACTGTGCCACTGCATCACCACTCTTTCAAAGAAGAAATTGTTCCTAATGTCCTTGCCATTGGCACCCAAAGAGGGGGACTGTGCCCTGAAAACACCAAATCTCCCTGGTTCCTGCAACCAAAAAAAAAGCATAGAGCACATCGGGAAGGGTGATGCTGAAAACACTCCCTCTGGGGCCCCACCAGGTGACCCCCAATGCACATTGATTCCTCCTTGCTTTTATTTACTACTGGACATTTTAAGACCCGAAAACATTCCTGGGGAAACTGTAACACCTTGTTTGCAGCCACGGCCTGCCCTCATCAATGAATCAGGCCTTTCTTCTCACCCTCTGCAGCATTGCTTCTTTCTTTTTGCTTTTTTTTTTTTTTA
Source organism: Centrocercus urophasianus (assembly GCF_019232065.1). Lineage (NCBI taxonomy): Eukaryota > Metazoa > Chordata > Aves > Galliformes > Phasianidae > Centrocercus > Centrocercus urophasianus. The sequence continues at coordinate 49,244,893 of NW_024884586.1, forward strand.
AACAGGTCAAAGTGATCACATAGTAAAAGTCTGGAATCCGACCACAGGGAGCACAGAAATATTTGAGCAAGCTGTTTCAAATCAGGGCTCTGACTCGCTTGAGCAACGGCCTCCTTGGTGGAGGCTGTGGCTGCTGCTTGGAGGTTGGGTCCCCAGTCCTCCATGAAGAGGACAAGATTCTTGAATCCTCCTTTTTTTTGTGATTTTTTTCCTTATCTTGCACCAACCTGAGGTATTCCACGCGACCATCACTACTGCGTGTCCATGGAAAGAGTCACACAGCCCTGAGGTGACACCAAGTCCTTCCTAACAGCCTCCATTACCTCCCTTTGTGCCCCTGCTTCCATGCAGCCGGAGGGGCCGAGCCAAGCCCTGAGCCCAGTGAGGACCAGTGCTCTCTGCTTTCCAAAGTAAATAATGACTTTAATTAGGATCTATGCATAATTAACCACGCCGAGCTGATGACTCAGCTGGCTGTTGAAAGACCCCACAGCATTTTTTTTTATTATTATTATTATTTTATGCTCTTTATTTATTTATTTTTCTCAACTCAACTCTCTGCTCCATGGACGTTGGTACCGCAGGGTGACACTGAGTCCTTGGGTCCCCGAGCCAGGATGGACAGACGAGGGCAAAGCACCTAGCAGAGAGGACGGCCAGCTCCTGGAAATGAGATTATTGCTGTCCTCATTTGAATTTTAAAAAGCAAACAGGCTCTGTTGGTTCAGACATAACATGTAGAGTGGGGGTTGTAAATAATGCAAGCGTTGCTCTTTTTATCAGCTTGCTCGGCAAATCAATTGGAGGACTCGAAAAAGGATTGTCATCATAAACGAACGAATTCATTAACGCCCCTTGTTTGCCTTCATGCTTTAATCGAATGCAAAGCAAATACAACAGGCGGGACACGCGTCCCTTATGGGTTTAAATCCTTGGGGAGGAAAAGGGAGCAGGACCTTGGTGCTTGGGGATTTGCAGCTCCTCTCCCATGTGTATTCCAAGGGAAAAGAATTTATCTCCTCATGTATTCAAGGCAAGGCTGGATGTGTCTCTGGGCAGCCTGGTCTGGTGGTTGGCAACCCTGCACATAGAGGGGACTGAAACTAAATGAGCATTGTGGTCCTTTTCAACTCAGGTCATTCTATGATTCTATGATACCTTATTCAATGCCCCAGTTCCTGCAGGGAAGGTCAGTGTCTGGCTGCTCCCCTCATCTATCTGGAAGGACAGATGTAATTGAAAGCACACACAAAGCAGTAAATGCAAGAACTACAGTTCTTTAAGCATTTGCATGCCCTCCAACAGTCTTACCTTTCTATGAAACACTCCAGCCCGACCAGGACGGCTGTGCTGGTGCTGACAAGAACTCAGTATGATGCTATTTGGCAGCCAAATGGGAGGTTCCTTCATTGCACTTTGGATGTGTAAAAGGGGAAAGATACAGAGCACCATCTCCCTTTCTGTCATAGAATCATAGAATCACCAAGGTTGGAAAAGACCTCTAAGATCATCCAGTCCAACCGTCCACCTACCACCAATATTTTTCCACTAAACCACATCCTTCAATACATCTGCACTTTCCTCTAACACCTCCAGACACAATGATTCAGCCACCTCCCTAGGCATCCCATTCCAGTCCCCAACCACTATTTCAGAGAAGAAATTTTTCCAAACATCCATGGTTGTCAGTGGTTTCATGAGCAATATTCCACTGGCCATCCAGCTGGGACACACCAAGAGCTCTGCATCCTCCTCTCACATAGACCCCAGTGCCTCCAGGTCCAATATGATTATTGCGTATTGCAAGGGTGCTTCTCGCTGAGAGTTCTTACATAAACCCCAAACCAGCAGTCATAGAATCATGGAATCATAGAATGGTTTGGGTTGGAAGGGACTTTAGAGTCCATCCAGTTCCAACTCCCTGCCAAGGACTGGTTTTCCCCATCAGATTGGGATGCTCAGGGCCCCATCCATGGCCTTGGCACCTCCAGGGAGTGGGCACCCATCACTGCATTTCTTCCATGGATCTCCTTAGTGTTCACCTCACCATGTCTCTGGTACAGCATCAAAATTACACAGTTTCACAGCATTTGCAAGTTATCCAGGTGTCTGAGACCATGGCTGGTTCGGGGCATTGCTCCTAATGGACTTAAAATGTTAAAAGTGGTGTTTTCACCCCACTTTCTCAGCACCAGAAATGACCCTTGGGCTCCTTCACTGACTTCCCCTGGTACAGCTGTTCCATGGGACTCATTCAGCCCTGAGCAACACCTGTCTCAAACCAAGCTAAAACCAAGCTCATTTGCACATATTTATCACAAATATATATATATATATATAGCTGTTCACTGATCCAGAACATTCATCTCTAAATATTTACAAAGCATTATTTATCCGAACGAAAGAGACATTTTTCCACTCAACAAACCAGGCATATGGTGGCAGCGGGCAGTAGGAGATGAATTGTGCAGCGTAATTCTAAACAGTTTTAATGCCAGCAATAATTATTTTTAATCAGACAGCAAGTTCCCTGGGTGATAACCGAGCATCTTGCATTTTCAAGCAATTGCATGGGCCACGCATTGTTTGATGCTATTTGTTCCAATATGCTCGTTTTGCCTTTTGATATTACAATGCAACTTTGCCCCCCTCCATCTCCCTTGGAAAAAAAAAATAAATACATTGAAAAGGAGAAAATAAACCAAGCTCTCTGTCATTTATTTCAAGCATGCCTTTTAATTACAGTGCTGTGTTGAGATAGTGTACAAAATATTCCGGGCTGGATGCCTGTTTTGCAGACTCCCGGGCTGCTGCTTGGAGCTGCTGGGCAGAACAGAGTGAATCATTCCCAAATCTCCCACTTCAGCCCATACTGGGGAAAAAGGAGGACAACATGTACAGAAGGCAAGTGTTTAACAGAGAATGGCTGGGAGGGGGGATTTTGCCAGGCTGGGGGTTTTGGAGGTGTTTGGCAGATGGAACCTGCTGCCCTTTCCTGGGATTTGCAGTGCAGGTTCTGCTGCAATTCAAGAGCTTAATGGAACGTTGATTGGGGTGTAACCAGCACGAGGACCTCATTGCCTAAACCTGCACCAACACACTGCATGGGATGGTCCTGGAACCTCAGCTAAAGATTGAAACTGCAAGGAGATCAGGAGCAGCACGGGGAGCTCACAGGGCAGTTCTGCTATCCAAAAGGGAAAAGGTTTGGAGTCCAAAAGGAAAACTGTTTTGGGGTTCAAAAGGAAAAAGGATTGGGGCCCAAAAGGAAAATGTTTGGGATGTAAATCTCCTCCCAGGGCTCTGCTCCTGTGTGCTGGTGTATTTCCCATAAATCAAACAGGGTAAGTGCTGGAGCCAGGAATCCAGCAGGCTTTTCATCTTCAGTTTGGGGACTGCTAGCAAAAAAAATATCTTCTTTTCTTCACAGAAATCTATCCCCTGCATGCAAGAAATGCTCCAACCTGCCTCTAAACGTGATGGACATTCTGGTTGGTTTGATATCCTTTCCAACCACCGGCATTCAGGAAAGATAAATGAGATTTTGCTTCCATCCACAGAGCCTTTGCACTTTGGCTGGGCTTGAGCTGCTGGCATGCACGGGCTGAGCTGGAACACAGTCTGTTCTGACCAGAAGAGAGCTCAAGAAGGATCATCTTCTGCCTCTGGAGTGATATCATCAGGCCCAGGGGCTGGTGTTTTATAGGAGACATTATTCAGGGCAGGAAAGAAGCAGCGCTGGGATCCAAAAGGGAAAAAGTTTGGGGTCCAAAAGGAAAACTCTGTGGGGGTTCAAAAGGAAAAACGATTAGGGCCCAAAAGGAAAGTGTTTGGGATATAAATATATGGACATGGCCAACACAAAGTGATGGCGCACTGTACACCATGGCTCATGTCAGCTCTGGGTGTTAGGGATGGTATTGGAGGTGCTGGGAGGATTTCTCATCCAAACCTGGGTTTGACCATAAATAAGCCCACAAGTTGCACACAGTACATGAATCCAGCCAAAGCCCCCACCAACTGCACATTGGGCCCTTCGCTACAAGAAGGCATTGAGGCCCTGGAGCATGTCCAGAGGAAGGCAGCAGAGCTGTGAGGGGTCTGAAGCACACATCTATGGGGAGCAGCTGAGGGAGCTGGGGTTGTTCGGTCTGGAGAAGAGGAGGCTCAGGGGAGACCTCATTGCACTCTACAGCTCCCTGAAGGGAGGATGTGATGAGGTGGAGGTCAGCCTCTGCTCCCAGGTAGCAGTGACAGCACAAGAGGTGATGGCCTCGTGTTGTGCCAGAGGAGGGTCAGGTTGGATATTAGGAAACATTTCTTCTCTAAAAGAGTGGTGATGCAGTGGCACAGCTACCCAGGGAGGTGGTGGGGTCACAGTCCCTGGAGGTGTTGAAGAAGTGAGGATGTGGCACTGAGGTCAGGGAGACCTCTTCCAACCTGAGTGATTCTATGATTCTATGACCTCAAACAGCGCTCAGCCCCCAGAACCACATGGTGGATTTTACAGCACTAAACGTTGCAACTATGCCCAAATATACTGGCACTGGGCACAGAGGTTGAACAATGGTTCCTCATGGCTACTATCAAAGCAGTGGTACACCAAGCACAGCACTGTCAACAGTTCATTATCCCTCCTCTGCCCTAATAGGACATGCGGCTGAACAGAAAGTCTCATTCTGGGGAGGGCTCTCAGGATCTGTGCATCAGATTTGCCCTTTTCTAATGAGAACCACCTCATTTACATGCTCATCTAGCACTGTACGTACCTGTGCATCTTACAGCACCTTCCAGGTACATTATTCCTGTATTTGAAATCCAACCCATTTACAAAAACGTTTCCCTTAAACCGTAATTAGGTCACAGTGACCCCACATAATCTTTATCAAACCCCTTTGTGACTGAACAGCACAACCTCAGAAATGCTTTATCCCAGCACCCCCATCACGAGGTTGGGCGTGTTCCAATGCATTAACAGATCTGCAAGCTTCGTCCGATTAGCAAAACTGAAAAGCCTGGGGGGAAAAGAATGGAAAATCATTCCTAGTTCTGTTCCTGCTGCAGAACAAGCTCTCTTTTCACCTGGGAAAGCCTTTCCTTGCATGACCTTTTCCAAAATCCTACATGTAGGTCCGTGGGATAGAATCAGAGAATCGCAGAAGCATTCAGGTGGGAGAAGACCTCAGAGATCTCCAACCACAGCCCACCCCACCATGCCCACTGCCCTCATCCCTCAGTGCCACATCTCCATGGCTCTGAAACACTTTCAGGGACAGTGATCCCCCCACTTCCTGGGCAGCTGTGCCACTGCATCACCACTCTTTCAAAGAATAAGTTTTCCCTAATAACCCAACCAGAGCCCCCCCTGGGTAGGTCCTGGGGATAGATCTTACACTAGGACCTATCTCAAAACACAGCAAGAGGGCTCTGTGATCCATTAGTCTGGAGACCCACAGCCTGCAGGAGATATCCAGTCTGACTAGGAGGGAAAAAGTCATTTTTTCCCATTTCTGAGCTATCCCATAACCCAGCCCCAGGACCAGGAGCTCGGCTCCTCCTGGCTCTGTCCCTGCTTGGGAGCTGTAGGTTTTTCTGCTGACATCGCCCTTCGCCTTCGCTCTATTTGCTCCCCACCCTGATGTTTACATTCCTGCTGTATTTATAGACAGTCACAGCGTCCTCTCCCAACCTCCTTGGCCAAACACAGACTGTTTTTTGCCTCCTCTCCTAAAATAGCCCCTTTTCCCCCGGCCGCCCCAGCAGCGCGGTGCAGCACCTGCTGAGATGTCAGCCCCTCTCTGGGGAGCACAGAGCAGACCTTGGGGACATATTCCCAAAGGGTTTCCTAAGCAGAGAGCACTTCCAGCACCACCATTTCCCTATGGGATGTTCAGGTCAGGGCTCTAATTCCCCTCTAGCTCATTAACTCACCCAGCAACTCACACTTTACATCTCCAATTACTCCCTCCTTCCCTTTTCATCCCAGCTTTGTGAGCTCAAGAGAAAAAAAAACAACAAAACATTCTGATGATTAGCTCTTTCCCCCCCGCCCCCTTTTCAAGCCTTTGCCATTCTCCAGGCAAACGATGCCCCCTCCACCTCTTCTGTCCACAAAGGGCTGCCCTGAGTGTTGGCTGCAAACGCTGCGGGGAGGAACGCTCCCTTCGTTCCGGGTTATTATCTCAGCAGAATGCCATACATTATCCAGCAATCTCCAGCTGAGCTGGGGGGAGGCTGTGGTATCCCCGTATCAGCCTGTATGGAGCACACAGATTGCTCGTCTTGTGTTTCTGCCCTCAAAACCAACAGAAAAGCACCCGCTTGTGCTGCTGAGAGAATCCTAGTGGAAAAAAATCCAAGCGAAGCGAGAGTTGATGGTGCAAGATTTGTCACAAGCACGAGCAGAGGCTCAGAAAGGCTCGGAAAGCACTGGGAGGGGGGCTGTAACCAGGGAGAAAATCCTCACAGCCCTTAGAGGATGCCATGTGCTGCTCTGCTCTGCATGACCGCAACGCTTTGTGAGCGGCACTTCATGGGACGTTGCTTGCACACGTGGCAGCAGAAGGCAGAGTTCAATGGGGCATGGTGCCTCTTGGTGTCTGGGGAGGGAGAAAGCTCCAGCCTTCCTCCTAAAGCTCCAAAATGTTGCATGCCTTTAAAATACATCCCATTAGAGCCCCAACACCATGGGCTTTTTGCCCCTACCAAAATTATTGCCTTGCTGTCAGCAACTTTGGGAACCCTTGGCAGCACGGGGCCACCCCAGCTAACCCAAGGTGAGTTGCTTATGGGGTTAATGACAGAAGCAATTTGACACGCCTGTGGTAATCAATTCCTCTGCTCAATTAGCCTTGCAGATTTAAGGAAAAGATGGAACTTGCTTCTGGAGCAAAAATCATCAGCGTCACTGGTGCGGATGCTCATGGAGGCCGATCCTGAAGGTCCCAGCTCTGTCTTCTGGTTCCTCTTTAGCAGACTGAGGGGTCTGTAGGACAAGGGGCCAAGCCACCACGGTGTCCTCAGCAGCAGCAGCACAGCCCAGGGCTCAGAGCAACCTTGGACATCAGCCACAGATGCAATGCTTCTTGCTGGTTGCAAAAATGATGCATCGCCACCACAAAAATGATGGCTCATGATGGTCTGCAGGAATGCAGCAACTGTCCTTGCTCCATCCTCTGCAGCCACAAAGCTCCTGCCCCTATTGCACAGCCCCATATTGAACTCCTAATGCCCTGCAGCACCACAGAGCAGCATTCCCTCTGGACTAAGCGTGTTTCATTTGATTGCTCCGCTCCTTCCACTTGGAGAAGTGGTAGGAACCCCAGATCTCTCCCTAGGAAATTTGCTTTTCCCATGTTCAACAGTGTAACCACAGCCTCAGATTAAATCAGAGTTAGATCTCATGCCCACAGAGGGAGGAGGTGGCTGAGCATGCCGAGCATTTGAGGTGGAGAATGAGAACTGTGGGGCTGAGTCCTGAAGAACCCCATGTGTTCTGCTCCACGGCCAAAGCCGATTTGCAAATCTGTCTCTTTTTTCCCTCTTAGGAGAATCTTAGGAAAAAAAAAAACAATAGTCCATACACATGCATATACCAACTGTTACCATCTGGGAACAGCACCTTACTACAGGAGATTTATCACACAGAGAAGTAAGTGCAGTTGTCAACTTCTGTAATACAGATGAGCGCTGCGGTGCACATCTAAGAGCAGAACGCTGCCCCAGATCCCCTAGTAAGCTGAATACTGTCAGATTTCTCATGTGCATATCCTTCTGTTCTCTTTTCCAAGCCGTAATGAAAAAGAAACTGCAAGGCTGAAGAAAAAGGAGCAGTGCTGCTCCATCTGAAAACAAAACAGATTTTTCTTAGCAAGGAAAATCATGAAGAGAGTTCAGAGACGGCCACAATCAGGGAGCTGCTCATACCAGAGCTCAGCCCACATGGGGCTGTACAAAATCTTCTCCACCACTGGAATTATGCAGAACTGGGGGTAGAGAAGAGCATTTCCAGGCTATTTCTCAGTAGATCTGAGAGTGAACTGAGTCCTGGGCTCTGGATTCACACCTGTACTTCAATGTAATAATTCATTCTCTCTCTTCAGATTAGGGAGGACATATGATCGTAAAATACCCCGAGTGGAAGAGACCCAGTAAGGATCATCAAGTCCAACTCCTGGCTTTTCTGGACTCCCTGATAATTTTGCTGCACAGTGAGCCATGTGCTGTCCTGTTGTTTTCAAACACTTCATGCCTCAATGGGAGATGACACATCTCTGCACAGAGCTCCTGCACATGACCAGAGGCCCAACTATTTAATGTATTTATGTTAAAGCCCTTTTCACTGGTCCATTAGTCACAAGCATGTACACCAGACACGTTTCTTGTGGCTGTTGGGCAGCATGGACAGCCAACTATCTGCCCTTGGCTAGCAGCAGCCGCTCTTTCTGCCCAAATTTATGCCAACTTGGCAAATAATCCCATGATTATTTCATTTGTAGAGCGGCTATGGCTGAAAACACAAAGAATTTTGCAAAATAGAGACTTTGGAGCATGACACAGATCTGCTAGGTGGGCCAAGAGGCTTGGCTGCTGTTGGGTTGCGTCTTGGATTCCCTCCACATCAACCTTGGAGACCTCTCCAGAGGCCCCAGGAGAAAACCCAGCATAAGGAACACAGTCACCAACCCCTCTCTGTCCTCAGCAGGGCTGGGATATCATCCCATACCCCTCAAAAATGCTTCCTGAATGTTAAATCCAGGGATTTCCATAACAGAACCATAGAATGGCTTGGGTTGAAAGGGATCTTAAAGATCATCTACTTCCAACACCCTGCTGCAGACAGGATTGCCAGCCACTACATTAGGTACCAGATCAATCTGCCCAAGGCCCATCCAACCTGGTCTTGAACACCTCCAAAGTTGAACCATGGAGCCTGCTAAGAGAATACATTGAGAGACTTTCCAAGGATGAGGAATTCCTTTTGGCATGAGTCCTCCAAAGATCTTGGGCACCCATAGGAAGGCCACTTCCCAAGAGGGCTCAGCAGCAGTGGAACTGAACCCAGCCCTCAATTATCTGAGGTGGCTGCAAACCTTAAGCTGGGAGAGACCACCCAGGCATAAATCAGTCTGCTGGGTGCATCTAGAGAGCAGCAGAGTGCTGCTGGTGCATGCAGCCGACTTGCCAGCCAAGCTCATCTGTAGCAGCAACGTGATGGAGATTTGCAGTAATTGAATGGGATAAAATACTGTGCGCTGGTTTTAAATATTTTTCATTCGGGGATAAATTAGGCTTTAATTAAACGGTGTCATTTAATGCACTGCCCAATAGATATGATAATTGCTTTCTTTTTTAAGAGGCAGCATGGTTATAACTGCTCATTCGTAAAGTGCTAGAGACACTAATCCAACCCGGTAGACAATACAGATACAGACATGCTATACATCACACCCTTTGGCAAGGCCAAACTGCTCACAGCACCCACAGCTCATGCATCCTCTCATCCTTTCCTGCTCCCACCCTGGACTGAGCCCACATCTCACGGGCAGAGATGTGGCTCTTGGCTCCTTCTTCGTACCAAAAACAGAATGTGCTGGGGATACCCTCCTCATGAGATTTGCCCCAGAGGATGCAGAGTGGAAAAGGGATGCCTCACCCTTAGCTGTGTGAAAGCACCGGTTACATCAAGTTACACCAAGGGCAAGTAGCTCTCTGAGTTTGTACTTTAAGCATGGCACAGGGTGCACCGAGCTTACCCCACATTGCTCACGGCCATCCCCCTCTTTGAAAAACCCTTGGTTAAAAGAGCATTTCTCAGAATTTTAAAGATTGCCCAAAATACCCCTTCCCTCCCAGTTCTGGATGCCGCATCTCCCTCCTTCTGCATCCTGGCTCTGCTCCCCGCTGGGTTAATTCCCCTCGCTCCGAGCTGCCCTCCCTTTCATCCCTGATTTAATGAGCTAAGTCGTGGTTAATGATGCTCCTCTTTTAAAGCAACAAAAGAAACCGGGTTAATATTCAGGGCTGCTCTCTCAGGCTCCCTGCAAACTCTGTCTGGAGCAGATCTGCCACGCGATGCAGCAGGTGGAGTGATGTACGGCGCGGCTGTGACATCCGCACCGCAACCATTCTGATGGTGCAGCCAGCACCCCAGCACACCAAAACTCCCACGTCTGCCACTGCTAGTATTTCTGCAATGATTTTTGTTTTTCATTTCAGGCTGAAATAGAATTTACCTATATATATATATGTATATATTTGCAAACAGAGTAGCTAGACACTTGTGAATACATGGATGCTGCACACATGCTACAGCAGGTAGTGGGGTGTTTTTGAAGCTTGCAAACCTCCAACATGAGGCTCAGGGCAGCAGGACCAAAGCTTGCAAGAGGTGCACCCACAGCAAGCTCCTGTTAGGCAAGGAGCTGTGGAGTGCACTGTGCTGGCAGTGGGGGAAGGATGGAGCAGCCCTCATCGTTAGCTTCAACAAAGCACACATTTTTCTGGCTCTATAATACACTTGCATATTTTAACTCCTATCTTCTGTTCAGCAGCTAAAAAGAGACTTTCATTCCCATTCTGGCTGCTGCGTCGCAGTCCCCATTCATGGGCTGTCACACAGGCGCTGATCCTGCAGCCCCATAATGGAGGAATTTGGGGTGCAGAGATGCCCTGAGCCCCTCTACAGGCAGGTGGGGTTCTACAGGCTCCGGGTTTTGCAATCCTGTCACAGCAATGCTGGCAGCAAGGAGGGAATGTGAATCAGCACCGCGGCTAAATTAGCTTTCTGCCCACAGCTCGTCCCAGGAATTCTCACAAACAGAGATATATTTGTATTCGGCAAAAGAAGGACGGTAGGAAACTATAAATGCAACCCATCACCCACAATTAGAAATAAGAGAGAGCAGGATCATGAGAAACTTTCTATTTTCATGTCTTTTCGCATAACATGCTTATGTGTGTATGTATATTCATATATTCAAGGACTGTTTTAAAGCTATGGAGTATATATCTACATATGCATTGTGTATACATACATATTTATTTATCTTCATCTACACAGAAATAGAGAGATAAGTGCAGATACAGAGACAGATGTAGACACAGACAAGATAGAGGTAGAGATGAGACAGAGATAGAAAGATAGACATAGATGTAGATTACGAGATACAGAATGATAGATGAAATCATAGAATCATTAAGGTTGGAAAAGACCACTAGGATCATCTATTCCAACCACCAACCTATCACAGAAAGGATAGATACACAGAAGCAACCCAAAGAAACAGAGAACCTACTGGCTTTGCCCAAGCCCAGGAGCATTGACACCCAAAGATAATTTAATCCTAGTAGTTCACCTCTTCTTGCATTTGTTTTTAAACTTTTTTTCCTTAAAAGCCCAGCTCTGGGAGACAGGTGAGCCTCTCACAATCATAGAATCCTAGAATGGCCTGGGTTGCAAAGGAGCACAGTGCTCACCCAGTTCCAACCCCCTGCTGTGTGCAGGTCACCAACCAGCAGCCCAGGCTGCCCAGAGCCACATCCAGCCTGGCCTTGAATGCCTGCAGGGATGGGGCATCCACAGCCTCCTTGGGCAACCTGTGCCAGTGAATCACAGCTTTCTTCAACAAGATGACCAGAAAGGGCTGTCTGAACAAAAATCACACATCCTGCCTGCTCTCCACCAAGGCACAGGATCTTCAGGGCACCAGATTTTGCTCAGGGCACCAACCAGAGCAAAACCAGAAAGCACTCTTAATCAGTGGTAGATGCCAGGAAGAAGTCCCTGCAAAACCCAAAGGGCCAACGCATGGCCCCAGTGCCCTTCTTGCTGCCTCTCCCACCCTTTCTGCAGAAGGCACTTTTACCAGCACTAAACTTACCAAAAACCCCTTTTTAAAAAAAAAACAAAAAAAAACCACAAAACTATTTGTTTGGAAAGTGTGGGAGGTGAAAGGTTTCTTTAAGCAGATTTAAAGCGAAAACCATTAGTGGAGCAACGTTCATTCAGTTCCTTTACTCATGACAATAGAACAAAACGATCTAATCTAAGCAAAACTTCTGGTTTCATAGCAACTACGAATATATATATATATATATATATATATATTGGTGGGGAAATATAATGCAAATCAGTGCTTATGTACATAAATTCTAGCTGCCTTATTTCCTGTACTCACGTCTGTTGAAACAGTCTTAAAATATAATTTAACTAAATGGCTTCCTGAAAAATAACAATAATAATAATAATAATAAAACCACTCCAGTTTTAAAGTCCAAAGATATATTTAAAAAAAAGCTTCTATGATTAAGTTGTTAAAAATAATAACAGTGTTTAGCTCTTATGTAACACTTTGCATGAGAGCTCAGATAACTTTCTGAAGACAATTGGATGCATTAGCCCTCTTCCAGCTCTGAGAAACAAGAGCTATTTCCCTTTGGAAACCAAAAATAAGGTTCCAAGGCATCTTCTAAGCTGAAGAGTAGACACCTGCACTAAGGTCTCCATCCTCAGGCTATGATGCCAAAGATGAATGGTGGCAGGTCCCTCTGGCCTCTAAATTTGGGTGAAAGTCACGGAATCACAGAATGGGTTGGGTTGGAAGGGAACTTAAAGCCCATCCAGTCACACTCCCTTCTGTGGGCTGTTGCCCACCACCAGCACAGGCTGCCCAGAGCCATATCCATGGCCTTGGGCACCTCCAGGGATGGGATATCCACAAGTTCTTTGGGCAGTCAGAGGGAGTATCCACATCTCCCATGCTGTGCTGTAGCTTGGTACTCTGGCACCCAGCAGACCCCAGGAGCAGATCATAGTTTTAGAAACAAAAATAGAAGTAAAAGTTTGCCCAAGGAGGTTGTGGATGCTCCATTCAGGGCCAGGCTGGATGTGGCTCTGGGCAGCCTGACCCTGCACACAGCAGGGGGTTGGAACTGGATGAGCATTGTGCTCCTTTGTAACCCAGGCCATTGGGGTCCTTTTCAACTCAGGCCATTCTATGATTCTATGCTAAATTTATCACACAGAGGTTTTTAGCCTCAATCTTCAGACACATGCCATCAGCCATCTCTGAACATGTGGTCTTCAGTCCAGCTAGGGAGGTAACATCAAAATATAGGTGAAGGGGATCTAGACGAGTTGGATCATGATTTTTGGGCAGCTACATAACCAACCCAACATCCCAATCAATGAAGAATTTGGCCAGTTTAGCTTTTGCCTTTAATCTTCATTTTCTGCAAAATAAAGACAACCTTTCCTGTGAGGCAATTAACTCTTTGAGTTTCCAGGGCTGTTTTATCAGCAATTCCTCCTGCAGGCTTCCACTTCCAGAGTTTCCCTTCCCCAAGTGGAAAATTGGAGAAAAAAAAAAAAAAGAAAAGAGGAGTTTCACTGCCTTTCCCATACGGAAAATGCTCCTGGAATTTAATTTAAACTCCTTCACTACACTTTAAACTCTTTCTTTGTTTTCCTGTCTCTGATGAACAATGACGGAGAAATGTTATCACACAATATAAAATATTAAACACCTGTTGTAAATATTGAACTATATACAAATAGAGCCTGGCAAGGATAATACTCAATACATTGTTTACCTTGCTACTGATTAATATTGGAGATTAAAATTAATACTCACATAATATAAACATCAACATGCTTTTAGTGTGCAATTAAGCTGAACGATTTCATCAGCACAAAATGTTCTCATCGTTGCTAAACAGGGCAAACTAAAACCCAAGTTGGCCAGAAAATATTACCAAAACCAAATTCCCTGCTGCAAGAGATCTGGATTGTGAAAGCTGCTTTTTCCACTTTGGAAAATCATTTTCCCAACCTGGAAGGGGAGCATCCTCTGGTCTTCTCCACTGCAATATCCATCTTCACCAATACAACAGAGCCATGAGAGCCAGCAATGTTTTCTTGCCCATTAAATGGGATGAGTTACCACAGTGGTTGGGTGTGAAGCACACTGAGTTGCCCTTTGGCACGGCTCACCGCTGTTGAGATCACAGCTGGAGTTTGGGAGGATCCAAAGTGGGCAGAGCCCCACAGGTTGAAGGAAAGATGATGAAAACAGAACACAGTGAGGAAGAACTGAAGGAAACTGGGAAAAAAAGAGAGAGGGGAGTCTTCTCAATGGTCCTCAGAGGCAGAATGTCCCCTCAGAGAAAGGAGTGCATGGTTTTCCTTGTCTGTGATGGGTAGGATGTGACATGGTGAATCAAAGTGCAGCACACCTTGGGTGACACTTGAGGAAACCTTCCTAACGACAGGGTTAATTAAGGACAGGTAATGAATTAGCTTGGGAAGTAAAGGAGTGCAGCACTGGAAACAGTTAAGAACATGTTAGGTAAATGTGTAGGAACGACATAGAAAAACGTCCATCATTTTTAACCAGCAGGAAACACAGTATGTTTAATGCCATCAATTTTCCCCAGTTGTCCTTATCCCTCTTCTGATGGATTTTAGCACCTGGGAGCTAAGAGGTGCATTGGCTCCCCAAGCAAGCTCCGAGAGGCCAACCTGCATGAGTGCAGACCAAAGCAAAGAGATCCCATAACCCAAGGACAGTATTGCTCCACCTTGAGGACCCACACTCAGTGCCTCTGCAGGGAATGAGTGGAGTGTAAAGCCAAGAAGAAGAAATGTGGGCATGTAATCAGGTGGCAGCACGCATCCTGGTAGATGACTGTGGTGATAAAGCACAGCATATGTCCCAGCTCCGATGTAAATCATCTTCAGATGACATCGTTACGGAGCATCTGAACATACGCCGGTCCCTTATGCTTTCTCCCTCCTTCCTACACACTGCCAAGCTCTAAATAGCTAAACATGGCTAACCTCTGACATTGCATGGAAAGGATCTGCTGCATCCCCGAAGCTCAGAGATTGCTCATCCCACATCTCTTGCTCACCCTCAAGAGCCAGACGAAGGCCATGCAGTGGGTACACAGTGCACAGGAGACACCTCGTGCTCACTGTATGGCTTTGGATGCTCTCTGCCAAACTGCAAGGGGTCTGGTGCCCAGGCATACCAAATTTGCATTAGCAACCCAGATGATCGACTGAAGAGTGCATTGCAGTAACTCTGGGCTGGGAGGGCTGCAAGGCGTCTGGAAGGCAGACGACTAGCGATGATCTGAATAAATTCACAGTGATAATTTGGAAGGAGCTAGACCAAACTTGGAGAAGTAAAGAGCTGCATTTGGGATAACTACACCAGACAAACTGGAGAACAGCTTTTGGAGAGGTGTGAAATCCCAAATAGAGCCTAAGACTGTGGCGGCCCAGGGTGGATGCTGGTGAGCAACCAGATGCAGTCAGCCCACGTTGGGAGGATTAAAGACTCTTTCACCATCCACTATTAAGGGAAAAATAAAAAAGCAAATGTTTTTTACCCATTACATTACCCAGAGATAATAATCACTGGGTAAGTCCTGCTGCAGGTTTTACAATAAGCAGTTTCACATCTGTGATCAGACACCAAAAAGGGGCTCCTGCGGCTGATCACAGCTCTGTGGCTGCTTGCCCTCAGGTACCTCCAACCTCCTGCATCTTTCTAGAGATGAGATTCTCTTATTTTTATCCATTCCATAAAATTTCTGCAGTAAACACATATTTTGCTGCACCTTTTCTGGAACAGTTGCATGACCTCATTCTTCATTCAGTCACTGTTTTCCATGAATTTTTGCAATGTTCTTTTCCAAACCACTCCTCTGGAGCTGGCTTTTCCCTCGGGTGGGTCCCTCCATCCCAGCAGAGGGCTGGGCATGGCACAGGGGAGCAGGAGTTGTTCCCTGAGCAGGCACCATACCTATTGTTCTCTGCATCCGCTGCTGCCACCAGGGGAGGAAATCAGCTTTATCTGAAGCAAAGAAAGACATCAATTAGGAAAGTTATCAGGGAAAATTTCCTGGCAATAGAGTAGCAACGCACGGGAACAGGCAATGCAGGCAGCTGCGGAAACAGCCATATTTTTAAGAAAACAGATGTATGGGAATGTTCTCCATGTGCCATCTCTTCCAATTTTGGCACTTCGTCCAACTGATCCCCTCCCACTCTTCTTACAGGGCTCCCTCCTTCTGACTCCAGCACATCACTGGTACCTCCTGGCCTTACCCTGACTCTTCAAGGTTCAGGAGGACATTTGGGTGAGGGTGGGCAGCTTGCCATCCTTTGGGAGTTGATCTCAGATGGGGAAGGTGCATGGTAGCAACCACTACAAGCCCACCCCATGAGGCTGCTTCTTTGCCTTCACACTCTGGAGCCCACCCAAGCACCATCCACGTAGGGAGCCCTCGCTAATGGGAAAACCACCTGTTCCTCCTTTGCAAGGAGAGAAGAAAAAAAAAAGAAAAAAAGTCTTTTTCTTCTGCTAGCTCCAGCAAAGCAAACAAACCAGCCACCCCAAAAGTCCCTTGTAACCAAATTACCCCTTTGGAATAGAATGGGATAGGAGAGGAGAGGAGAGGAGAGGAGAGGAGAGGGGAGGGGAGGAGAGGAGAGGATGCCATGTGCTGCAGATTGGTACAGAGCAGAGCAACCCTCTCAGCTGCCCCACTGCTTAGGGAAGTGGGAGGGGTTCATATTTATTTATGTGCTGGAGAAGAGGGGGAGTACTGAATGATGAGATCTGGTGCTCACTTGGCACCAAGAGGTGCCTCACACTTCTCTCAGTTGCCAACAAGCTGCTCCTGGCATACTCTGCTCCCAGCATCCCTGCCCTTCCTGTCCAACATCCCCATTTCAGGCTGCATGTTGGGAAAAATGTATTCCATGAAAGAGCAAGGATGCAGTGGCACAGCTGCCCAGGGTGAGGTGGGGTCATCATCTCTGGGGGTGTTACAGAGCCATGGAGATGCAGCACTGAGGGATGTAGGCATGGTGGGGTGGGCTGGGGTTGGGGATCTGGGAGGGCTTTCCCAGCCTGAACAGTTCTATGATCCATCTGCTAGCAAGCCCATAACAGTAACACAAGCGCTCCCAGATTACACCGTATGGAGAAGCATCTCTCCCCTGAGTCAGTCAGTCCCTGGTATCCACATCCATCTCTCTCCATTTCGACCTCATGAATGTATGCTGCTTGTTTCCAGCTGGCAAAATAAATATGCCCAGTGCCAGGCTGAGGCTCCCTGGGGCCTTGCAGGGCTGCTTGGGAGGCTCACATAGGGGAAAAGCACTGGCAAAGAGGCAGATTTTGGTTACTGTGCTTGTGTTTGAAGTTTCTATGGCTACCAAAATGCTCCCATGCACCACTTTTGAGTGAAGAAGGGGGAAATAGTGCACATCAGAAAGGGGTTTTGATTTCCCATACTTAAGCAGTTCTTACCTTCTCCATGCCCCTTTCCAGGTGGGACATCTGGCTGTGTTAGTGACGCTTCACAGAGCTCAGGAATCAAATTGCAGGGGCAGATGCCACACAGATTCCCTGCAGATCTGTGGGCAATGGTGGCCAAGGAGCCCAAAATCAGCTGGGGAGCAAACAGGCTTGTGGTCCTGGGCACCAACACCATGTGCTGCTGGGCATCCTTGCTTGGAACCTTTGGAAACGTAAACCCTTTCATTTTTTCCTCCCTTTTCCTTTTTACATCAATCCTTCTGTGTGTACACACACAGCATGCAATGGATAACCTTTAAGTCAGTTGTATTTCTGCTTTCTGATATTAGGTAATCCAGCCTGGAGAGCGGGAGAAAAAGGACCAGAGGATGGATAAAAAGAGGAAAAACCTTCCAAAAGCACCCCTTCGGGCCCTGAGACCACCTTTGCATTCTGCTCCCTGCATCTGCAGCTCACTGCAAAATGGTCAAATCTGCTTTCCTTCTCAAAACAACGAGCCAGTCTTTTCCTTGCATTAAGGAATAATGCACGCTCTGTTATACGCAGTGCTGAAATTGCTCCGGGGGGACAGAGGGGTACTCAGGCCAGGGATGATGGATTAGGTGTGAGGACAATTTCCTCAATGGGGTTCAGGTATTTGAGTCCTAGCAGTAATAGGACCCATTTTGTTTCAGGATTGAGGTGTTTGTGGAGTTGTGCTATCTAGATCCAAGGCATTTCTTCTTCTGCCAACCGCTGGGACACAGCAATCCACAGTGATGTGCTCACGTCAGACTTTTTTCACATTCTTGAAACAATGCAGTTGCTTTTCCACCATGCAGACACATGTGTGCACTGAGGGTGTTGTCCCTCAGTACTTACAGAATAAGAAAACGAGAGGCTTGTTTTCACACGAGAAGTCAGAGGTTGGGTTCGCACAAACATCCAGAAGTTCAAATATTTTCCCAAAGCTGCTCTGAACTTTGCATGACCTTCCTTGGACCAGAAATGTGAAGCAACCAGTGTTCCCCGGGAGATTACCAACACGTCATGAATCTTGCAATGCCTGCAGCATCACCAGCAGAAAAACACTTTCCCTGCAGCATCCAAGTGATCTTGGTTTCAGCTGCTCACCAAGACCAGGAGGGCTGGGCTCTGGGTCATGGTCAAATGGCAGAATTGCTTTGGATGGCTTCCAGGTGGATGTAACCAGCGAGCTGTGGCCAGCAGGGCGAGGGAGGGGATCTGCCCCACTGCTCTGTGCTGTCAGACCTCACCTGGAGCACTGCATCCAGATGGGGAGTCCTCAGTGCCGGAGGGACATGGACCTGCTGCAGAGCAAGGGCCACTAAAATGGTCCCAGGGATGGAACATCTCCCTACAAGAACAGGCTGAGAGCTGGGGCTGTGCAGCCTGCAGAGGAGAAGGCTCCAGGGGAAGCATCCTGATTTTGTTGTAGGTATCCCTGTTCACTTAGAGGAGTTCTACCAGAAGGTCTTTACAAGTCCCTTCCAACTCAAATCATTCCATGTCCATTATTCCATTATGTGGCCTTCAGGCCTTTCTCCACCTATCTTCAAGAGCCAGGGCACTGAAAGTAAGGAGAAATTTTCTTCATGGAGCAGAGCCACCTGCCCTGAGCACCCATTTGCCAGCATGGGTGGCCATCACCAGGACACCGGGGGAAACTTGAAGGTGGCAAATGCACACCATACAGTAACACTGCTATTCTTCAGTTCCTGTCCTGATTTATGCCCAGCCTGCTAAATGCTGTGCGCACATCCAGCAGTGGCACATCTTTATCTTTATTACAGAATCAGTCTCTTCCTGCAGGAGGTAGATGAGTCAGTGCTGAGCCCAAGCACTGTGTCCTGCAGATACACACAGAGCAACAAACCACCCAGAAGCAGTAAGGAACACAGGCGTCCTGGTGGACATTTTCTCTCTGCTCATTGAGATCACGTGATATTTCATGACATTAAGATCACTCCACTTCTTTACTCTATTTCACCAACCAAACAAAGCTCACTACCTCAGGCCAGTGTTTTAGTCATAAGCTGCTTAACAGCATGCAAATATTTCTGCTGTTGCCCCTAACAAGCAATTTGCTACTTTTGCTGTTGCCCGAAATGCCAGAAGATTAACAATCTCTCTCCTGGGTCCACAAAATGTCCTTTTACCACTGAAACTAATTATGCTGTTAACCACTACTGCTGCCGGAGGAGAGCTAATGAGTTGCGAGATGGTGGGTGTTTTTATCACCCATGCACAAAAAGCTACAGCAGTTCAATGTGCAGCACCAACAGAAAACTTCTGCAGTGGCCACGAGCTGCCTTGCCAAAGAGAAAACCACAGAGAAGGAAAAGCCACTGCTCTGAAGCACCTCCTCCTGCCCCCATCACCTGCAGTGCCATGGAAATGGGATTGATGGGGTGCCCCATTGCTTTAACACCCCCAGGGTGCTGTCATCTTTAATGAGTTGATGTTGTTAAATCCTTCTGAGATCAACTGGGAAATGCTGTAGGAGAGGCATTTTCAAAGACAGCCCTCGCCAAACAACATCTCCAAGATCCCCAAGCTCAAGCCCAGCCCATCCCCACCACGTCCACATCACTCAGTGCCACATCTCCAGATTCCTTGAACACCTCCAGGGATGGTGATCCCACCACCTCCCTGGGCAGCTGTATCACTGCAGAACCATTCTCTGTGAGAAGCAATTTCTCCTAATATCCAACCTGACCCACCTTGGTACAACCTGAGGCCATTCCTTCCCATCCTAAAATTTACCATAGGTATCAGTAGTACTGACAACTTTGCATTGGACCTTCCTCTTCAAGCAGTCAGTTTGGATTCTTTCTTGTCCCCACACAAGCACTGGTGAAGAAGTGCTCCTGGGAGCAGACCTGAAACTGAGGAGCATCACCAAGGCACTCAGCACAAGCATTTCCAGTGGTGGACACCTAAAGCTCTGCAATCCTCTTTGTGCTCACTGTAGCTATAGGATGTTAATAGATATTCTCAGTCACGTTCATTAAATCTTGTGGAAATGTCTCCATCCATGGAGACACCCAAGGCCAGGCTGGACAGGACTCTGAGCACCTGATGGAGCTGTGTGTGCCCCTGTTCACTGCAGGGCGTTGGACCAGATGGCCTTTATAGACCCCTTCCACTTCAAACAAGCTTGGCCCAAGAAGGAAGCAAGACAGACCCCAGAATGAACCCTAGTAGAGAGGGTTGCACAGACACACCTGCACACTTTTCAGCTCCCTGTCCATCCTCTACCATGATCAGTTTGCATTCCCACCCACAATTCACCGAGCATCTCACTTGTCCCTCAACAGGTGATTTCCCTGCACATCACCAATTTTCAGCCTATGAATTCATGGTGTTAATTATGCTCACACCAAAAGCAGCAGCTTCACAAAGCAGCCTGCACAGCTGTCAGCCTTCCTGCCTGGTTCATATAACTCCTCAAATCCTCTGCAACCAACTTTCTACGCCTTTTCCAGCTCTACTAGTTTGAGGGTAAGAACATTTTTGTGTTGTATTCTTTGATGGATCATTCAAAGGCTTTCAATAACTACATTTCAGATTTGTAACCTTTCCTGAGCACTGCCTACCACTCTTGTTTTCATCTGGGATTTTCTGTTGCTCAAAAATTCCTTCATAAAAGTATTAGTTCATGGCACCTGAGTTGAATTCATGGCTGTAAATTGTATCCTTCTATGTGTTTGTAAGCTTTTTTCTGCATCTGGCACAGGCAGACAGCAGTTCTTTGCATCCTGGGGAGAAATCGCCTCTTCAAGAACATCCTTTCCATTGTTATGATGAATTCTGAAGGAAGAGAACAAAGCATACAGTGCAGGCAGGTAGGAAAAAAGGGGGTCAACACACATCAGAGACTTACCCAGCTCTGGCAAACTTCTGGATGTGGAACAAGGAGCATTTGCAAGGAAGATGCTGCTGAGGAAAGCTATTCTCTCGTAGGCTGCTTCTCCTTTTGAAAGCACACTGGTCCCATCCCAGGTCAGCTGGAGAGCAGAAGGTGAGAGCCCAAAGAGGAACCCAGCTGCACCTTCAGGACATGTTTCCAAGATGGGCTCAGGAATCAGCACCTGCTCCACCACCACAGATACATACTTGGTGTTTCATGCTGACATTGATTTGTCATCTACCAGTGCAAGTGTCTCCTGGGGCTCTTCAGCTACCAAGTTTCTGTATGTAATCCAGGGCAAAGAGCATAGATCTCATGTTGGAGGCTGAAGACTTCTACATTTTCTGGGTGAGGTTTTAGCCTGGGCCTGAGCCTCTCCCCCTGAGGTGATGGGAAGAAGGAGGAGAAGGGGAATAGCATGCTTTAAACATTCAGATACTTCATCCCCAACATCAAATCCCTTCCAGGGGTCACCATTCCAGGATGAGGAGCCAAAACCTCATCTCAAACCAGAAGCTGTAAAGGTTGCAAGGACGTGACATGCTCAAGGTGGGACCTGCATCTTGCCAAGGCCTTCTTAGGCATAGTGGGCTCTCATGCCTCCACACAAACATTCTGTTCAAGGAATGCTAGCAGGATAAAAAAAAATTGTTTCTGGAAAAGGGACAGCAGTTATGCATTACACTGCATACACCCTGTGTCTGTGTGCTGTTTATTCTGTTCTCCACTGGCAGCAAATGTAGAGGGACGGAGATACTTGACCACATAGTGAGAGCTTTTAGAGCACACGATGGTGAGCAAACCCTGCAGGCAGCTGGAGCTGAGCAAGCCCTGGCTGAAAAGGATGAAGGGAAAAAAAAAAAAAAAAAAAAAAAAAAAAAAAAA
This sequence comes from Centrocercus urophasianus, assembly GCF_019232065.1. Lineage (NCBI taxonomy): Eukaryota > Metazoa > Chordata > Aves > Galliformes > Phasianidae > Centrocercus > Centrocercus urophasianus. Next base: position 49,267,027 of record NW_024884586.1, read on the forward strand.
AAAAAAAAAAAA
>NW_024884586.1:49267138-49292511 GCF_019232065.1 Centrocercus urophasianus
AAAGAAGGAAAGAAGGAAAGAAGGAAAGAAGGAAAGAAGGAAAGAAGAAGGAGCATATTTCAAGGGTGAAGAGGGGAGAAATTCTGACAAGCGCTTTCCCTCTCTCTGGCTAGACCCAAGACAGCTCAGACCAGGAGCAATGCTAGTGCACATCCTCAGACCTGCAGGAGAGACATCCCACCCCAGCCAGCTCAAGCTTTTAAGCCAAAACTCCCACAAGGCAGTGTCACTTGCTAATGGGAAGCAGATCAGAGACCCATGGGACCACACTGATGCCCGCACATCTCAGCCGCTATGCCCACCTCCAGACCATTTCTCCACCACAGTGAAGCCCTTCCTCTCCTCACGCCTCTTTTCTTTCTATCCCAAGTCCCATGGCCCAGTTCTGGCCCTTGGTCCAGAAGGTTCTTCTTGTTTCATTTGCTTTCCCATTGTGTCTCCCCTTCAGTATGTATCCTTCCAGCCCCAGACGCTTGTTTGCAAGGTGCCACGTTTCTGATTGCTGTCATAAATCCTTAAATCCTTTGGGCTGTCTGGTTTGGTGTCCTTGCCCATGGCAGGGTTTGGGACTGGGTGAGTTTTAATAATAGAATTATAGAATCATTCTGGTTGGAAAAGCCCGCTAAGAACATTAACTCTAACCATCAACCCACCCCACCATGGCCACTGTCCACATCCCTCAGTGCCACATCTGCACAATTCTGTTCTGGAACACCTCCAGGGGCACCATCTCCCTGGATCACCACTCTCTGTGAGAAGCAGTGTTTCCTACTATCCAACCTGAAGGTTTCTTCCAACCCAAACCTTCCTGTGATATCCTGAAATTTATGTTGGATGACTGTGCTCCTCTGACCCTAGCCAGATTGGCAGGCTGCTGAACCTGGACCAAAAATGCTCTTTTTTACGTTTATTTTCCCTGGAGTTTTATTTCACCAAGCAAAACCCACCCTTGTTTTGGTGGGGGCATTTTTTGGACATAGTGCATGAGTGGGCTCTGCAGGCAATGGATCATTTGACCAACCATGGGCATCTCCTCTGGGAGCCTGCCTCTTAGAGCCTGAGAATAAGACATTGCAAATGTCCCACCTGCAAGGAGAGGCTGGTGACAGCTCCATGCTGTCTGACACCAGAACTGCACAGCTGTTCCATGAACGTTCGTAGAGCAATTGGTTTGTCTATGCACTAGAGAACTGAGATGGGAGAAAGGCAATTACAGAGGAGCTTGGTATCATATTATGGATTGCTGCTGCTGCTGCTACTGCTGGTGTTATTGCCCTCTTCCCTTTGAGCCTTATTATATGAGAGACAAACTCTCCTGAAATGTCAGCAGGCACCATGCACTTGAACGTCCAGCCCTGCAGCGCCCTGGAAATCTTGTTGATTGCTGTAGACACTAAACAAACACAGGAAACCACAGCAAGCCTGCCCTCAGGCAACTCCCAGCCCTAAACAGCAGCAAACAAGAGGCAGCAAGGGCATCCTTCCACATAACACGATCTAGTCAATATCATAGAATCATCAAGGTTGGAAAAGACAGTGAGATCATCTAGTCCAACCACCAAATGTCACAGAATCATCATAGAATGGCTTGAGTTGGAAGGGACCTCAAGGATCACGAAGATCAACCCCCACTCACCACAAGCAGAGCCACCAACCTCCGCATTTCATAGCAGCCCAGGCTCCCAGGGCCCCATCCAACCTGGCCTTGAACACCTCCAAGGATGGACGGGGCATCACAGCCTCTCTGAGCAGCTGTTCCAGCACCTCATCGCTCTCAGAGTAAAGATCCCCCTGACATCCAACTTCAATCTTCCCTCCTTCAACTTCAAACCATTTTCCCTTATCCTGCTGTACTTGTTAACCAAGTGGTCCTTCCCTTATCCTCATTCCAGGGTCTCCATGTGTACTCCTGTTTTCTTGTATCCTCAAAGCAAGCTCCCATGTTCTTCATTTGGAATAGAGGAAGGTGCCCCCTTGCACTACCATCCATATCCAGAGCTTGCCATCTACCTTATTAGAGATAAACAACATACCTCTAATAACTCTCTCTAGAGGTATTATCTCTATTATCTCTCTCCAAAGAGAACTAGAGAGGCTCAAGCAGTGGGCCCAGGAGAACATTTTGAGATTCAACAAAGCCAAGTGCAAGGTCTTGCACCTGAGTCATAGTAACACACCCCCATCAGACTACAAGAGATTTAGACTGCACAGAATGGAAAAGTTCTTTACTATAAGGTTGGTGAGGCAGTGGCACAGGCTGCTCAGAGAGGCAGTGGTGCTCCATCCCTGCAGACACCCAAGGTCAGGCTGGATGGGCTCTGCACACCTGATGGGTGTCCCTGTTCACTGCATGGAGTAAGATCGGATGGCTTTTAAAGGTCCCTTCATACTCAATTCTGTGATTCCACAGAAAAGCCAGATTTCTCTTGTTTTTCCATCAAAACCAACTAGAGGATACTTCAGGGCTTTCCTGGAGGTAGCTCATGCAGAAATGGCAAGTCTGGTCTCCACACTTAAGCATGTAGAGGTACACAGAGAGCTCTACTTTCAAGTAACCTAACTTCAGAAAAGATCAGAAGCGCTGGGCTTCCTCCAAGCCACCCCATGGCCTAGATGGGACAAGTGGGACCACATCTGCTGTTTGCCAGCCCATAGGCCTGCTCATGGTTAACACTTCTTCTGAATTTTTCCTCTTTGTGGGCTGCGTAGTACAGATAATTGTTGACTTCACCCCTCTGCAAGGCGTGGGAGGTTTGAGTTTTACAGCCTCAGAAGACAGAGCTCCACTCGCAGCAGCTCTTGCTGCCTCCTGAGGAGTTATATTTGCTCTTCCTTTCCTCACTGTTTTCCTAAAGCTAAAATAAAACATCCCAGACTGGGGAGGAAAAAAAAAAAAAAAAGAAATAGGGGAGCATGTTTTTGCTCCCAGTGTCTGGACAAACATATCACATCCCAAGCCTTAAATAGAGCTAATGGGATGAGTCAGTACAAGCTTGCTAGGATGCTGCAGCTGCAGAAGCTAACAAGAAAACGAGGCAACAGAGCCTCCATGGGGACAGCTGCTGCCTTCAGACTTCTATTTTTTCCCCACCAAAACACAGCAATCGCGTGCGAAGAAGTCTCCCGCTGCGCGCTCCTCCTGGGAAAGTGTGCTCTGCCTCAGATCAGCAGCAATGGTTTGGCCTTTTGGCCATAAGGAGTTTGTGGTTTTTTTATGCTTGGGTGGGTTTTTTGCTACCTCAGACCACCTCTCCCCACATTTAACGAAATGCTGAAATGCTATCAAGTGTTGGAGTTACATCCTCCGCTGGCTGCATGTAGGGCTGGCTGGTTAACCTGTCGTGTTTTGCATCAGTTTAAGAACTGAAGATGCTGAGAGCACAGGTCCTTCCTCAGGGTGGGCACCTCAGCATTCTCAATAGAGAAAGGAGGATGATCTCCTTGGGCTGCATCCATGGCAGAAGTCAGGGGAGCTTGTTTCTACAGCAGGTTCTTAATCCAGCTTTCTTCTACTCCTCCCCGCATCAGTTTGGATGAACTAAGAGCTAGCCAAAAATACAACCCCATTCAACCAAAAGGTGTATTTTCTACTACAAAATAAGAAGGTGATGTTGACTGCGCTCCAACAGCAGCCCAAACCACAACTTTCAATACAGCTTTACTTCTGCAATCAAAGTTACCTGTGCAGAAACCACAGCCTCAGGAGACACAGGAACAAGCAGGAAACACTTCTCCATAGATCATTCCATCATCCACCCCCTAAAACATTCCTGAAACATCTCACTCTATGACTGTGGCTGCCCTTTTATATTTCTGGAGGGATTTAATTCTCTTCCAAGCTGACCTTGCAAAAATTACCACCCCCCTGGAAGGAAAGTGGCTGCTTCTAATTTACCATTCACTTACCACTGGGATTTAAATCACCTGCTTATGGCTGAGTGTGAAGGATGCCCTGATGGCACTGACTCAGCTCCATCCAGGGGGAAAAGCCTGGAAAGAACAGCTTCCATCTGTCCCAGGGTGAAGCTATTTAAGGGCAAGGACTTACCCAAGGAGAGTCCCACGGTGATCCCCAAAGTGTCCTGGCAGCCTGCTGGCTGGGTAATACACATCCAATGCGATAGTAAGGAATAGGAGCCTTCAGCCCATGGTCCACTCCTGCTCGTTGTATTTGGTGCAGCCTCACAATGTGGTCTTGAAATAAAGTGATCTTTTATCAGGCATTTCCTTCGTGCAGCTGTCATTGCACACCTCAAAGGCCAGGCTGTAAACACGGAGCAATACATCCCTGATCACTAATGCGTTTCCAAACAGTGTTCTCACTTCTCTGCTTTGCTTTTCACAGCTCAGATAACAAAATGCTGATGTGAGCAAATCTAAAATTAATCATCTGAGTGTCTCACAGACTGCCAGGTAAGGAGGGCAGCTGAGAATCCTTGTCTCTGCAGGATGCACAGACCTTCAAGGACTGCTCATCTCCTCGCTCCTCCTGCCCTTCATGTGGGTTTGGATTGGAGCAAACCTCACATCCTCATTCAACTCTTTGAAAGGGTAGATAATAGCAAGACTAGGGGAAATGGTTTCAAGCTGAAAGAGAGAAGATTGAGGTTGGATGTCAGGGGGAAGTTATTTTCTATGAGAGTGGTGAGGTGCTGGAACAGCTGCCCAGAGAGGCTGTGGATGCCCCGTCCACCCCTGGAGGTGTTCAAAGCCGGGTTGGATGGGGTCCTGGGCAGTCTGGACTGCTATGAAATGGGGAGGTTGGTGACTCTTCTTGTGGTGAGGGGATTGTATCTCCATGATCCTAGAGGTCCCTTCCAAATCAAGCCATTCTGTGATACGATTCTATCATCCTTACATGTGAGCATGAAGGGCAGAAAGTGGGCAGCTTCTCTGCCCCATGTAGACGGACAGAAGCTGGCAATATTAACAGAATTCTTCCTCTGCAACAGGTTTTGCCCCACCATGCCCCAACCCTATTCTTCCTATTCAAGCAGCCGTGATGTTCCAGAGGAATAAAGGGTTTTGCAAAGGGGTTTTCCAGGCCCCAGCATGAGCACTGGCACAGGTACAGTGCAAATCTGCTGGAGTTCAAAGGCACTTTGCATTGACTCAAACCAGAAACCAGGCCAGTTACGCTCTAGGAATCCTTACTGGATTGCAAAGTCCTTTGGGCTATGGGGAATGTTTGAGCTGATAGGCAAGGTTTTGCAAGCAGGGATTAATCTGCAAGAACTGAGAGCTGGAGCTGTGAGCCAGGGCCCTGGCCCAGCATGGCAGGCCACTTTCATTGCTACAGTTCAATAATTATTTGAACTACGGCTGTGTTTTCCCAGAGACTGCCCTGAAAACCTGTAAGGAGTTTGATCTACAGCTTGGCAGAGGGTGTGCTGCTGCCTACCTGCAGAATAACTGCATCTGCCTGCCAACAACATGGTATGAATTCACTGCAGTTTGGGCTGAAATTCACAATATCCTGGCTGCTGAGCACACATTCAGTTTAGTGGGCATTTTACCAAAAGAAAGAAGAGATGCTTTTCCATAGCTGTTGTCTTTTGTTGCTCTGAGAGCACCTTTACTGGAGGTTCTTTTCCTGTCTCATCCAGCCCCTTTGCTCTGGCAATGCCTTCAGTCCATTCACGAGTGCCCCATCCCTGCAGACACCCAAAGTCAGGGTGGATGGGGCTCTGAGCAGTGATGGAGCTGTGGGTATCCCTGTTCACTGCAGGGCAGTGGGACCAGATGGCCTTTAACGGTCCCTTCCAACCCAAACAATTATACAATTATATGACTGTATGATAATATAGTTCCATGATTCAAACTGGATCCCCAAAAATGGAGCTGCTGCTGGGAGTTATAAGCAAATGGAGAGTGTTTCTCCAAGGTCAGTGATATGCATTAGGCTGTGTACATCCAGAAGGGAAGAGGTTCTGGTCCTGGTGACCACCAGCTCCTGGCCAGGCTCCAGGCTGACCATCACCCACATTCCCACAGGTTTCCACCTTGAGAGATGAAGGAGGTGACTAGTAAAAACCAGTAAATGTTTGCCAAAGCTCACCTATCCCCAGCATCCCAGTCCTGTGTAGCCACTTGTAACCCTGAGTACGCACAATGAGAGTCTGAACCAGGGGCCTCTGCAAAGTGGACAGCTGCAAACTTGTGATCACGCTGTGGGATGTTTCTTCTGCTTTTGCCTTTTGCAGGTGCTGTGCCAGGACAGCTCTCCAGCCATGCTATTCATCCACCTGCAGAGAGCACTTCCTCCATCTATGAGCCACATCCGCATCCAGCATCCTGCTTTTCTATCACACCTATTCCCAACATCTCCCGTTTTCCTATCACCATCCCCTTTTGCAGGATCTTAAAAACATGAAGGTTGGAAAAGACCTCCAAGATCCCCAAGCCCAACCCCAACCCACCTCCATCATGTCCCTCAGTGCCACGTCTCCACGGTTCTTCAACACCTCTAGTAATGGTGACCCCACCACTCCCTGGGCAGCTGTGCCACTGCATCACCACTCATTCTGAGAAGAAATTGTTCCTAATATCCAACCTGAAATGGGTATTAGAAGTGGCTGTTGCATCCTTTCTAAGCAAAAGATACCACAGATGGCATCCACCCATGGCATCCACTGCACAGGCAGTGTCCCCTTGCCTTTGGCATCCCCTTTTTCTGGAGCTGAGCAGAGGTTAACTTTCAATCGGTGCCTCAAGTGTCTTCATTAGAGGCTTCTCTTTGGTCAGAAAAAGTAGTGCGGATTGGATTTGTTTTGTCTGAAACGATAAATCTAAGAGCAGGGAGATCAGCTTGAAGCCTTCCAGTTTGGAGGCCCCTATCTCATAAATTCCTAAAACCCTCTTTTCTCCAGCCCAGCTCGATCCAACACATTTGTTACTAGGCTAAGATCCAGAAAAGAGTTTTATTTTGAGTGCCAACAGCAAATTTTTATAACCACAGAGTAAACCTTGAAATATGATATGTTTAGATAAGCGATGGGAATGCTAAGAGACTCTCAGCAAATTGAATCAAGAGGTGTGAACAGTTCTGCTTAAAGGACATTCAAAAATAATAGCACCAGGGCTGTGCTGCAAGTTCCAGGAGGAAATATGATAGAGGCAACAGTCAGCAGACCATAATAATGCTGGTTGAATTATAGCTCTGCAAAGATGAGCTATAAAGGAGCGAGAGGAGATGCATAATGATCAGTCCTAAGGCAAGGGCAAGCTCCTGGGAAGTTTAGACCCCAGAGAAATGCCCCAAGACTACCTAACTAGGGCTGCTTTCACTGTATGCAAGAAGTCTCCTTCCCCTGCACATCCATGTCAAAGCAGCCCTATGTATCCCAGTGCGTTGTCTTCCTGCGTTGCATTGGAGCAAGTCCTGTGCTTCCAGATGAAACGCTCAGCCCACGCCAGCACTGAGCTGCTCACCAGCTACAATCCTACAGCTCTGTGCTGAGCATGCAACCTCCCTGCCCAGGCAGACGATGACCTTCTTGGCAGCTCAGAGCTGAACCACAGCTGCAGCTCAGATCCAAGCCCAAGTCCTTGGCAATCTGAGTGCCCCAGGGAGCTTTTGCAGCCCATCTCCTCAATCCCAGCCTCTCCTCTCCTCTCTTCTCTGGGGATTCAGGGTCACCGCCTTTATCTTTGAAGCACCCCACGGTCAGGCTCTGGGCCAGATGAGCAAACCAGTAACACACTCCATTGGTGGCCATTGCTTTGTGCATGGGGCAGAGCTCAGCTGTGCATTAGCGGCGCATTCTCAGGGGGGTCGTTGGCGATGGGGATGAACTCCTCCAGGAGCCATCGCAGACCTCCCCATCGCGTGCAAAGGGCACTTTGCTCACCTCAGGAAGGCAAAACAACACATTCTCAAATTAACAGGGACAAAGCAACACGAGCGGCTGCTCAGGCTGCCCCAGAGGAGAGGATAATGTGACAAACACTGAGCAGATGCCGGCCACCTGGCTCCAAGCACGACCCGCAGCAAGCAGCTCCGTGCTGTAAAATGAAGGCTGGGCTTCGAGAGCCCAATGCTTTCCCATTACACTGATGTGACCAAAAAGAATGTGATTCGGTGCCACTTAACCTCAAATTCAGGGGTACCTCTCATCACGGCTAATACTTCAATGGAAGCCCCACGTTCCAGTGTCAGTGTGATGATGGAGAGGGCTCCACTCCTTCTTTTATAACCAATTCCAGCCCCCAAAGCCTCAACTGAGGCTGAAACAGAATTTCTTAGTGTTTTTAATAAATCCATATCCTGCATTCAGACACAAGGGTGAAGTGAAAGCCACCCAAAATTGCCCCATGCTTGGCTCCAAGATGTAGTGGGATCCTCTCCTGGTACCAAGCCTTGTGTTGATTTCCATGGTGAATTTTTCAATGGAATGAACCCGAGCCTGGGTCTCCTCTCTATTTTAATCCCGTTCCATCATTCCCAGCAAGAACCAGACAAACAGCCCCAAGAAATGCCTCAGAAAGTCTAGAGGACTAAAATAAATGCCCAGACTGTGGTTAGAGGGGCTGAGCTTGGCCGAGCCAACTTGGACTGGAAAACAAGCAGGCTGTTTTCTTTTAAAATAACTCCAGTGCCCAGAGATGCATAAATGCCATCCCATGTCTCAGAGCTGAGGGGAAGGAGGGAGCAGTGTTGGACAACCCCAACCTCAACTCACTTGAAAGTGAAGCTCCTGTAATCTACACTGAACTTCTTTTTCTCCCTTTCCACATCTTCCCTGCCCTCCTCCTCCTCTTTTTAGGTCTGTATCTGGATGTGCCAAAAATAAGCTCAGGAATCCTGCTTTTGCTGAACTCCAGTTGCCCACAGTGAGGGCTGGGGAGCAGATGTGGGACACGGTGGCTTTGTAGTAATGCAGCCCAGAAGAGTTGACTTTTCCTCCTGCTTTACCGCAGACTTTCTTGCTGACCTTATCTTCGCAGCTGCTGAAACTTTAAAGGTAGAAATAAATCAAAATATGAAAAAAAAAGAGGCAACAAAGCTAACTTTGTGGTTTTTGCAGACCAGTGGAGGCAGACTGTCACCCCACTGATGCCCTCCAAGCCAACACTGAATTAAAAGACTCATGGCAGAGCTGGGCTCAAGGTAAGAGACACACAGACCTATGCTGGACACAAAGACAGCCTGATCCTTCCAGGGTGAGAAACCTGGGTCTGTGGATGGGGTATAGAATCACAGAATCACAGAACTGTTCAGGTTGGAAAATACCTCCAGGATGCCCAAGCACAACCCACCCCCACCATGACCACATCCCTCAGTGCCACATCTCCATGGATCTTGGACACCCCCGGGAATGAGGACCCCATCACCTCCCTGGGCAGCTGTGCCACTGCATCACCAGGAAGATATTTTCTAGAAGCTGAGATGAAGGAACAGAGGAGGGAGGAGGAATCTGCATGTCTTTCAAGAGGAAAATGGGATCATTAACCTGATAGATCCTTTGCTGAACCAAGGACCGGTGAGCATGGAAATCACCTTGAGCAACAGCAGGTATAGCTGTACCATGCATGTCCCTGCCTACCTCTAAACATGCTCTTGTTTTGTACCCTGGATCATAGAATCATAGAATCACGGAATCATAGAATCCTAGAATGGCCTGGCTTGCACAGGAGCACAGTGCTCATCCAGCTCCAACCCCTGCTGTGTGCAGGTCGCCAACCAGCAGCCCAGGCTGCCCAGAGCCACATCCAGCCTGGCCTTGAATGCCTGCAGGGATGGGGCATCCACAGCCTCCTTGGGCAACCTGTGCCAGTGCCTCACCACCCTCTGGCTGAAAAACTTCCTCCTCATATCCAACCTAAACCTCTCCTGTCTCAGTTTAAAGCCATTCCCCCTTGTCCTCTCACCATCCACCCTCACAAACAGCCGTTCCCCCTGCTGTTTATATGTTCCCTTCAAGTACTGGAAGGCTACAGTGGATCTCTGGGATCTCTTCGTAAGAGATTCAGGATGCTGGCTGTGGGTCCAGGCTGCACGTCTTGCTGGTCTTGCTGGCAAAATAAACTCCTCCTGCTCTTTGTCTGCTATAAATGAAGCCACAGCTGTCTAAACTCTTCCGTATTCTTGGCGGCTCTTAAGAAATTCACACAATCCTTAGTAGTCAAAATAATGAGATTGTCTCCTAATGTGAGATTTCCTTTGCAGGATAAAGTACACCTAAGGGCTGCTGATGTAATTCTCTCATACTAAGCTGATTAAGTGCTGAGGAGTTAGAGCCTTTTATAATTTTATTACATTAGATTCCAGAGATGAAATGAATAGAAATGACCAGACACCGAAGGAGGCAGAAATCTGTGTCCGCAGATTGTAGAGACTATCAATTACATTTGTCCAATATAGCTAGGTGTCTGCTAGAACAAATCTAATAATAGAGCGTCCGTCTGTTGGACAACATGGATAAACTCAGGCTGTTGGCATTGTACAGCACTAAAAGGAGAATTGCAAGCAGGAGCACAGAGAACAAGCAAAGGTCGTCAGATCCCAAGGATTCATGCTGTCCATCCAAGGGACATCAGTGGCCATAAGTACTACTTAGCGACTGACTGCAGGCTCTTATTACCTTTGCTAATTATCTGTGGTAAAAGATGAAGGCTTGCTGGGCTGAACAGGGGACACACCACAATAAATCCACCATCCCTGCACGAGAGGTCTGAGCTGGATCCAGCTGCACCGTAGTTGTATATAAAGGTAGTTTTTTGGCTGAGATTGGGAAGATAGCCCAGATATCTCCCAAAATCAACATGGAAACAGCAATATCCTTCTAGACACAATGTAGACATGGATTTGACCTTGGCTGGTTTGACTTATTTCAGACTTCCCAATCATTTCAATGGAGTGTCTTACACAAGTCACCTGGAAAAAGTCAAATGACTGAGGCTTCTGCTTCTCAAGCTCCTTCCCATCTTCCTTCCAAAGGTTCAACTTTGGCTGTATTGACCACACGACCTGGTCTGTAATCACTTGACAGGGTGATTTATGCAACTTCCCAACAAAGCAGGCAGTGTGAGTCATGCGACCCAACGTACAATGTGAAATTCAAGGGATATTCATGCACCAATGCTTTAAATTTTTCTCTGGGCACCGCTGTCAGCAAAATGCTCCAGTATTCAGATGAGGGTCCTATGAAAGGTCAAACTGAAATTTGCTTGCATATCTCAACAAATATTTGTGAACAGTTTTCCCCATTATTCCCTAAGCTTCACAATGCAGCCCATTTGGCAGACCGGTCCTTCTCAGAATATGGGGAGGGACTGCAGCGACTTAAAAGCAGCCTGACATCAATTAAGGAGCTGACTACTCAAACACATTTTCTGCAAACAGAAGTTTATTTGCTATATATAGATAAATGCTACCAGTGGGCTAATTTGGAAGCATTGTTGATTACCCATTGTAATGAGGCCTATTACATAATTAAAAGAGTTTTCTCCTAACTGCATTTTCCTGCTAATTAACATTTTATGCCATCTACAATGGACACTTTGGGCTGCATCAAAGACATTATTATGCAATTTTATCCTAAGAGCAGCCTATGAATTATTAATTAATATTAAATCTGTTGATTAAAGGGTAATTTGTAAGCAAGCCAGTCATAACTACGAACAAGCTTGGCCTATAAGTATTCCCCTGAAATAAGCTCCAAAATAACATGTACTGAAGAGAAGGTTAAACAAAAAAAAACAACAAAATCCGAAGGATTGGAGAGTGTGAAACATGGGAGAATGGGGCAATTTGTTTATGAGAACCCGTGATGTTTTTCCAGACATTCCATTTGCTGGTGTTTCAATTAAACAGAGTCTTCTAGGATGCTTTGTCATGTTCCAGCAGGATGCACAACGCAGTCCTTGTTCTTTTTGCACTGACCACAACCTGGAAGTCTGGGTCAGAAAGCAGCCATAGGTGGAGCAATACTGGATGCAGCAGATGCTGGCTGAGATCAGAGACATCTAAAGACATGTGTGTGCTCATGCATCACCTTAAAACTTGAAACATGACTTTGTGATGGTCACTAACACAGGTGCATTTATCTACATAAAGGTTCGGATGATTACTGAATCATAGAATCATTAAGGTTGGGAAAGACCTCCACAATCCCCAAGCCCAACCCTAGTCCATCCCACCGTGCCCACTGCCCACATCCCTCAGTGCCCCATCTCCGTGGTTCTGGGACACCTCCAGGGACAGTGACTCCACCACTCCCTGGGCAGCTGTGCTAATAACTCACTTTCTGGTCTGACCAAGCTACCAAAATGAGATACTGGGCAACATCTTGGCTTGCTGGAGTCAGGAGCAGTCTTCTTTCAACATCAGCCAATACGTCATCTGAACTGCCCACCAGGGATGACTGTCACTGCACACCAGGCCCCATAAATGTGTTTTCACACCAGCTGCTCCCCTGCATATCAGCTGTGAGGAAACAGGAGGGCTGGAGGAAAACTTGCATTTGGCCTTATTTTATAGGTGAGGAAACAGGCACACGAGGCTGGTAGGACAGGGTTATGGTCCCACTCAAGAGACCAGAACAGAACAATGGAGCAAGTCACCCAGATAAGTCACTCTGAGGGCAGCAATGAAGGCCAGAACCCTGCAACCAGGGCTCATCCATCACGTGCTGTCCCAGGGCTCAAAGACAAATGCACAGCCCCAACCCCAGCATCTGCTCAGTGCTGCTGCAGCCCCTTTGTGCTCTGCACTCAGGCTCGTATCAGCTGCTTCCTATCTTGAGGTTGGGAACACTATAATTGCAATAGTAGCAATGATAATAATAAGAATAATAATAACAATAATCAAAATAATAATGATCAAAATAATAATAATCATCACCATCATCATCTAACAGCCTGCTGATGTGTGTGCTGTAGCACAGGGAGAGGTAGCCGGGCTGCTTTTTCTCCAACCTGTCAGCCTTGCTTGCCAACACAAACAGGCTGTGGGAGTACCAGGGGTTACATGATGTAATCAAGCCCTTGTGCTTTAATTATTATTGGGGAAGCAAGGAGGGAGAACATGGGGGTTGTTGCAGCCCTGACTGTGCAGTGGATTGTGATGTGTTTCACAAGCAATGTGATCAGAGTGCCGTGCAACTCAGCTGAGAAAAGTAGCAAAATAGGTCAAAAATAGAAAAACAGGTCAAGCAGATGCTCCAGATCTTGGACCTGCACCGATGTCTTGAATGGAAAGGGCATTTTTGGAAACAAAATCAAATCCAGCGTATTCCCACTCCCCAGAAAGTGAAAATGTCCCAGATTTCTGATTCAGACAAATCCTCAGCCCCAAAGGCTACTGTCCCATCCACTCTCACTGCAAGAGCTGCTCGTATGGATCCATCCAACCCCTGCAAGCCTGTGCCTGCACACAGGCTGGCCGGAGGCACATCATTAACTCCTCATAGAAAAGCTAACGAAGCCCAGCATCAATTAGTCGCAGTCCTCCTCCCAAGAAAAGTACACAGAGAAAATAACTGTTGGAAGCCCTTGGATACAGAGATATTTAATGAGAGTAGCTAACTAGAAAGATGTGTAGGAAGAAACAGCTCTGTTTACATCAGCCTTTCTCATTATGTTTCCCTCATTTTGACTTTTCCCATTATTCCGGGAGACCTAATGCAGAGCTCCTTTTGGTCATGCCATTTTCTTTCGTTTCTGCCCATCAGGGCAAGCATAGAATCACAGAAGCATTCAGGTTGAAAAGACCTCCAAGATCCCCAAGTCCATCCCCGTCCCACCCCACCATGCACACTGCCCATGTCCCCCAGTGCCACACCTCCATGGCTCTTGAACCTCCAGGAGTGATGACGTCCATATTAACTGGATGCACCCAAAGAATCACACCAACCCATTCATTTTTAACGCCGTGCAAACACAGAGGGCAAACTCCTCTCCCATCCCAGTAGTAACACCATGCTGTATTTCCTCCTCCTGCCATACGACACTGTGCACTTTCTGAGCCAGGCTGCTGGCAGAAAGCTGCACCACCCTATGCCTTGTAGCATCGTTTTGATTTTTTAAAGTAAACGTATTGCGTGTGAGAGCCTATAAATATCCAGGCAATTTACTGCAGATTTACCGCTCTCCGTTTTTCTGATCTCAGCGCCACAGCTCCAAGTTCAGCCCCCAGCCAAATTAATACACAGGGGTAGCTTTGCATGTCAATTAGAGCGAGAGGGTTATTCTCTGGCCTGACCTCCGATAGCAAGTGCTAATGCACTACAGGAAAACGCAGTGATTTATCATCCAAACTCCAGCAAGGAGCACTTTTTCCTATGAGAAGGGTTGGCAATAACTTACATGATGCTATCCGTCATTTCTTGGCCTTCCTCGCAGGGGCATTTGTAGAGTTACGTCAAGTGCTGCAGGACCAGCAGTAATCAGCCCCAGATGATGATTGAACTCAACATGTTGTTATTCATTTTATGCTAGTAGCTTCATGCTCTGGTCATGGAGCAAGACCCAGCCATGGAGAATCAAAGAATCATAGAATCATAGAATGGCTTAGATAGGCAGGGACATGAAGATTGTCAAGTTCCAAACCAACTGCTGAAAAACGCACTGGTTAAGGAAAAAAAAAATTTGAACTGGTGAACAGATATGGTTGGAAGCATTCAAAACACAGTTTTTAAGCAATCTCACTGCCATCTGTGTATATTAGAGATCAAGGGGCAGGTACAGCATGGCACAGAGATGAGATGCTGCCATCAGTAAGTGATATGGTTTGAGTGACGTGGTGTCATAGGCACGGTGGTTGTGGGTTGATGATATTAATGGTCTTTTCCAACCTTAATGGTTCTATGATTCTATGATCAGACTTCCCTGAGCTACAAAACCTCTCCCATCTGGGGCTTTGTCATGCCTTTCCATGCCATCATCCACCTTGCTGGTGAGCATGGCTGGGCTTATGGAAGGGCAGGACAAGCAGGATGGGCTCATGTCCTGTAGCTGCAAGGAAAAGCTTCCAAAAAGAAGGTTAAAAAAGAACGTTACTTTTCTACTTTTGCCTTTCTGCTTTTTCTTCTTCCCTCCCTTTCTTCCTGTTTCCCAGAGCCTCACACATATGGCCAACAGTAACATGTCCCCACTGGGTGGTGTGGATGAGAAAGACACCATGAGGCTGAGGAATGTTTCCCAATACCTGCTGTACAGCACATCCCCATAGTGAAGCACTCAGCAGAGATGCTCCTCCTGAAGCAGTGGTGGGAGAAGACTCGCAAGCAGGAAAGGCTCCATGTCCACGCGTCGCTTTGCTTTCAGGAGCACAACACCATCCCACTTCTGAGTGGCTCAGGGCCTCATTTGCCTTTTTTCCCCAATTGCATATTCATCTGCTTAGCCTGTGAATCTCTGGAGCCTCGTTTGTCCAATTAGTGTTCTCTAAGTCTCTCAATACTGGCCAATAATAGGCTCTTCCATGCACTATTGCATTACCTGAAGGAAAATTACTTGGTGGCTGAGAGCTGAGCATCTTAGTGCCATGAGGAATAGAGAGGCAGCTCCTGCCCTTTTGCTGCCCTGACACAAGCCCTTGCAGGGACATGGGGTTATTTAAGGAGACCCTTGCTTGTTTAGTGGGAAAAAATAGCTGGAAAAAAAGCTGTATTCAGATACAGGAACAAGGAGAGCATATCACTAAAGAAATCACCCGTGCTGGAATGTAGCAGAACCACAAAGCTCAGGTTTTCTTCCCTTTAGGCTGACATTCAGGCTAGGCTTATATATATTCCTTGACAGAGGTTTGTGAGCAATTTGACCTGTGCTAATTCTTCACTCCAACTGGGAGTGTGCAGCAAGCCAGAAATCAATCTGCTCGCTCGATTCCTTGTCCAGCTCTCTGCAGTTCCTTAGGAAGAAGCAAGCGTGTCCTTCCTGATTTATCATACAACTGCAGTAAGTGCATTTTATGGTTTAGGGCATATCCTTTCACGACTCTCATTATTTTAGACTGGTATTAAAGCAAAAACTAAAAAAAACAAGCACCGTAAAAGTGTCTTTCTCCAGTGGAGTCTATTAGCCCTTCAGTTTAAGCCCCCCCCCCCATGACTAGGAAAGAAGGAACTTTGTCAGTGTAGAGTAACACACCAAGATGAGAATGCAAATAAGTGCCTACAAAAGGTGTCTAACATATCTGTGACTCCAGCTGGAGTCTGCTGTATGTTGGTTGCTCCCCAGGATGGGATGGATGTGCTGCCTTTCCCAGATTGCCAATTCACATCCCTAGAGAAGACTCTTCCCATGGCTCTATTTTGGCTTTATACAGGAGTAAGGGAGAGCAGAGTTAGGTTTGCAGCTGCTGGAATACCATCCGTCCATGAGCTGGCTTGGTACTGAGCAAATATGAAGTTGCATCAAAGATTTCAATGGGCACTAGGCTGAACCCTTTGTTCCTCTTCAGAACTGGAAATTAGCCAAAGCCAGAAATACTCGCCCAAATTTCAGAATAAGCTGATCTAAAACTGGGAGTTCAGTTTAAAGTAGAGATTGATCCAACCTTAAACTCCAACATCTGTGCATCCCCACAGGTCCTTTACATGCACAAACATCCTTGTGAGTACTGTATGCTCTGCTGCCTAACCTCAGCTTGGGTGAATCTGGGCTTCCACTTGTGGAGGTTCTCATTAAAAGAGATTTTTATTTAATGATCATGGAGGATAGCAATTTCTGGATATGATCCCCATCACTTTTTTTCCCTCCCCAATGCAGGGGATCAGCCCTGAGTGCTGATCCTGAGGATCTCTGCTGTATTCCAAGTGATGCAGCCAAGCAGAGACAGAGGACTGGAAACAAACCCATTCTCTGGCTTTTAAAACCTTATTTCCAATTGGTACAGACAGGGAAGGAACAGCTCTAAACTTAAAAAGACATCTCAAATTAACAAACATGAGCCGAGGCAGACTGAAGGATTAAATAAAATAAGACAAAGGCTGCCAGTGCCTGTTAACCTGCTCAGAGCAGGGTAAATGTTTGCACACCAGGTCTATTCTGCTCTTCCAGCAAACACCCTTCTGTCAGCTCGTGAACTGGGAGATTTCACTGCCCAAATGTGCTCAGAGTTCTGCCTTCACCATGAGTTGGAAGGGACCATTAAAGGCCATCTGGTTCCACTCCCCCGCAGTGAACACGGATACTCACGGACCCATCAGGTGCTCAGAGCCCATCCAGCCTGACCTTGGGTGTCTGCAGGGATGGAGCATCCATCGAATGGGCTGAATCTCACTGCTACAGAGGCAAACGGAGGAGCACCCAGCATCCGCGTGTAGAAATGCTTATAAAAGAACTGCTTTAATTCAGGATCCTGCTGTGTTAGCTCAGAGGAACAGCAGGACAACAGCAACCCCCCCAGGCAGCATAAGATGCCCCGCTGCTGCTTTTGGGGACAGAAAGAAGCTGCTCTGCTCTATTTCTGCTGTGCCATACCAGAGAAAAAAAAAAGGCCATAAAAAATTCCTGTACAATCTAATGGGCCATGCACGTATCTGCTCCCAAATACTCATCCTTCAGCAAAAAAAAAAAAGAACAAAAGACATCTGCCTTTGAACTGCACACTCAGCACCAAACAGCAATTATTCCTCGTGAGCCCAAATAGGCGCTGAGTGAGTCACGACTCCGCTGTGGAGCCCTTTTTGCTCTATTTTACAAATATTTGCTCTCGAGAAAAAAACGTTCCGTTTGTCACACCAGCAGACTGCATCCTTTGTGCAAGGAGTCTCATTGTGCGCGGGGAAACATCTGCTAAACGCAGGGATACAAAAGATCTCGACAAGCAAAGGCACACAGATGGAGCAGGGTCCAGGCAACACAAGTTGTGTCACGACACACAGATCCCAAGAGCTGCCAGTCTCCCTCCAGGCTGTTTCCAGCTAAAGCTGTTAATTAGGTGGGTTAAATGCTGTCATCATTAGTGTCAGCCTCAGTTCTAGCAGTGGAGGAGGAGATGCTGAGTCCACCCGGGTTGGATCTAATTGTTGTTTGGTGTCATGAGCCCATAATAGGTTGTAGACACAGATTCTGAGGTGTCATGCGCTGTTGTAGGCTGTGTGCACCAAAGTGCTTGGGGAGGCACCAGCTCCATGATCCCCACGCTTTCAGGGTGCCAACATGTACCTCACTAATGAAACCTCCTTAAAGGACCAATAAACAACGCTGTCCTTGGGATGGGAGCAACACTGAGCCCAATAGGAAAAGCTTTTCAGGCAGCCCAAATGATCCAAGCATAGAATTCATCATAATGCCACTGAGGCTTACAGCCAACATTTTTTATTTCCCAAGCAATTTCAGCGTGGACCAAAGCAAACAGGTTCCCATTCCCAAAAGCTCTTTATTAATCAGTTCTCTGTTAGGACAGCTCTCTCCAGCCCACAGCTCAAGCAGACGGCAGCGGTGCTGGTTGGGATGGGCGGCTCACCAGTGGGAAGCGGGATTGCGTTTGCAGGATATTCCCTGTGGGACACAGTTGTATTTACATCCCAGAGCAGACAGGAACAAGGCCAGTTCCTGGAGCAGAGGATTTTCCACTCTGAGATAGACAGAGGTGGACAGAGCCTAGGGTTGTGCTTTTCCTGTTATGTGACCAAAGCTATAGGTGGATTTCTTTGTTTTTTTTCCATCTCCCTCTGACGATTCAGGCTCATCTGAGAGCACCACACCTACTCACCGGGGTTCTTCACCCTGACCTTGATATGTGCAATGGGCATCCATTTGCTTGTGCAATTGCCTCAGAACAGGAGGAGTTCCACGCTGCTCAGAAAGTGCTTGCTGGCTGGAAGGGGCTGCGCCAAAGAGCCCCAGGAGCAGGAGGAAATGGCACCAAATAGGAAACTGTCAGCTAAAATCCCAGCTCGTATACACAAGCACAGAATTCCAGCTTGTGTGCCCAACCACACACACACAACCCTCTTTTTTTCCATATCACTTTTCTATGCCATTACTCAGGGCTTTGTTCGCAATGCGTAAGAAGCAACAAGCAGCTCTTTGAAAGCCCATTCACTTGGCACCTTCATCCATATTTCAGACTGCTGCCCAAAATGAAAGCTTGCTATAAGCACGGAGTACTGCTACCCTGGTCCACTCACCCCATCACCAGCTCTGGAGGTGACCAGATGGCAGATGGCACCACACCTGATCACCACAGGGTTGCAGGAGATAAGCCAGGAGAGTTCAGGTCCACCATCAGGTCTTCTGCAAGGGGCTGAAGCATTTTAGTTGTATCCCACAATCAGGAGACCATGCAGGGTGGAAATAATCTGTGTTCAGTAAGGATAGTGTTCTCACTAGCAGATGATGGCATTCCCAGGATATCACAGAGCCATCCAAGGTGACCCAAAGCCCTGGGAAGGTGATTAGCAGCTGATAAATATGGTGCCTGTAATTTGTCTCTTTTGCAGGTAAAGAACTGAGCCAAGAGGGCACAGAGAGGGAGATATGGGGGACTGGGCCAGTAGGATTCAGTGTTTGCCACCTCCATTGGCCATTTGGAATGTCTCCTGGTGCAGCCAGACACAAAGAGATCTGGGTTAAGCACTGCCTTTTTTTTTTTTTAATTGAAAGCAGGAACATTCCATGATGGATTATAGGGCTTTAATGAATGTGTGCCTTGCAGCCAGCAGAAAGGAATGGAGAAACCTCTTTGCTGGAGGATGGTAAAGCTTTGGAGCAGGGCTTAGGGTAGTATCTCCATCCCTGGAGAGTTTCAATGCTCAGTCAGACCAGAGGAACCAGCAAAATCCCATACATCCTGTTGAAGACTCCACAGCATCCCACCTCACTAGCATGCTGTGGCCCATGGCCAGGTGGTGCACAGTTTGCCTTTAAAGGACATAAAATGAGGTGACCTCTCCTCTGGTAGCAGCAGTCCCATGGCCCCAAGACAACATGGTGGCACACGCCTGGTACAAACACAGAAATTCCCACCAAGAACCCTCTGCCAACAGATCTGGACCAAAGGAATCTGAAGTAGCACTGAATGGTGGCGATGGGTTGCTGGTTGGATGACCGTAGTGATCTTTTCCAACCTTAATGATTCTTTGATTCTATGAATTTCCCCAGGATCTGAGTGCTGGCTCTGTCAGGTCTCTTTCCAAGCCTCACCCCAGTAGTAGCAGGGTTATGGGAACCAGAACAGCCCCAGAGAGCATTGCCTCACCATAAGCACATGTACACCTCATACACAGGGCTATGAACCCAGCTCCATGGGACATACATGGGTGTGGACACACAAATTGTTGACTTGCTGCCACTAATTACCCTTGGTATTGATGCTGTTAAGAGATCATAACCCTGTAATGAGAAGCAAGAGAAGAAGATGAATGGGTGGCAGGGGAAAGACTAGAAAGCACAAGATGCAGCGGATCAGCTAGGCAGGCTGGAAGAACATTTGCAGCAAGAGTCCTCCATGAACATCTTTAATCTAAATTTAATTGGGAGCTTGGAAGAAGCCTTTTCCATCTGCTCTCAAGGAGGGAGGGCCAGGGGTATCCAAGCTGGCCAGAACCACATGCAAAGGATGATGACTGGCCCTGACATCAGATCCCCTTCAAGGATTAAGGACAGTGAGGCACTGGCCCAGGTTGCCCAGAGAGGTGGTGGTGCCCCATCCCCGCTGACACCCACGGTCAGGCTGGATGGGGCTCTGAGCACCTGATGGAGCTGTGGCTGTTCCTGTTCATTGCAAGGGAATGGGACCAGAGGGCCTTTAAGGGTCCTTCCAATTCAGAAGATTCTATCGTTCTATGCTTTCCACCATGCTTCATTGCCAGCAACTCCTAGACAAAGAACAGGTATCATGGCACGTACCGACCCACTCCATCTCCTGTGCTTGCTCAGACCAGCAGCCCCAGGGGAGGATGGATTTCCATCCCCACTTTCAACTCTTGCTGCTGATTATTGGTTAACGTCGTATCAGCCATCAAAGTTCCCATGAAACCAGTGAATAGGACACAAATTGCAAATTAGACTTTAATTAGAAACTGGCACCGGCTTTCTGACCAAGAAATACAATGAAGATGTCTATATGTTACTATGGCAGTCCAGCAACATAGATTTCTCTTTCAGGACCCTTTGAAGACAAATTTACTCAGCACTATAAACTTGTATGCCAAAGTGATTAACACTTTAATGCTAATATCAAGCCAGACCAGTTACACACATTTTATTCATTAGAAGGCATCATTTTTCAACTGTGTCTTATCAGTATGTAAATGAGATTTTGACTCGGTCGTTGTCTGCTCCCAAAAGCACAGCCAAAATGAATTCAATTAATGCGATTTACATCCCAATGTGACACGGGAGGCTGTGCAGGGCTTGATAAGGCAGCCCAGATGGGAGCTGGGCCCTCAGCCCCGCCATGCCGTCATTTCCATCTTGCCAGCTTCACTCCATGGAGTGGAGGAGGTAAGGGAGGGAGCGAGAAAGAGGCTCAGCTTGGCCAGCTTGAGCCCAAAACTGACGTCCACCTTCATGCTCCTATCGGAATCATAGAATTGTACGGGTTGGAAGGGACCTCTGGAGATCATCCTGCCCAACCCCTATCAGCATCCTTAATCATAAACAACTGACGCCTCCTAATATGTCAATAATCACAAATAACTGGCTGTGGAGCCTCCAATTCTGAAAATTCATGGGCAGAGGGTCCAAAGATGAGCCATGAAGGTGATCAAAGGGAAGGAGAATCCATCCAGTGAAGGAGTGAGGTCGTTTCACTCTGGAGGGACCTCATCCCAGTGTTCCAGTGCTTACAGGGCAGCTACAAAGGGACAGAGGCTCTCTCTTCATGAACTGCTACATGAAGAAAACAGGGCAAAGGGTACAGGGTGGCTACAGGCTGCCCCAGGAGGAGTTTCATCTTGATACAAGACAATTTTTCTGACATAAGACTTTTTTTTCAACCATTGCAACAATCTCCCCAAGGACATGGTAGGATCACCATCACTGGAGGCTTTCAAGATGTGATTGGACAAGATGAAGGATAAGCTCATCCAAGCTCCCTTTTCTCTAAGAAGGTTGGACCTGACACTCTTCTGAGGTCATTCCCAGCCTGGGCTGTTCCATGATTCTGTGACTTCCAACTACATCCCACCTCCCAACCACCACTGTGCTGCCAAAGCTGCTGAAATAGCACTGAAACCAGCCCAGGATCACACTGGGGTAACTAAGGACAAGTTCAGCCTTTCTCCCCAGCCCCTGCAGAGGTGGAACGCAGCTGGCCAAGCAGTTGGCACAGCAAAGTCCTGGCTCTCCTTGCCCTCTGTGGCACAGCAGGCAGTTGGCTCCAGCAGGGATGATGGCGAACGATGCTGCTCCATCAGCATCCACCCCGAGACCACTAAGTAGGGTTCAGTGACTCTCCTAATGCAAAATGCAGCAATTTGCCCAAAAGAGCTACTGATGCATTCAAGAACACGCACCCCTGGGAGAAAGACAGAGCCATTTCATAAAGTGGCTGAGCTCCATCTACAAATTAAACAGTATTCTGTGCCTCTGCCCTTGCTGGGAAACTGCCCAGATGCCATGTGGCAGCAGCCCCTCCGCTCAGCAGGGGCACAGGGCTGACTTATGGACCACGCTTTGAGTTTCCTTGTGAGGGAACAAGCCCTTGCTAGGATCTCTGAAGCAGGCAGTATTTATAGCTTTGTTTGTTCGGTGCTGCTTGTGTCCAGGTAAATCACCGGCATCTCCCCTGACCTTCGGAATAAATACAAGGGAAAGATCCCTGTCTGTGTGCCAGCAGAGCCTGATTTATGCTGGGCAGTGGCAGGAGCATCGCACACACCACCAGTGCTCTCAGAGGCACCATGTGCTGCTTTCCCAAGTATTGAGCCACACTTGGGGACAAACAAGGACACAGCAAGGCCCCAAAGCCTCTACCCCATCAACACCTCGCCCACCCTATTTGTGAATGCTTGTGTCTGAGCATGCCCCTTTCTACTTTGTGTTGTGTGGGGTGGGAAAGGTTTTCCACATCCAGCTGCCAGTGAACTGTTTGTTATCATACCTGCGAGCTGGCTTCACATTTTTCCACAAAGAGAAACTTTCCACAATAGTTATTTGTCATAACAGTTTGATTGTGGAGAGAAGCAAAAAGGAAAACGTGTTCCTGCAGAACAGAAGCGCAGGAGGGGCTGCAGCAGCCCCTGGGACCCCAAACCCCAAATCAATTCATGCTAAAAATTCTCGTGAGTAGGGCCCAGAGGACAGGCAATAGGTGAATTCACATTACTGCTGTGCCTTAATGAAGTTGCAGAATTACCTGCTTATTCATGTGAATTCTCTGTCACCAGCTTAAGTGCATTATCCGGTGTGGGGACGTGAAAATAAACAAACTGGGTGCCTGGGGGAGATTAGCAGAGGGAACTCAGGACCCTGTGTCAGCACGAGCAGCTGAGGTGCTTCCAAATATCCCGATTAACTGCCAGATTGGCCTGGTATTAAGACAATACAATAGGCCCTTATTGTCTGAGTGCAGACAATAACAGCCTCATGCTTGGCTGGGGACAGCCCTGGGTTGGGAAAAGCCAGTGCTGGGAGGAAGGGACCAGCTGATGGCTAGGAGATGCCAAAGGATGCCCATGTGCTACCCTCACTTTGTAAGCTACCCACTGGCACCAGGAAAGCACATGAACACGCAGAGCCCAGCTTCATTTGTGCAACCTCCATCATCACAGCATCATAGAATCATTCAGGTTGGAATGATCTGAGATCCCCAAGCCCAACCCACCCTGCCATGCCCATTGCCCATGTCCTTCAGTGCCACATCTCCATGGTTCTGGAGCACCTCGGGGGATGGTGACCCCACCACTCCCTGGGCAGCTGTGCCAGCAACTGATTGCTCTTTTGGAAAACAAACAGTTTCCAACTTGAACCTCCCCTGGTGAAACTTGAGGCCAAAACATGAACAACAAGAAGCACCATCCTCCCACTCTGGGAGGATTTATCAATCTCTGTACACCAATACTGGTGCAAATTTCCATTTCTCCTTCCCACATCACTGGCTTGTGCCATCTCTAAGCCCCCACTTGCCACAGCACACAAGACCACGTTTTGCACCAACCAAACAGACTCCAAGTGTTTCCTCCAGAGAAATTTGGGTACTCAGAGACAACAATCCACACCCAAGTAACCTTCTGAGCATGATTCAAGCTCTGCCTTTGGGAAGAAAACTGCAGAGATTTGGGCAGCCCTGGAGCAGTGAAATTAAAGATCCAACTGGGAGAGACCTCATCCAAGCTCCAACACTGGCAACCAAGGCCATGCCAGCCTTGGAGAAAATGGGCTCACCTTGTCCTGTGATAAGTGTGCAAAATAGGTATGTGCACCATCCAGGATCCATCCATCACTGAAGCAATGAGCTGAACAGAGGGATTTGCATGCAGACATTTCATGTTGGTGACTTCAAGTCCAAAAAGATGAGCAAGAGGAAAGGGATCTCCAGAGACAAGAGCCATGCAGAGGGAGCTGTGAATGGCGCTGAGAACCCCACAGATCTCATTAAACTTGGCATTTCTTACAAAAAAACCCCAAACATATATGGAGATGTAGGTGTGCTTGGCTTGAGGCTGGGGTTTGAAGGGCAAGGAGAAATAGGGCAAAGGAAACTCAGCACAGAACAAAGGGCAATGCCATCATACAGCATTTGCTCCCCATTCAGACCCCTCCTACCACTAACATTTTAGGGCAGATGGTGTTGGTCTGAAAGCAGAGCTGGGGCACTCCCAGAGCACACAGTGCAGGTGGACTCATACAAAACAAATGAGCGACCTCAGCTCCTGTGTGCAAAGCAATTCTAGTTCAGCTTCAGGAAAGAGGGGCACCTTTGGAAATGTGATTTTTCCATGTGTTATTTTCCTGTGTGACAAGGCTGTTGCAGGAACACAAATATTAACTTCCTTTTCCCTTATCAGCTGGGGGCAAAGAAATCAGTAGGCTGCTCACCCCGGCTAACCCCTGCCACAGCAACAGCAACGCTGTACACGTGTGTGCTGCTCCCCATGTAAATGAATGCATTAAAAGTATCAGGTGCCAGGAAACCAAGAGCAGCTTTGTGGCTCTCATAATGCTGAACATGCTCAGGGCTACGTGGTTGTGGATACCTCCTCTCTGGAGGTGTTCAAGGCCAGGTAAGATGGGACCCTGGGCAGCCTGATCTGGTGTCCAATTTAGAGGTTGACAGCGCTGCCTGTGGAAGGGAGGTTGGAACTCGATGATCTTTGCTATCCCTTCCAACCCAGCTATTCTTTGATTTTATGAAAAATAAAATGCCAGGGTAAGGTAGGTATAGCTTGTTAACAAAGGACATGGGTGTCACAGTGCTGGTTCTTTGGCATTTTTGCCAAATGAGGATACTGGTACAAAACGAGGAGAGGAGAGGA
>NW_024884586.1:49292770-49549407 GCF_019232065.1 Centrocercus urophasianus
GGAGAGGAGAGGAGAGGAGAGGAGAGGAGAGGAGAGGAGAGGAGAGGAGAGGAGAGGAGAGGAGAGGAGAGGAGAGGAGCAACAAAAGTTCAGAATATTTCAAAACCTTACCTTATATTAGGTGAGCCCCATGTCTGTCCCAGAGCTGACTTCAGCACTCATGCATCAGCAAAATAAGGAGACAATGACAGCGGTTCCTTTTTGCAATTCCTTCTCCAAATAATCAGAAACTGCATTATTTATGGACAGCACCAAACTGTAGAGGAAAGTGCTTTTACAACAAAGCCAGCCCTGCTTGCTAAGGGAACCCACTGCTGCAGAGCAATCTGCCATTTCAAGCTCATGGTGATTTTATTGTAGGCAAGTTCTGATGGTAGATCCAACAGCAAATCCAATGGCAGACCCAATGGCAGACCTAACAGCAAATTCAGCTAGAGAGCTGAGGGCTGGGATACCTCCCAGCCTGTTCCCATGGGCAGCTGCTGGCCCAGTCCTCTGGCAGTCCCTTGCCCACCCTGGTGTCACCCAGCACATCACCACCAGCCTGTCCCCAGCATGGGGCTTGCAAAATGCTCTCTCATCCAGAACACCTGCTGCTGCAGAGAGGTTGTTCAGGCTTTTTTTTTGTTTAATTTCTCTGATTTCCTTCTCTGCTTCCCATTCAAAACTAAAAGCAGCAGCTCTCTTCAGGAGCAGCGAACAAAAGAGCTGTAAAATTAGGCGGTTTCATCTGAAAAGCAGCTGTCTGTGCCATTCGGGAGGTTGCAGTGCCCCTGCTTCCCTTTTGAAGCCTGTTTGTAAAACCCCATTATTCTTCACTCAAACACACAAAACAACTACAGTCAGGCCTCTGCTGGAGGAATAATATCTTTGCCTTCAAACCAGCACACTGCCGTTAGTGTTTTATTGCTCTTAAAGTACTTCACATCCTCCCTTTCCCCAACTCATGACATGGGATATGCTTACACCAAGCTGCCCTGCAGTCCTTCATCCTCCTCGTCTGGGAGCCACCAGCAATTGGGAATGCTCAGCCCAGCTGAGGATAAGGATTTAATGGATTAAAATTGGAAGCTCCTAGGACACCAGCCTCCTGACTTCTGTGGTCTCCTGGCTTGGATTCAGCTCTGTCCAGATGAGCCATTTGGTGAACCTTCCTGCAAGGAACGTGATGCTCAAGGATGAGTACATCCTGGGATGGGTGAGCACCATCCTCCCTTCTGCTCTTCATATTAAGAAATTAGCAGCTGGGATAATAAGCACCCAGCAACAATACCACTATAACAGCACCAGCCAGCCCCCTTCTCCCTCCTCCCACCACCCCAGAGGAAGCAGGACAATTCCACCTTCTATGTATTCCCTATCGATGTCCTGAGCCTTTCCAAAGGTAAGGAAATCTTTTAATCCTCTACACTCTTATATCTCCATATCTCCTATTACAGCCCATGACCAGAGCTGATGCAGCTACTCAACTTGGTGAATGATGGCACAGGAGGGCAGCAGTGGTGTCACCAACCAGCTGTGGACAGGAGGCTTTGGTGAGGGGGACAGCAGTGTCCTATCCAAGCACATCATGATGGTGCTTTTTGAAGCCTGTTTCTGTCTGGAAAAGGGTTTCGTTTCATAGAATTATAGAATCATAGAATCATCACCATTGGTAAAAGACCATCATCCAGTCCAACCATCCACCTACCAGGAATCATAGAATCATTCAGGTTGGAAAAATCCTCCAAGATCCCCCCAGCCCAAACCCAGGCCCCACTATGCCCACTGCCCACATCCCTCAGTGTCACATCTCCATGGCTCTGGAACATCTCCAGGGATGGTGACCCCACCACTCCTGGGCAGCTGTGCCACTGCATCACCACTCTTTTGGAGAAGCTTTTCCTCCTTGCCAACCTTTCATTGCCCAGTCTGGCTGGTTGGGGACCCTCCATTTTAACACCCCCTTAAAGAAAGACATGTGGCAGGCACAGAAATTGCAAATGAGGTTACGGCCCTCCGCTCCCACACAATGCAAATTATTTTAATGCAGGGTGAGGGGACACCAGCTGCTGCCCTGCTGTCGGCCTGAGGCAATAGGGCCAGAGCAGCACGGCTCTGATGCTCCAGACAAGCGCTGTGCCCAAGTCCTACCATGATCCCCCCTTAGTGCTGCTCCCTTAGGATGCAGAGTGTCTGTTCCCTTACCTGGGCCAGACACCGAGATGTAAGAAAGTCATCAGCAACAAAACCCCCCAGCCACTGAGATGTTTATATGTCAGTGGGATCGCTAGCAGCATCGTGTCCCGTATCCCTGGACCACGCTGGTCACGTGCAGGGCAGAAAAATGCAAAGCACAGTAATTATCTGTTGCAGAGCCCTGGTAATGATTAAGTTTGGGAACCACTAACAATCAAGCCTATTGAAAGGACTACAAGGGTTTCAAAGTGTTTCCTCCGAACCATGTGACGGCAAATTGTTCTGAGTAGACGGCTCTTAATTCAAATGCTGGTTGTCATGGGGATGGGATAACACCCCTCCTATTCAAGGATGCCACACAAGAAGCCTACTATTCACTACAATAGGCTTTTAGTTCAGGCTACACTTCATACATAGCCAAAAATATATATATCCAGATAGTGATATTGGCACCGACCTTTCTTAACGCAGCAGAGCCCAAGGGCTGGAGGAAAAGCAGTGAGGGCATGGGCAGATGGATGGATAGACTGAGAGCCCGTGCTTTGCCTGCATTGATTGGGCTCAGCCACAGGCATGTGGGTGGGCAGCTTTGTTTTAATTTCAAAATCTCACCAATGAGGTCACCTCCCACTCGTGCTGGTGCCAGAAATCAGTCTGGATGTGCCAGGCTCCTGCAGATCTGGATTGGAGGAGTGGGGCTGGAGTCACATCCAGCCTCAGCTGGGAAGTCCACTTGTCACCAAAGAGCCCAGAGGCCAGCACCCCTAGAGTTCTTCCATCAGCACACAGCAGGGTCTGCTGAGAAAGCTGGATAGAGTTATGGATGGGAGCAGAGGATGTGAAGGGGGAAGAAGGCAACACCATGGCACAAGAATAGGAGAGACAGGAGGGCTGTGGGCTACAAGTCCATCCCATGCCATCCCTGGCCCCATAAGACACCAGCATGCACCATACATGAGGCCCAGCCAATGTGGCCGTGGCTGAGAGCAGCTCCACTGCCTTCACACTTGGAGAAACTGAAGTTACTTGCTTCGTAACTGGGGCTCCACCAAGGAGGCACCTGAGAAAAACATGGAAAAAGCACCCAGTAGCATTCCTTACTTTATCCTGAGCAAGAAGACATCTGGCTTGCTGGAGTTGTGCATGACTTACGTCTCCTTCAGAGCCACCTATCAGCCCTCATCCCAACAGTGATGCAGTGCCCAACATCCCACACCAGCACAGCTCTGCCACGGATCACCTGCATCAACACAAAAGAGGAGACTTCACGTAGCTCACCTGCTGCTGGAGAGCGCCACTGTGACTCTGCCCTTCCCGGTGCTCTGGCCTGCACTGGCAGCTATAGGAGATGCAGGAGCAGCAAGACAAGCTGTATTGTTTCCCCTGACAAGGAAAGAAAACCACCTTCCTGCGTGGGAGCAGCACTGAAGGGTGAGAAGCAGCCTGCTAGACTGATGACTCATTCCATCGCCTCCTCCTCCAGAGCCTGGCACCCTCCAAAGAAGAGCACTGGAAAAGAATCCTTCCCCTCCCAGCTCCTGCTTTGCCTGTAGGAGAATACAGAACTGCAGCCCCAAAACTATCCAGCTCCCAAATCCCAGACCCCAAGGCAGCACCCACAGAGGATGTGTGCTGCTCCACAATGATGGGGCAAAATCATTGTGCAGCAGCATCACCCACACCCAGTGTTCCAGCTGCACTTGGAATCATAGAATCACAGAATGGCCTGGGTTGCAAAGGAGCACAGTGCTCATCCAGCTCCAACCTCCTGCTGTGTGCAGGTCACCAACCAGCAGCCCAGGCTGCCCAGAGCCACATCCAGCCTGGCCTTGAATGCCTGCAGGGATGGGGCATCCACAGCCTCCTTGGGCAACCTGTGCCAGTGCCTCACCACCCTCTGGCTGAAAAACTTCCTCCTCATATCCAACCTAAACCTCCCCTGTCTCAGTTTAAAGCCATTCCCCCTTGTCCTAAATGCAGTGTGCAATTGCACTGCAGTTTGCATGCAGCAGCACATGGGATCTTCTACACGGGAAGAAATTTGGCAACATTTTCTGCTGTCACGTAACAAAGGATATTAAAAGACTCCAGGATACCTCATCCTCACTGTTCAGCAGCAAGAAAAACTCAGGGGTTTCACGTTAAAAAAGTTTGGGGTTGTGGGGGTTTTTGATAGAAGAAAAATGATGAAAGCGGGAGAAAATAAACGAATGGGAAACACTGAACATCATTGGGAAGCAGCGGTTCAAAGTGTCTGTGGCTGTTGGTTTATGTAAGCTCAGTGCTTTAATCAGATCCATCGCAGCTCCATACGATGCCCGCTGCCCTGCTCACAGGGTACACAATGTGTTCATTACGCAGCGAATGGTAACAGAGGTCATGTGGGGGAAGCAGCAGCTTTTTAGAGAAATAGGAACAAAGTCATAACATGAGCGTGATAGGAGATGGGCTGGCTGGGAACTGCTAGCCATCATGGTGGCCACAGCCAGGGTGAGTGACTCCAGCAGTGCCCAGCCCTTTTCTCCAGCTGTCACCCCTCCCAGCAATGGCACCCACCTGGTTTGGGAACACGGAGACACGGAGGATGAGCCCCCATTTCTGGTTACAGAAAGGTTCATCGTCTCCTGGGTTAGCGCCCTCCTTATTCTTAACGGACGCAGCACTCCTCCATCCTCCAAACTTGAAGGCTGACAATAATTATCACAGTGAGTCCTCATTGATCCAGACCTCCCTCCCCTTCAGGAGGCACAGATCTAACACCGTAGCAGTGAACATGAAGAGCAGCTCTTCAAAGCAGGCGTTGGCAAACCTGTGGTCTTGTAATGAGCAGATTAACACAGGATGCAGATGTGTCCCTTTTTAAAGCGAGTATTTATTAAAAACACATCAATATATCACTGCTGTGGCACACATGTAGCTTATTAGCAAGAGCCCCCCTCCTGAGCTGGCTTTTGTCAGCAGCAAACAAAGCCATGGAGATGAACAGTGGCCCCTGTAACTAGAAGTAGCCCTCACATGAACGCTGACACCTCTTAGAGCAGCACATTGCTGTCTGCAACACCAGGAGAGCACCAATGGCAACAGCAACCCTAACAGTAGGCACTAGGCACATGCATGCACACGTACATCAAATCATAGAATCATTCAGGTTGGAAAGACCTCCAAGATCCCCCAGCCCAACCCAGCCCACCCCACCATGCCCACTGCCTACATCTCTCAGTGCCACATCTCCATGGCTCTGGAACACCTCCAGAGATGGTGACCCCACCACCTACCCGGGCAGCTGTGGCAATGCATCACCACTCTTTCAGTGAATAAATGTTTCCTAAAATCCAACTGACCCTCCTCCTCCTCCTCTTCAGAAAGCCATGACACTGGCTATACCACTCTACAAACAGAGCTGCACCATAACCCATCAAACACCCCACGGTCTATGACAAATACGCCACAAGTGACAGCATCCAGAATCCAAGGGGAAGGGAAACCCCACAAACCTTATGAGGTTTCACACTTGCCCTGAAAGGAGGGAGGTGTCATTGTCTCCCTATTTCAGATGGGAAAGACGATGATAATGCTCACAAGATGCCCACGTTGCTGGGGACAGGACCCAGCTCCATCAGGTTGTTCAGTGCCCTTACTCCTATATCATCGCTGCAGCACCAAGCCAGGAACTGGAAACACACCGTATAGGTGCTGAACATTGAGACTGGATGATCTGTATGGCCCTTTCCAACCCAAACACTTCTATCATTCAGCCCTGCTGAACAGCCAGCAAAACCTCAGTTTTCCCCAAACTCCTTTATCTGGACACACAAAGCTCCTCTGCAGAGCACCCCAGTGAGGCTGTGGGGAAGCTGCTCTTGTCATTTCAACTGTCAGGCATCTTCAGCCAATTTACAATTGCATCCATTAAATTAATAACGATGAGCCGGCACTGGCACTGCTGATACAGACCTGCTTGCCCTGCTCCTGAAATATTCATGGACTTTAAAGAACAATATCCCCATGCCCAACGTGGCTCAGGTTGTTCTCAGCAGGGTTGGATTAGGACAAGTCAATTTGTTTAAATAAGAGGCCGGGCCTCCAAGGATGTCATCAGCACAGAAGCATGGAGTCATTCCAGTTGGAGAAGACCACTAAGATCACCAAGTCCAACCAACTGCCAAGGGCAGCAAAGCAGCTGGTTCTCAGTGCAGGACTAGATATCATAGAACAGCTTCGAAGGGACCTTAAAGATCATCCAGTTCCAACATACAGACTTGGCTCTTCCCTCTTCAAGCTTTAAGCAGGGCTGGGAGTGGATGAGTGCTTTACCCAAACGTGTCCTGCAAGTAGCAGAGCCCCTGCATCGCCCCAGATGGGCTCCATCCATCTCACGGCTTTGGTCCCACAGAGACATAAATGGACCCGTGGTTGTGTTTGGAGAGGAGGTTGTCAACACAAATAACTGCTGATGAGCCTGGAAAGCAAAGGCCTAATGAGCCCTCGGTGACGTTAACACCAGGTGTCTATAATTTAGTAGGATGCCATTCATCATCCAAAACCATTTCATAGAATCACAGAATAATTCAGCTTGGGAAAGATCATGAAGATCCCTGGGCCCAACCCCAACCCACCCCCCCAAATGCCCACCAACCATGCTCCCATTTGCCCAATCCCATCTCTCACCCAGCTGAGCATTGAAGAGGTCTGCAGCCAACTCTGCTCACAGGGCTGAGATTGAAGATTCAATGGGAAAACAGAAGAAAAAACTAACAGTAGGGAACAGGCCCTGTGCAAAAGCCTGTGTTTCCTACCAGTTTAATTAGCTCTTCAACAACACAAAGGCAGAGCCTGCTTTCCCGAGAGCCTGAAAACATATTCTTAGGTGCAACAGCTCCAAAAATAGCAGCAGGAAGCTGAGCAAAGCCTCCAAGGAGCCATGTGTGGGTCGTGCTGCGGATGCAGGAGCCAACAGCTCACCCATCAGCATGGGGGGGATGGAGGCACACAGGGACCTGGAAGCATCCCAAATACGGCCAGGGCAAAACAATGGAAATAAAGGACATGTTAAGAACAGTCTTTTGTATGGAATCAGGCAGCACAGGGCTGCAGGACATCTGTCATCCCAGGATGGCTCAAGAAGGGGAAATGTGGCTGATGGGTTCCAGGCGTCGGGCTGAAGCGGGTCCCAATCTGCTGCAGATCACCACTGTGGATGGGAGATGCTGTTTTCTTTCCTTCTAGGAAAGAAAACAACAACTTTTTTTTATCCTCTCCCAGCCAAAACACAGGAATTCAGTCGTTTTGAAGGGCTGGGGTGGCTCGGCCCTTTTGGCAGAGCCATTTTTCATTTACTACTGCTCTCAGCTGGCTTCTCCTTTAAAAACAGAGCCCGATGCAGTAAAAGAAAACATTGAGTGAGGGAAACATGGGACGTGAGTGGCCCAGAGCACCAACAGCCCTGGGGAGAGAACACAGCAGCACCACCACAAACTGCTTTAATGGCAAAAATCATCTGAGGGCGAATGAAAGTTGCACGAGATTTCTTTTTTTAATCGCAGTAACAAATAGCTGAGTGAGTCACGGGCCAAGAAAAGCCAGCAGCAGCTCCAGGAAGATGAGCAGGGGAAGTGGGGGGGAGGAGGAGGAGGGGGAGTCACACTTGGGGACTATGAGGATGCAGAGCTCCCGGAGCTGCAGTGGGGACACAGAGGGCCTTCCCCTGCCTTTCTCCTTCCCGTTTCTCAGAGGTCGATTAAGAAACCTGCTCTGAAGCTGGGAAGCTCACAGCACCGCGATGCACCCGATTTCTCCGGGAGCAAATTGCAATTAAAAACCCATCGCTGGCATCTGAGCATCCCAGGGTTGGCCTTTCTCCAGCTCAGCATCCATCAGCCATTGTCTCCCTCTAGCGCAGGCCTACGGCTCGGGGCTGCAGCTGGGAGACTTGGCAGTGATGACCGAGCTCCTTCCAATTGATTTTAAAGCCCTCGTGTTTTATTGTAGCAGATGCCCAGGGCACGGCTTTCCTAGTGACCAAAACACCTTCCAGATTGGAGAGACAGCTGCCAGAGGCTGCAGGGCTCAAGGATTGGGGAGGACACCAAGATGAAAGCATCCCTGGGGCTATCCCAGCACTCCAGAGAGGGCATTGGGCTTTGCTCAGCCAGGCTCTTGCAGCTGCCCTTAACACCTTGGGACATCCCTCCTAAAGCAAAGCAGAAAACCTGCACTGAAATTTATTACAATAAATAAATTGCACGTCCTCTCCAGGGAGGATTTTTGCCAAGAGGAAAGGGAATGACGCTGCAGTTCTCACCCCTTTGAAACTGAGCTCTGCAGCTTAACCCAGAGGAGAAGTTCAAGGACCTGGAGAACGTGCTCCCACATTGCCCCTACTCCTCTGGATGCTGCATCTGTGGCACCCAGCCCACAGCAGGGGTTGGGATCGGATGGGCTTTAAGGTCCCTTCCAACCCAAACCATCTTGTGGTTCTGCGATTCGGCTGCTGCCTACCCACAAAAACAGGCCTCCAGCTGCCTGCTGAAGGATCAGCACCTGGCCAGAACCTGAAGACCTTCCAGGGCTTGGCTTCCCCTCAGATCCAGTTGTAAGGAACGACCGTGGCACTAGAAAGGTTTAGTGCTTCAAAGAACCAACAAGCAGTCTAAGTTGTACTCAGTGACATAACATATCTAAGCAACACTGGTTTACTTAACTGCAGACATGAAAGGCAACCTCTGCACAGAAACACAGGCTCTAGCTTTTCTTTCCCAATTCGGAGCTATCCTGGCAGGACTTGTGAGAAACTCACTGGTTTCCTGGGTGGTGCAACATTGAGGCTTCTTGTTCTCCCATCTGGCTGTCTGAGTCCCAAAAAGAACAAAGCTCAGCAAGAACATCTCAGCAAGAACATCATGCAGAACTGAAGAGTTCTTCTCAGACACGCATGGAATCACTCAAACTTCCAGAGATCCCCCAGCTCAACCCCACCCCACCATGCCCACATCCCTCAGTGCCACATCTCTGTGATTCTTGAACACCTCCAGGGATGGTGACCACCCTGGGCAGCCGTGCCAGCTCACCACTCCTCTCTTAGGAAACGTTTCCTAATACCCAACCTGAACCTTCTGTCACAATGTGAGGCCTCTGTGCTATCGCTGTTACCTGGGACCAGAGGTCGACTGTTCCTCTTCAGGCAGTTGTAGACAGCAGTAAGATCTCCCTTGAACCTCCTCTTCTCCAGACTGAACCATCCCAGAAAGGAAAAGCACCTGAGCTCCCACACACCCAGAGGAATCCCTGTTCCACCTCTGAGCTCCGACCTGAGCAGACCCCCATCTGGAAGGAAGGTCTCCAAACAGAGCTGGCAATCTCACCTGAGCCCAGCGTGTCCAACACCAAGAACAGAAACAGCACAAATAATAGCATCCCTTTATTTGCTGACACCATTACAAAAACTGATTACATTAGCAACAAAAAAAAAACAAAAAAAAAAAAACAACAAAAAAGGAGTGTTTACTTGAGGTTGAAGTCAGAGGCAGCTAATCCCAAAAATGTATTTAAGTAAAACAGTGTACAACATCAGTATTAAAATGTTATATCCCATTGGTGACTTTGCCACATTGGAGTTTTCTGAACAAGTTTTACTGAGCAAAAGAAGACAAAAGATTACGTGTTTACTGTCTCTCCAGGAATGTAAAGGTCTAATTATCCAAACAGGTTTTCTTGTTATTATAAAACTAAACTCTGGAGGTGTCTACAGAGTCGGGTTTTTTTTCTTTAAATCAGTAGTCTAACAAGGATTAGAAAAGACAAAACGCTGTTCAGTGTCTCTGACGAAGTAGAAAGGGTGAAAACATAAATAAGGCTTTAATTTGGCAAAATATAATACAATGCCTTCTGCTATCCTCAGATCAGCGATTCGCCGTGACTTCATTCTGCAAGAGAAGGACACAACGCCACGTGAGCCCAGCAGTTCCTGACACGTTGGCCTCACCCACTGCTGGCCCTGGGATGACCTCTGCCAACCCTTGGCTCACTTTGGGCCATTTCAGAACTTCAGCAGCATGATGCAGTCAACCACCAAAGCCCAGGTCTCAAAGCTGGCTGAATATTAAAATGAAAGCCCTGTTGGTGCGTCTGTAAGCGGATCAAGAGTTCATGCCAGGCTGATGCTTTAGGTATTCATATCCCTGTGACCACAGCACACCACTGCTGCTAACTGAGGGAAGCCCAGGGGGGTTACATTACATCCCCAATCCCAAAGCAATCAGAGCTTACAAGTACAGACACTTCAAGTACAGACACTTGGCTCCTGTAACAGGGAAGAAGGAAACAAGGCACAGGCACTGTGGGAACAAAACTTTGCAAGGGATAAAGAGTTGTGTGCCTGAACTGAGAGGGTCACGGATGTGAGGTCAGTCCCAGTTGAGTGAAACCTGGCCCCAGAGAGGAAGAAACCTGGTGCCTACCAATACTGCTTTTAATGCAGTGCAGATTGCAGAATATCTCAAGTTGGAAGGGATCCATACGGACCAAGTCCAACTCCTGGCTTCACACAGGGCCACCCAAAACTCAGATCTTATGTCTGAGGGCACAGCAACAGAGATCACAGAACCATAGAATGGCCTGGGTTGCAAAGGAGCACAGTGCTCACCCAGTTCCAACCCCCTGCTGTGTGCAGGTCGCCAACCAGCAGCCCAGGCTGCCCAGAGCCACATCCAGCCTGGCCTTGAATGCCTCCAGATAGGAAGCTTCAGGTTTTAACACCTGTCTCGTCAGACCCAAACCAAATCCCACACCATCACGGGGCAGCACCCCAGCCCTGCACACCCACCTACTAGCTGGTAATGTTCTCGTCCCTTTGACAGCATTTGGCTTACTGACACGAGCAGCTTCTTGAGATGACCTACATCCTGGTTAAGATTCACCGCCACATTTAGTCTTTTATCAGTCAATTCCTGGAAGAAGAAAAAAAAAAAAATCATTAAAAACTCATTTACAATCTAATTACCAAGAAAGTCTAGAATTAGCTCATCTGTATAAAATTACAGCTCCTCACACAGATGGGAACAATTTCTGTAAGTCAGAGGGTTACAGCCACATTTAAAGGGAACACTGTTCAAAGTCAAGAAGCCATTTCCCATTCCAAGGAATCACCTGCACACAGCATCGCTGCCCCCTGGCTCCAGAAGGATCACACGTGCTCCCTGCTTCCAGGAGCTGTGCTGCTTCAACTGCAGCTAAGCCAGACCCAGACAGCAGTGCCAAGCCACGGCCCTGCAAGCCTCACTACAAACCACAGAGTGCACGTGTCATTCTGTAGGATGGTTTCTGAGCCTGCTGCTGGAGGAATGAGGCTGCAGGACCACCGAGGGCTTGTCTGATGGGGTGGGAAAGGGACGGCTGCTTGGAGCTGTTGGTGATTTCAGTGTACCATGAGCTGAGGTCAGCAGAAGAGATGGCTGAATGGCATCCCCAGGTTGTGGTTTTTTGTCCCGTGTCTTTTTTCAAGGAACTCAAAGCCTAAAAGCCACTGAAGCCTTTCATTTTCTGGTCTGCTGCCCTTTTGGGGATCGTGTCCTCAGCACTATTGAGTAACTGAGCTTCAGTCAGCAACCCAGAGAAATCTTTTGGGGATATCTGACTGGACATCCAACCCTTCATCCCCTGCACCGGCGCTGCTGGGCGCATGGTGACAGAGCTGCCCTGCAATGGAAACACCCAGCTCACTTTTTTCTCTCCTTTTTCTTTTTCAAAAGGAGTCCAACAGCTTCATATTAATAGGAAGTCCTGCAGCTCCAAAGTGGACTCTTCCCCTCCTGCCCGCCCTTCTCCCCAGGTCAGGCGTGCTGTGCTAACGGCGCTATAATCCCTGTTTGATTACCTTTATTGATTGCCTCCTTCAGAGAGGCACCAACTCTGCACCAGAACCGCTCCTCATTCAGCTCCCAAGACAGACGTGCAGACAGACCTGCAGGAGAGCTTCCCCTTGCAATTCATCAGCTAAAAATAAGCAAACCTGCCTCGGTGCCAGCGCTACAGCGGCACCCAATCCCCAACATGAACACGGCAGCGTTTGCGAGCGCTCAGCATCAGCCAACTGCACTCCAGCTGAAAGCAGCTCTCCTAACAGAACAAGACTGATGCATAATGCTGCTGCAAATCTCTCCCTGGGGTTTAAGGGAAATTAGAGCAAGTTCAGAGAGGGCCACTTTCCCAGCTCCCATTTGGCTCGCAACGCGGCTAGACTTGCTGTAACGCAGAGAGGGCAGTAAATCAAACTCAACCACCTGCACCATTACAGAAACTACTCTGGGCTCAGGCAAGAGAACAAAGCAATGTATTGCAGAGCTCTTTGCTTGCGTGCAACTGGTAAACATTTTTCTACTCTAAAAACCATTGGCATTGTACAATAGCTTTAACCCATTTTACCCTTACTGAAGTAGAAAAGCAACTCTGTCAAGGGTGAGAATTCACACAGCAATCTCCTAAGGATTGATTAAAGTGGAAAGGCGAGTGCAATTAGCGTATCAGCTAATGAATGGACCTTGGCACTGACCAACAGCACTGGGAATGCACACACGTTAGCATAGGAACCACCACAAGCAGAAGCAATGGAGGAGCCCTTCATTTCCCCCCCAGCCCTCACCTCAAGGATGTGCCCTTCTCACCTATATTTGCCTCCTCCTCCCTTCTATTTTGTGGCTTTACTAATCGTAGAATCACCATTTTTGGGTCAGAAGAGAAGCTAAGGCACCCCCCCTCCCCCACAAGCCCACCATGCGCCGTTGCCCCCCATCAGATCAATCTGCCCAGGACTCCATCCAGCTCAGCCTTGCTTACCAATGAATTACAAACATATCCTCAGCTTTCACTGAGTCAAATCCTGACCAGTCTTCAACGGGCTTGGGCTCAACTCAGGCACACAGCAGCTTCTGTTGGCCCACAGCTGCATTATGGGGCTGGTGCTGCACCCTGGCCCCATAGTTCTGGGGCTTGGGGGAGAACACCTTTGGGATGTGGGGAAGTAGAGAGGCAGCGGGGTGGCCATAGGAGCCTCTCAGAACCTGAATGATTTTATTCCCTCCTGGGGACGTCCCCGATCAGGTGCTCCATCTGACAGGCACTGAGCTGACAGATTCACCCCTGCTGTGCTCCACATGTATGGCATTCTCAGTTTTCAAGGATGGAGTGTTTCACACAGATTCAAGGAAGAAAGCCCATTAGATTGCATATAATCCTCAAAATAAGTTTACT
This sequence comes from Centrocercus urophasianus, assembly GCF_019232065.1. Classification (NCBI taxonomy): domain Eukaryota; kingdom Metazoa; phylum Chordata; class Aves; order Galliformes; family Phasianidae; genus Centrocercus; species Centrocercus urophasianus. Next base: position 49,306,193 of record NW_024884586.1, read on the forward strand.
GCCTAAGAGAGCTGCTGAATATAAACGACTTCCTTAAAGCACACTAAAAGGCAGCCTTTAGTCATCATCTAGTCCCATAAGTGACAAGGAAGCAAGCTAATTAGAAAGCCCAAATGGTCTATTTTTAAATAGAAAGAAAAGGAGTCTAACGAAAACACACAGAATGTGTTTGAGGGTTTGTGCAAGCAGCATTTCTCAATTTTGTGGGTTGGTTCCAGTACCCAGAAGGAACAAATATGCTCATTTGCAAGCATGTGTTTTCAGGTCCCTCTTAACAAAAAATAAAAAGTCCCTGTTGCTAGGTGGAAGTGGCTGGAAGACTTTCTTTTTTTAATCTAACAGCTATTTTAAGCTGGGGTTTGAGGCTTCTGGGGAGACAGCTTTGCTGGTTTTTTTGTTCTGGAAAAAAAAAAGCAGCAGCAAAAAAGGCATAAGGAAGGAGATAATGTTCTAATTTCAGCCTCTGCCAATGGCTACCTGTTTACAGCAGTGTTTAGACAATTAACTTTTTTTCTTTTTAATTCTAATGAAGGCTTAATTACAGGTTCATTAGGACTGTTTTTCCACACTCCTAAGAATAAAGCAACAGATATTCTACAGGAAAACTGGATAGGGCCCCACAATGCTCCCACACAGCCACAGTGGAGCAATACATAAAGCAGAGGGGTTCTGCCAGGCTGAGGTGGTGAGAGCCCAAACAGACAGGGTTTGGCCATAGCAGGGAACATCTAAGGACACCTGGCCAGCCATGCCATGCCATTAGCAGCCATGAAATGCCATGGCTGACAGCATCATGGCCTGGCTGACTCTGAGCACTGCAAGCAGGAGGAATAGGCAGGACAATGGATTCCTCTGGTGGTCAGCTTGTGCTGTTAGCCCTGCCCCAAACCCTGCACTTGCCTTTTCAGCAAATTGGGCAGCCCCTGGCATCAAGCCCAAAGGAAGGCCAGATGGGCATAGCAGAAAACAAGCAGTTTGTCACTGACTTAAAGAGGGCTGCTTTTTTCCATCCTGCTGCAGACAGGGACATGGAGCACCCAATTGTCACCATCTGGCCTTCTGCTGTCAGCACAGGAGAGGGCTCAGCAGACCCAACACCCCTTCCAGGAGAGCAGCTCATAGGGTTGGGACATCAGTGGTTTCCCAAGCCCAGCTGCAGCTCTGGCCCTGAGGTAGGAAGCCCACAACACGTGGGTCGATCAGCATCCATGAACAATCAGTCTGAAAAAAGCCATCTCTTTCCTGCTAATGACTACAAAAGCTTTAATACTGTGCTCCTTAGAGGACTCCTAGCTTCCTGTCTCAACTGATGAAGCCACATATTTTTAGTGGCTAAAAGGAGTCGATATGAATTACTCATCCTACCAGCAAGTGCTCCTTTCCTCCTCAAATGGCAGCATTTCCTACCACTCTATCCATCAGATGAAAATGGGTAATGAGCTTCACCAATGCCATTTAGCTGTGTAAAACATGCTGGGAAGACATCTGCTTTACCCATCCCAGCTGCCTACTGGAAAGCTCTTCTGAAGCCATTTTGAAGCTGATGAGAATGCTTTTGTTTCCAGAGGTGGGGAAGCCCTGTTATGACACCAGGACTCAGGCACCTGTGCTAGTGGTGAGGGCCAGCTCTCCGGGATTACCAGCTGCAGAAACAGCTCAGCAATCTTCCATGCAAACAGTAACCCACAGGCTCAGGCAATTACTCATCAACATGAGAAAAAGCCACTTTATGGTCCTCCAATTCCAGATCTTACAATTGCCAAAGGACCTGAAAACAGTCAGTCTGCAGAGTTCTATACTCACAGCACAAAGCAGCACTTGAGTTGGTTGCTTACTGACAAAGCCTAGCATGACCTTGCTGCAGGACCACACCAAGGTCAGCACAGAATGGAGCAGGGGCCAGCTGGAGTTGCATTTAAGCACCTATCTGTGGCTAATGGCAGGTTCCTGCCCACAGGTGCAGAGAACCAAAAGGCTCAAGGTTCTGGCAAGAGATTTTCCCAGGACACTCAAGATTGCCCTCTTCCTTTGGTATTACTTATGTCAACCCAATTGCCAATATTTTAAGCTTACTTAGTAATCAGCAGATTTAATTATAGCATCTCTTCTTGAAGGGACAAGTTTGGGGAACTTCCCTTAACTTTTCTCTTCCCAATTCTGCTCAAACCAACAGCCAGATCTCACATCCAGAATCTTTTCCCTTCCTTCTTGCAAATTTGACCCACAGGAATGAGGTCATAACCCAGATGACAGTGGAACACCCAATGCTTAGAAAGAAAGCACTGTGACAAGCTAAGAGACAGGAAGTTTCATCAAGCTTTTATCTCCCCATCAAAATCATGCCTAAGCTGCAGCTAACTTCCCAAACTTGATACTGTGCATGAGATTTGTGCTGCTCTGAGCACAAGAGAAACACTCACCGACTCTGTGCGAACGTCGCTGTTTTCAATAACATTGGCATCCCCAACAACTTTTCCAATTTCTCTCTCAAGAGATGCCAAGGACTCCTGGGCCTGCAGGGTGGGAAAACACAAAACAAAACAGAGGAGGCAACAATTAGCAAAGGCTGAGAACTGAACCTCCCCCCCCCCCCACCGCCATCTCTCCAGGAGCAGCATTAGAGACACAGGAAATCATTGTTCAGCAGGAAATGTGTTTTATGCCAGATTTGCTCAGGGGACCAATACATTTGCCAAGATTGACATGTCTCCTTACAATCAGTACGTCGTGTGTCAGCCTGCCTGCATTTTAAAGCAATTCTATGGGGGAAACTCTAATAGTCTTACATCAAGTTACTACGTAAAAAAATTGCATATTTTTTTTTTCATTTCACGTGAGAGCAGCTGCACAGGCAGGTCTCCAGAAGCCTGATTGCTGATCTGTATTTACACTGAGCACGCCACAAACCACAGGCATCAGTAGAGCTCCCTTCATTTGTACACACCCAGCATAACTGTCCCAAGCAAAAGGTTTTAAACACTTTATCATAGCAGATCTCCTTCGTCTTCTCACCTCCTGGCAGTGCTTTAGTGACTCTGTCAACCCCACTGGCCCATCACTGACAGGTCTTAGAGTACCTCAAGAGGCAGGACAGCTGTAGAAGACGCCTGGAAGAACTGCTGTTAACCCCAGACCACTAGCAACCTTTATTTAAGGCTTCTACATTCCTTCCCAGCTTCATCTTATACTCCTGGCTGAGAAGACAGCATCACAGAAGGAACAAAGTGTTGTAGAGCCTAGAGCCTGGCCTCAGCTACTCCACAGGCTATTCTTGTCTCCCTCCATTTATCAGTTCTCCCATGAGAGGTTCCTCCCAGGAGTGACAGCACTGAGACCTCACATCCTTAAAGATATTCCACTCCAATCCATCTTGCAAGAGCAACCAACGCAGAAAAGCAGAGGTAACCCACCTGCTTGTCTCACTGAGCTTGTGTTGAGCTAACTTGAAAGACTTGCAGTCTCCTGGGCTACAGCCAATTTGTAACCACGTGCAAATGGGCAGATGGCTTGTGAGCCAACTTGTAACCATCACCATTTGAGCCTGGATTTAAAAGCTTTAAAAGGCTGTGATGTGGGTGTAGGGCTGTGAGAAGGGGTTTTATTAGGCTGGGTTTCTTAAAATAAAGAATTATTTGTCAGCCTCAAATCACCTGTTGGCATAAAATTATCATGGACAAGAGACACTTGTGGGTAATGAAACAAAGCTGCTTGTTGCATTTTTATCATTTCAGAAGACCCACAGGTATCATGCACAAGCTCTTATACCCACAGCCTCAGCCACCTGGGAAAGCAGTGAGTGCAGTAACACCCCAGCAGGCAGGCAGTTGGAAACACCACATTTTCCAGCACTGTAAAACTACAGATTGAAAGGGCTTCAGCTGTATTTACACCTGTAACTGTTAAGGGTCTCTGCTTACCTTGGGCAAGTCACCAGCTACCTTCTGCCTCTCGTTTTGATCAACTTTGAGTTTCGACAGTGTTTCACTTAACTTCGTTTTCAGCTGCAAAACAGTAACAAAGAAAATCAGTTTCCCCCACGTACAAACAGATGCAATTTGTCTCTCCCCTAGCTTGCCCTAGTGCACACTGCAACAGGAGTAACATTGCTAACGATTACTGCACACATTGGATTAGTGAACACGTATGGTGAGGTTTACAAAGACAAAGAAGAGAGAGTCCATCTGTAAAGATAAGTGTCAGGAATGGAAACTACAGAAGAAAAGATACAGTTGGAATCAGATTAACTACAAGCGATCTCAACTATACTGCCAATAAGACCATTAGCAATATTGAGTGTACATAAGCCTCTCTAGCACTCCTATCACAAGCCAGTCTCAGCTTCAACTCAATTCATAGCAAATACCCCAAAATGTAGACTGTCATCTTCCTAATTCAGGCTAAACTGTCACTTCACTGCTGAATAAATTAAAAAACCCCCTGCTTGTCATCTTAATAAAGCACCACTTGTTACAACTCTGTTGACTTAATCAGTCTGCTAATGTCAGATCAGGGAATGAATCACTGGCAGGGGTGTATTAAGTTGTCGATTGTGTTTAGATTCAGTCCAAAAAGTGAAACTATTTCCACCAAGAGGGATGAATACTTTGCACTGCCTGCCCTTAAAACACAGCCTTCCAGAGAAAGGAAATAAACTTACTTTTTTTTCTTTTTTTTAAAGAATATTTCAATTGCTCTTCAAGGCAGCACACACAACCAGCCACAGCACTTCAGACTGGAGCCTCAAATAGGAAAACTAATAAGAAGCTTGAGTGGCAGTTTTGTAGGATTTGTGACTCTGAAGTGCACTGCACTAACGTCCACTATTCCTGCTGTCAATCTTCCTGGGAGCCAGCAGGGGATTAAAGCATCCAACAATGGGCTACACAGACAGCCAGATTCTCCCTGGTTCCAAACCTCTGCAATACACATTTATCTCATGCACAGAAGGCTTCCCCCTTTGGAGCACTGGTTTCCACATTTTGGGGAAGCACTCTGCAGTGGTGCCTGCTTCTCTCCATGCTCAACCCACAAATAAATGGAAAGCCTTACAAAATCCCATCATTTCCTGTTGCTTAGCCTCCTGCCCACTGCCAAAAACAAAATAAAGAGGGGAAAAAAAAAAACCCTCCTATGCACTGGAGGCTGCTCCTGAGCCATTTGCACACAGGTACTTGTTTACTACCTCTTCCAAATAGCTCAGCATCACCACGCTGCCAAGTCAAACTGCCCTAGCAGGGAGCTCAGCTTCTTAAGCTTCTGTTGTTACAGAACATAATAGATTGTTGCCTCTTATATTCAAGAGGTTGGCGTTTGCTGATTAACTTTAAGATATGCATTCAATTCCCATTTCCCTTGCTTTCAAAACAGGAGGCTTTGGTTGCTGAGGAAGGATGCTAATGAGTGCTGTATTAGACTTGCCAAGCATGCCATTACACTTAAGCAGTGTGTGAATTTTTAGGTTTTTTTTCTTAAATTGACTATTTTAGCCACATTTGTGGAGGTGCCCAAGGCCATGGATGGAGCCCTGGGCAATGTGATCTGATGAGGGACACCCAGCCCACGGCAGGGGGTGAGGCTCAATGATCTTTAAGGTCTCTTCCAAGCTCAGCCATTCTATAATATGCTTCTATAACAGGTTCTATAACTCCAAAACCCACCGAAGACACAGTGGCAGAACCAACCTTCTCTTGATCCTGGCTCAAAAGCACAAAGAAAGTTCAAACACAACCACGGGAAGGAAAAAAAAGACACTGAAACAAATGAAAGGACTCAGATTGGAGAACCATGCATCTAAGGGGTCTACAGGTCTGGCCTCGGGTAATCCAACTGCTTCTTGAGAAAACCTGCAACAAGAGCATTATTGGCTGGATAGTGCTTCTAGCCAAGCATGCTGCATGTGGTGTCTGCCACAAGCCAGAAGAGTTATTCAGCCACATCAAAACACCAGCTGCAGAATGGCTGGATACTCAGAATTAATTCAATATTGCTTTGGATCCATCTGTGTATGTACATAGAAGGATGGAAAAGCCTCTGCCCAGTCAGAGCATGGATATCATAGGTGCATCCTCAAGAGCTTTGGAGAAAAACAACAAAAAACAACCAGAGAATATTCCTCAAATTGAAGTGATGGGAGCACGTCTGCTGCTCCAAGGATGTTATAACTGCATATGTCTACACTATATAGCATTGACTCTCAAGAAGGCTCGGGTATCAAAGACATAAAGACTTTGGAAAGTCTTAAGAACCAGACATGCCGTTGTTAGGAGCAGAGAAAGAGACAAATTGTAGAAGTCAGACTACACAAATGACCGAAATGGACAAAAATATCAAGCTGAAGAGGTTAGCAGAACAGACAGGACTTGGAATAAAGTCTCTGCTTCATAAGTAATGCTGGGAGCCTACGTTGTGCCCAGCAGAGAACAAGCTTCTTACCAAATTTAACTCTTCATTCTGTCTTACTGCTTCAGAATATGAATCATCAAGTTTTTTCTGCAATTCAGTCAACAGATCTTTGAGCTGAAATGAAGTTTAGAGTTTTAGGATTTGTCTCCTTAGGATGCCCACTTTTCTTCTGCTCATTATTAGTGTGCCGCTCTACCCTAAGGTCACAAGCATACAAATTCCTCAGCCATAGGGGCTAAGCATTAGATTAGTTTGCCAGCCAGGTGGAAACCAAACAAAGGAAAAAGGACAGCTTGGTCAATCATGTTTACCTCTCTGACTTCTGAAACATAAGTAGATCGCTCTATTTCTGCCTTTTCTAGTTCACTTTCCAAATGTTCTCTCTCTTTTTTAAGCTAGAAACAGAAAAACAGAGTTAAAACAAACGTTTTCAATGTCTTCCTTGCAGCATCATTTTCTTAATTTATTATTAGCTACAAATTTCTATCAAGTATTCCATGACATTTAGAGAGCATTTCAAATCCAGTGACTGCCTAGCACAGATTTAAACTGTTAGACTTCAAAAAGATTAAAACAAAAATAAAAAGATCATAAAACAAAGAATCAAACCCAAGATTACTTTGATATATCTGCTTGTTGGCAAACTGCTTGGTCTCCCAAGAAAAGGGCCCCACTTTCCAGAGACTCAATCCAGTGGATGAGTACTGAAATAAAATCAGAACAGTTTCTAGAACTCTGCACCTCAGCTTCTCAAAAGCATGTGCCAAGAGGTTCAGCTTTAACTACAAGACAAGATGCACACTGCTTACAGAAGAGAAATCCCAGGATACTCAGATTTACAGCACAGGATTAAATTATGTTTTGAGTAACCAAAAGCTTCAAAGAGAAAAACACTTGCACGTACAGTTTCCACTTCTTTGATCTCTTCTTTTAACCTCTCTACCTCGTGCTCCAAAGAGGCGACCGATGAGCGCATCTGCAGAGATAAACACATCATTTGGTTGTGTTGGCCTAAGACAAATTTTCCATGTACACATCTAAAAATGTTAGGGATGATGAAAAATCAGTGGCTGAATCAAAGCAGGTGCTCACTCCAGTAACTCAACATACTGAGCCTCTATTATAACCCTTCTGCTTTCTCCCAGCATGAGAAGTTGCGGTGCATATTTACAGCCAGATGCCCAAAAGATTTGGAGTGTAAGGACTAAACCAGTTGTCTGTCAGTCAGGGAAATACCTTTCCCAGTCACCTAACAGGGAGAGCAGTCTCCATTCACGAGCTATACACAGCTAAAGCCAGCATATTTAGCCTTACTAAGGTCTGTATAAGCGCAGCAGATGGTGGCACATCTACAGCTCGAGATCTGACAGCCTTTTATAAGCCCCCCAAACAAGAGGTTTATAAATTATCTACATGTATGCTTCAGGCTCATACTCTCACACTCAAATTTGCTAAACAGAAATACTTTTCTGAAATAATTTCTTGCAAAGGAAAAAAATACACAGTTTGACCTACTTTTACCCTAGATAAGGAAAGAAACATAAAAGGCTTACTTCTTGCCACTCGTGCAAGCAACAGAGCTTTCCTAAAAAGGCAAGCTTCGGAGGCAATCTCAAGTGTAATTAGCTGGCCATAATGGATTAAGGGCTTCAAAGAAACAAAACAAAAGCATCTTGCTTATCATTATATGATATTCAAACCTCAGCACCAGGAATCTGCATCTGCTTACAAATGGACTTGGAAAACAACAGGCACCTAACAGAAACACAGTTTGAGCTGCCCTGATAAGAAAACCTACATTCCTGGGCACTCTAATGGGACGCATACACTTCTATTCTGTTATTTGCAGACTTCACCTTTTTCATCCCTGGTCACGCACAGAACAAACCATGCAGCTAGGGCTGTTCTACACAGTCTCTGCAGCTCTCAAACACCCTCTGCTACTTCAAGCAGAAGCTGCCTGACTAAATAAAAAGCAGATCTTCAGACATACCTGTTTGAGTTCCTTCTGTGATTCTTCAACTTTTATCTTCCACTTGCTTTCTTCCTCTTCCACGCTCCTCTGTAGCCTCTGTAAAATCCCCTCCTAGAAAGAGCATGGTTTGAAAGCTTTCAGCAGAGGAAAGGCAGCGTGCAGCACACAGGATATAAGGAGCAGCATCCCGCTTACCGTCTCCGCCAGAACCGATTTGTATTTCTCACACTCCAGTTGTAACAGTATGTGCAACTCCTCAGCCTCCTTCAACTTCTGCTCCATAACCTGTCAAAAAAGACAACCAGAAGTCACATTGCAGCTTTGAGTTCTACTAGCTACCTTACTTCAAATAGCATTCGATATTGGCCAGTCTGACTTTCTACCCCATGCCAGGATGCCAACAGAATCACAGAATTATGGAATCACAGCATGGCCTGGGTTGCACAGGAGCACAGTGCTCATCCAGCTCCAACCCCTGCTGGGTGCAGGTCGCCAACCAGCAGCCCAGGCTGCCCAGAGCCACATCCAGCCTGGCCTTGAATGCCTGCAGGGATGGGGCATCCACAGCCTCCTTGGGCAACCTGTGCCAGTGTCACCAGCCTCTGCGTGAAAAACTTCCTCCTAATATCTCACCTAAACCTCTGTCTTAATTTAAAACCATTCCCCTTTGTCCTCTCACTATCCACCCTTGCAAAGAGCTGTTTACAATAGCAAGCACAACATTCACCTACACAGTCACAACCTTCAGAGAAGGGACTGCAGTAACCCTACTCACCCAAAACCAAACCAGTTACTTGAAAAAGGAACCAGGAATTTCAATCAGTGCTTTCACAGCTCAGCAAGGCCCTTTTCAAAGATGCAACCATATTTCCAATACACATAATACCAATAGTTATAAAAAAAAACCTTCTCTCAGCACCTGTTTACCAATTTGAACTTCACAAGTCTGCAAGATTTGTACCAGAAAATAAAGTATGTCATGCACAAGGACTGTCCACTGCTTGTGCTTACCTTGATATCTTCAGATCCTGAAGCCCCTCTCAAATACTCTTTAGCCATCTTCTCAAATCCACATATCCACTCGCTATGGCTCTGTCAGGAAATGCATTCAGTTAGAGCAACAGGCAACCTCAGTAAAGTTATCTTGAGGACATCTGTCCTTCAATTGCAGTATTATGAAGCAGCATTTCAGTCCCCCAGCTCCCACAGACTGACCAACAGCCTGATGCTGGTTATTCATCCAGTACCAAGAGGTTTGAGGGGAAATTCAGACTGGATATAAAGAAAAAGGTTTTTTTTGTAGTTGTTTTGTTGTTGTTTTTGCAGACATCCACGCTCAGGCTGGATGGGCTGTGAGCACCTGATGGAGCTGTAAGTGTCCTGTTCACTGGAGGGGAGTGGAACCAGACAGCCTTTAAGGGTCACTTCCAACTCAAAGCGTTCTGAGTCTACTGCAAGCAGCCCAGACTCAACAGACAGCAATCCATGAGCACAGGGTTATGACAGACACAGCTCATGGGGGTTTGCAAGTACTGAAATACAGTGGGGTCACAGAGGTCTCCCTGCAAGTGCCAGGGCTCTATGATAAATATTTCAAGAGCTAAAGAATCTTCTGTTGTTGTTAGATCTTTGAACGGCTAAAGCAGACATTTGCCATGTAACTCTGGGGATCTCAGCAGGAAGGTTCCTTTATAACCTTGCAGAAAGCCATTTTAAAGACTTAAGCCTTGCGATGAATGGTCATCATCAGGACACTGAGAATACTCAAATAGGGGTAGCACAGGCAGGTGAAAGAGATGTCAGGGAGGTTAAAAGGAAAAAGAAAGGATAAAGAACAAATGCTGTTCTCGAGGTAGCCAAACTTTGCCTGTCTGCTGCTACCAAGCACACATCTCACAAGCAGGAAGCACTCGCTTCCCACTAGAGAACCCTTGTGAGAAAAGACTGCAGGGACACGTTGCAGAGCACCAATGCAGTGGGAACCCAGCTCCCAGCAGGTCAGTGAGCCCCACTTCTCTTACCATATCGGGGGGAAGAGAGACATTGGGGAACAGCTTCTGGAGCAGTTCTCGTGTCTCCACCTCGGCAGCTTCCACGTGCTGCTGCTTCTCCTAAACCAAGAAAAGAGCTCATGTGAAATAGGGCAACACACTCCTCTAGTGTGGCAGTAGCCTCTCCTACACACAAAGTAACTTGTTTAACCCAGAAACGTGGCTTTCAGTGAGGAAGGCTCTGTGGTCTCTGGAATCGCCAGTAAATAGCTTCAAAAATTGACAGTAAACTGCTTCAGAATTTGGCCTTCACATTTGTTTGTGCTTTTAAGGTTTTATTTTCTTAAAGGTCTCCTCCAGCCTCCCCTGTTGGCATTGTATTCACACCACCACTCACTTGTTCACAACACAACACAAACTACACTGTGCTGAGTGACCGGTTCCATAGATCACACCAACACTTCCACTCAAGTCGAGTGACCTCAAAACCAAGAGGTTTGGTCAATCAAGGTTTACAAACACCGTACTTTTTTCAAACAATTTTAGGAGGGGGGGCAAAACAAACAAACACTGTAAATTAACATCATCTCATCAAAAACAGAGCATTAAAATCAAAAGTAAACTTTGTGTTAATGCACATTTGAACCAGGCCAAGAAAGCAAGACTGTTCCCTGTTGATTGCAGGGAGGTTGGACCAGATAATCCTTAAAGGTCCTTTCAACTCGGAGGACAGAATCATAGAATCATTTAAGTATTACTTTTATGTACATAAGAAGAGGACCCTTACACCCTCCTTCCCCAATTTGGGTGAAATGGGAAATAATTATTAGAGCTGTGTGAAAACCTTCAGCACTTGCTTTGCAAACTCAAAAAAAAAAAACCAAAACAGCACAGAGCCAAGGGGTATCACAGATCCATCACTCCTTCCCAATTTATCTACCATGAGAAGTGCCCAGCCATGGGATGTTTGCTTGCAGTGCCTGTGGACACTGCTCCCCATCAGGCTCTCACTGAAGGTTAAATGCTGAAGCCCAAGTCTGCACAAAGGCAGCTTCCAGTAAATGCCTCTTGCTAGCATTTAATTTCTCTTTTCCTTTGACATCACTGTTACTGCTCCGAGTTCCTCTGCTGCAAGAGACCAGCGGCATTACTAGGTTGGGATCCAGAGACAGAAACAGACGCAGACACAACAGGCTGTGAAGCTGTGCTGGGTGCATTATTTCTCAGCAATTTAGAAAACACACCAAAGTGTCACATGGCTGCTTAATGAAGCCTTCAGACTGCACGAGAAAGCAAGCAGGCATTAGAACACAGCAAAAGCACGTACACAAGTTCTTAGAGCACAGGGCTGAGCAAAGGAGCAGTGACATCTCCGGGACACAGATTGGCAGCCCTGAACCAGAGCACAGCTGCTTCTGGCTACCTGACTTTTGTGGTTTTTTCAGGTTATTTGAATGCATTTTTGTTGTTGTTGTTTCCTTTTTGTAATTCTGCACAGTGACAATTAGCATCGAGTCAGGCTCATAACAAATGCAAGCTCATTCCAGGGCAATTCAGACCCTGTGTCAGGTTAAGGATTGGCTCTGACAGGCTCTGTCAAGCTTCAAACAGTTTCAGGGAGGAAATTCACTGCTGCAGCGACACAGTTTTCCTGAGAAGTTCCCAGGTTCTTAAATAATCATCTGGTTCTAATTCTGCGTGGGGCCAATCAATGTATTGAAGCACAAAAGAAGCCCTGTGGATGAAAGCAAGTCGCTGCCCAGCCTGGTTTTGTTCTGGAGCCCCTCACCAAACCATTCACGACAGCTCTAACAATTATGCAAACGAATCACAAGTCAGCATGCCCACAAATTAAGGAGAAAAATGAACAAAAGGAACCTGAAGATGACAGGAAGAAGCAGAGGTGAGAGCGTATGAATGATCACTCAGAACAGACGATACTTAAATTGCAGTAAAAGTTAAATGCCTCCATTCCACTTAAAAATAAAAATAAACAGCTGCAGATCTGCTTCTGGCTTAACGCATCGTTTCTAGCAGTTAACATTACAACCTTGGCAGTCTTGTTCACTTTGTCCTGCAGCAATTTTTCAGTTGATGCCAATGCCTCCATTGCTTTCCAGTTTTTCTCCCGAAGGTCCTAATCATTTTTAGAAAGAATCATTTCAGTTCAGCCAATATTGAAACCGTTTCCACTTTTACTTCAGAGATATATTCTGCATTACACTCCACCATTTGCATTTAAATGCTGGTTACTGCATGATTTTGCTGGGTAGGATGACATACGCTAGCAAAAACACGTGTCATGACCCAAGAGTTCAAAGGAAAATGGGGAAAAAAAATGCCAATTTCTGCCCAATGTGCCCCATATCCAAAAACTGATCCCAGCCCTACCGGACTGCAGAGCACAGCATTGCAATGCTGGCAACCCCACACTTTGACTGCACTTGTAAGAAGAAAGAGGGAAGCTTCCAAAAGTAGTGAGGAACACAGACACCAAACCACAGATTACACAACAGAGTGTTAGGCATGTCGCAGTGCAGAACCCAGCATGGACCCAAATACACATGGAGGTGCACACACTGACGCTCCCAATCGTGCAACCAGATCTAACGGCGTCCATCCCAATGCCTCAGCACAAACCTATTAAGCCTACTGACAAGGCTCAGAGCCTCAGCTCGCAGCACGAGCCCAAAGGAATCCTCAGGTGCTCACCCTCCTGAAAAGCTTTGGGCTTTCACCAGAGGTGGGCAGGGCTCGGAGTGCTGCATCTTTCTTGGCGAGGTCATCAAACGTGTACTGCCATGAGTACTCAACAAGGCACAGCGAGGCTGAGAGCTCGTACAAAAAGGGCCTTGTGGGGAGGAGATCACAGCGCTTGGGACTTGGAGCTTTTTTTAATCATTTTTTTTTTTCCTCCCAATCCTCGGAGCAATCTGCTTCAGCAAAGGACTGGTTTAGAAAGGCATCCAAATCCTTGCATGTGCCTACAGTGGCTTTATTTCCTCACTTCCTCACTCTGCCTGTCTGTCCTAAGAGCTCTTTCACGGCTCAGAAAACAAAATTGGCTAAAATTGCAGCATGGCAAGCTGGGACTTACAGTCACGGTCCACTCTTATCAGTAACCAACTTTCTGCCTGCACCACCAAGGGTACCTGCAGCTTCCCTGGAGTCGGTAGAAAGCACACACACATTCTACCTCTCTAGCTCATGTGTTTTCTGAGAAGACCCAACCACTTTCCCCTACTTTATTTCAGCTTTTAAGCAATCCTACTTGCTCAAAAGCAATACATTCTTAGTGTTTTCCTCATGTGTGATTCTTATCATGTCTTACTATTAAGCAACGAGGCATATTGTAAGCATTCAGTAGGTTTTATAGGCCATTAAGTGAGCTAGAAATCCCGCATTTTAACAGCTTTCCTCCATATAATTTAAAGACACCATTCTCTTGCTCTTCACAAGTCATTGTATTAAGGGAGGTACTTCAGAGAACTACAGTGCAAGATGCCATCTTTACTTCCACTCGCAAACAACCTCCCTGGTGCTGCCAGGGGCTGATGCGAAGGGAGGCTGATTGCCCTCACCACCCCCAGAGGATCAGGATTAGCAGCTCCCAGGAGTGGGAAGTGGCAGATCTGAGAGTCTGAAGGTATATCTCTTCCCATGTACCCACAGGACGCTCGGTCAGAGCACAGCCCTTCTTTCATCCTCCCACCCTTAGCCCCTTGGGAAAGGCTGTGCTTCTGAACCCCTTGGGAAAGGCTGTGCTTCTGAACGGGGCTGGCAAGGTTGAACTCGAGGCTGAGAGCTGCTGCAGGATGTCTCCTCCCTCTCATCAATTCAGCAAGTAATTATAAAGCTGCCTAAACATAAGGGATCCTTACTCACTCCCAAGAAAAAAAAAAAGAAAGAAGAGCGTCCAGAGGACACAATATGGGAAATAAGTATCAGAAATATTCTCTTAGCAGAATGCCCTAAGAATTGAGGAACGCCATGCATGCAGGTTTCAGGGAACGCTGTTGTTTGAATGTAGAGGGGGAAAAGTTTCCTTACATTATTCTTTTTCCTCTGTTGCTCAAAAGCATTTCTCTGGCAGGCGAGCTCATTTTGGAGACTGGCAATTTCCTTCTCTTTCCCTGCAACCCTGAATGAGCAAAAAAGAATCATAAACAAGTCAGGAGACATTTAAAAAGACTTCACTGAAGCAGTGCTGCCCTATTACATATGCTCACTTTCTTCTCTCCTAGCAATGCACCCTCTTTGAAAAACTGCTCTTGCCACTTGGCAATCCCACTCGCTTCCAACAGCTCTATGAACTGTGGGCTGCCAGAGCACAGCCCATTGTAAACCTGCTGTTTGCTTACAACAAGCATCTACACACATTTATCAAGGCCACGGAAAGGCAACACATTTGTTGAGGATAACTCAGCCAGCCCACGCTAGCACAATACCACAAAACAGGCACTGTCTGCTGGATTAGAGCGTTCCTTTCTGAGCACCTAGTCCACAATTTACAGCATTTAAAAGAAAATATTTCAGCGAGCAAAGAATGCATGACAGTGGCGATCTGTGTTGAGCAGCATAAGCTGGCACGGCATTGGCTTTCACATACTTCTTCAGTCATCTCAAAGTTACAGCATTCTCCTACCCCCAGGACCTTGCCTGGAAAGCAATCTCTACCAAACAATTTCACAATATGAACAAGAACCCTACATATGGCTGAAGGTTTAAGGAAAAAAAGGCTTGTTATTTTACTTGAAACACCACCATTTAACTTTTCAGACACGCAGCCAAGTTGGCATGCACCTAAAATTAAATCAATCGTGGTTTGCTTACTTGTGGTCAAATCATATACTGCAAACAATGCTGCAGAAGATCCAAAAAAAGAATTACTAGCATCAGCTGAATCTCTGTGCTCAAGTTTTATGAGATACAGAAGTTGTGTGTTATTGATTTTTTGGGGTTTTGTTTTGAACTGCAGCTACTGTACATTCGGCATTTATTTCATCTTCTACAGCCTCCAAGCAGCAATTGAAATTAAGCACTCATCTATTGCACTCGACCTCTGGCAGTACTCACACTTGCAGGAGCTCCTCACTTTGGACAGCCAGAGACGCCTACAAACAGATCAGAAACTCATTAAGAGCAGATCAGCAGCAAGGAGTGATGCAGCAAGCATGACGTGCCTCATTAATCAGGCTTTGCTGCAACATTCATCAGCAGCACTCCTGGCCTTCAAAGGATTCCTGCCCAGCCTACTTGAGCCAGAAGGACCCTACCTGTGCCACAGCAGGTAAAGATAGGGGTGGAAAGCTAGACAAGAACACAGGAGACATAAGAAAGAACACAAGGCTGCAAACCCACACACTAAAGGGAAGCAGGAACGGATATGCAACAGCAAGAGAAGCTGGCTTAGTGCAATTCAACCCTGAAGTTGTCCCTGGATTTGCATGGCTAATGCAACTCTTGGTTTTCCACACATCCACATAGGCTACAGCAACCCCCATTAACTTTGCTCAGTAACAACGCAATTGAGAGCTGTACCTGCTTGCTGTTCTCCTGCTTTAATTCTTGAATTTGAGCTTTGAAGGATTCATTTTCATTCTGCATAGCCTATTTAAAGGAAAAAGACAACATTTGTATGCATGTATAGAATTGCACAATATATGCTCTACCCCTTACAACATAAGACACTTCTTCTGAAACTTTACCTGCAGCTGTTTAACTTGGCTTGCAATTTCTCTCTCTTTTTCTTCCAATACAGCTTTCAACTTACTCATTTGTTCTTCTTCCCCTCTCAACCTGCAGAGGAATTTTAGGAAAAAAAAGTGAAAAGGGTTAAATTACTAAAAAGGGACAAATATTAGCTGGAACAGTTCTCACAGCAGCAGAAAAAAACTAATCTTCACATACTATATATAAATAAGCAGCCACGTGGAGAAGAAACCATTAGAGTATGGCTCCAAACCAAGAAAACTAACAGAAATATGTGCCAGCTGCACTGTGAACACTTACTTGCTAAGAAGTGGCCTGAAGCAAGCTAACCACTTCATGTGTCAATCAGCAAACAAGTTAGGTCACGACTGATCTCAACAGCATTCGGAGTACAAGTGGGAGAGGAGCAATGACTTGGGCCAGTCCTTTGAGCCAGCAGGCTTGGAAGGATGTGCCAAGTATGGGCTCCTACAAGTGAGCCTAGGCAGCACATGGAGGCTGTACAGGAGCCTCCCTTGGAGGGCAGTAGTGTGCAATAGCTGCATGGAAGGGAAGTGCTAGAGTCACCATCCTGGAGGTGTTTGAGAACCATGGAGATGTGGCACCAAGGGATGTGGTCAGTGGGCACGGTGGGAGCGGGCTGCACTTGGGACCTTAGTGGTCTTCTTTAGTGGTCTCTAAGACAAAGTCATGGCACGAGAACGTGCAGCCTGTCTGAATTAGAGCAGCCAGACGAAACAGAGTGAAAACAGAGGGACTTCTGGCAGCGTCTCTTCATAAAACAGGAGCTGGAAAACTAGTTATTGCATCTCAGACTGAAAACAGAAAACTATTCATTGCTTTTACTGACTGAACTGCAGGTACTTAAACGCACGCTATTTTAAACACGCTAAACAGAAGGAGAAATTACCACTAGACACAAGCAGCAGCAACAGCTTCACTACTTAGTGCAGCCCTGGGCGATCATTCACTTTCACAAAGCATCTGAAGGCTGCAGCTCAGATGCACGAGGCAGGGCCACCAGACGTTGCTATTACACGAGCAGCAGACGTGCTGGCTGGTGTGCATCCATCAGCACTAACAGCTTACTTTAGCAAAGCCCATAAAATTCTTGAAACCAAGTTGTACATTCCAATTTAAGCCAGATGCCAGCACTGAGCGCACGTTACAGCAGAGAAGCTGCTATGAAGTGCACTCACCGGCTCTCCAGGTCCTGGACTTGGGATGCAGCAGGTACCTGAAAAACAAGAATTCCCAATCTCATTTTGATAGCACAAGCCATGTCAGAAGTCTTTACGTTAACAGTCACTCCCAATGAGGCACTGAGAAGCCTGCACCGTAACAAAGCGCGTTGCTCCAAGAATATCTAAACACATGAATTTCAGAAGCATGGCGTTCTCCATGTATCCCAAATCACAGCAAAGCCTCAGCACTTCAAGGGAAAGCACTTCAGGAGCTCCCCTGCTACCCCTTCCCCTACAGAGACACTGCTTCAGTGTGGCAAGGAGGCACCCAGCACACAGCTGTGACTATGCTGATGAGCTCCTAAGTTTCCAGACTGCTCATTAAGGACAGTATCATCCAAGTTGAAGGAAAGCTCATCAAGCTCATCAGCTGCATTAACATCTGCTTTGGATAAACACAGGTGAAATAGGCTTACTGCATAGTATACCCCACCAGTTTAATCAAACAGAATTTAAAATAGCTCTGTAGATTGAAGCCAATACAAACTTTTTAAGAGGAGTAGAGGCTAAACATCTTCCAAGCACCCTCTATAATCACACCACTCTGCAAGCCATACCTGTTGGAGCTGCTGCAGGTTCTGCTGTTCTAACTCCTGAACTTTACTGGTTAATTGTGCAACTGTATCTTGCTGACCCTTTGTACAAACAGAAAAAAAAGGAGCTTAGAAGTATAAATGTAATCCTTCCACATCCAGAAACACTGCACCAGGATTTATTTCCCTTCAGAATACTAAGGAAGCTTACCTTCAGCCATTCTCCCTTCTGAACAATCTCTTTCTCTTTCTCTTCCAGTAAGGCCTCCATGGTTTTCACCTGATTTTCCTTCCCCTTCAACCTGTACCATCACACACACAGACACGCAGAATAAAAGAGCAAGGGCTTATTCATCTCGAAAGAAAAGAAATACTGTGCTTTTCAGCATGTAACAAACAGAAGCAGTCTATGTGATCAAAGGCATAACCATAATTCACCTGCTGAAAAATCAATGTGAGAACATTTCCACATCAGACTTGGTTAGCAGGAGAAGCCCTTGATCATGGTACTGATCATTAAGGGAAAGCAGTCAAGTTCTGCATCAACACACATTGCAGGGATTTCAAATGAGTGCTCTCCTCACCTAAAAATAATTCCTCCCCTTCTCCCAGTGGGGGAGGAAGTCCCAACTGGGGACATGAGGGACAGATGACCACAGCAATTCAATTCTTATTCACCAACCCACCTACTACAGTACAGACTCTATTAAAGTAAGTTTGCCACAGCACCTCGCCTACGTGCTTCCAACCTGACTTGGATTTCATCCCATGTAAGTTAATTTAGGTCCACAAAGCCAAGCAGTGCTTCCCCCTTTGTTTGCAGGCAAACGCAGTAAAACTGCACATCTACTAAGTCTGGTGTTGCTTGCTTGGCTCCCTTGATGAGAACCAGAGATATTCTTGGGCAAGGATACTTTAAATTGACGACCAGAGCAGGGAAATGAGGAGTGCACAGGGCAGACGAAATATGTTAGCAGCTGTACTTACAGAGTCTGAAGTTCTTTGACTTGGGATGTAATTGACACCTAAAGAGAACAATCAGTACTTCAGTTCAATAGCCATTGAGAAGACACATGAAAGCTACAAAGTGCTTTAGGGAGAAACAGGTGGAAGAACTTTAAACACCATTAAAAACAGGCAGTGATGTAAGCACAAACATAGAGTCTTTGTGAGAAAATAAATGATGAGAAATGAAAGATCTCTGTTCTTTACTTTCACCACTTTTAAAACAGGACTTCCACAGCAGAAAGGAAAAGAGTGCAAGAGGGAACACATGCAGGCCAACCAGAGCAGCGTTCGCTGAAGGCAACAAAGGAAAAAGCAGAGACTGATGACAACCACCTCAGGGGGAAGGGCAGCTCAGGTCAGAGATCACCTCTGGTCATTCACATCTTTGCACGACAAGACTAGACATGAACTGAATAACTAAGACAGAGTAGAGATATTTGCTTTGAATTTTGTATAGAAAACTGACAAAGCACAGAGTTGCTACCTGTGTCGATACCAGCTGTCCAAACAGCTCCGTGAGTTTAGCCCTCTCCAACCCACTTCAGACATTCCCAAAAGCCTCTGTTTCTACTTGCAGGAGACCAAGAGGTGCACATGTACTGCCTCTGGAGGAGGTGGGAGCTTGAACTGGATGATCTCCAGAGGTCCCTTCCAACCCCTGTGATTCTGTGATATGCAGGGCCAGTGACACCAAAATGCATTTTGTCCTGGGCTCTGTGTCACTTCCATGGATGGAACAACACAAATAACTCCTCCAGTTCCTGGGAAACTGCACTAGAGGAAAGGTCCAAACATGTTCTATGAAGTTTTGCCTAGAAAGGACAAAACTTTAACACTAAGAAGAAAGTAGGTGACACGCTGGAATGTCACTAGAAAGACTGAAAAATCAGACTGAAAAAGGCAGGCACCCCACACAAACAAGCAAGCAAATTTCCTGCCAGCACAATGGATCAAGCTGCCTGCAGAATGGACTCCCTAAGGAAACATGGGCTCCTAGATGCTAGACAGCCAGCATGCCAAAAAAGCCAGCACTCCTCCATTTCTGCATTCCTGATAGCTAGAGTAAAATCTCCCTCTGCCAAGACAGGCTTTCTTTGGACACTGGAAAAAGAATGGCCTTAGCTTTATCCAGAAACCAAATAAAATTTGGGTCAGTGTTATTGTTCTAGTAACAAAGAACAACAGAAGGAGAGATTTCAGCAGCACTGGAGATTTCAAAAAGTCACAAAGCCAACAGATATCCTGGGGTTCCGCTGCACTGCAGGGACAGTACATCCCAGCACACTGTGTGCCCAGCCAGACCTAATGCTACAGTGTTTTAAGCAATGCCAAATCTTGCCAAAAGTCAGTGACAAATGTAAAAAGCTTTGGCGTCCAGGGAAAGGTGGTTTCTGCAGGGCATTAGCAGTTACACTACATATTTACAGCTTCATATCAGAGAAAAGCGTAGCTCTACCATCACAAAGCCTCCTTATCTAATGACATACATCAGTGAAAGAAAACACAGTCAAACAGAAATGAGTGAGCAGTGCATCCAAGGCAAGTCTGGTTCACACTTCTGGCGCTAAGGTGTTTTACCTGTTTCTCCATCTCAAGCTGGGAATTTCCTACTTCTTCTTTCAGAGCCTCTATTTTCTGTGTCAAAGCCTTTTCAATGACAAAACAAGACAGGATTGGACAATGGAAACAAAAACACCACAAAAATGGAAGCTACAAATTCATCTCTACAGAATGCCATGCAGTAACGAATAAACGGTGTCAATGGCATAGACACAGAAAGGAGCCAAGGTGTTGGAAGGTACTGAGATGGGTACCTGAACAGTCTTTTCCTTGCTTGCTACTTTAAGGATTTCTGCTTGTAGGAGTTCTTCCACTGATTTTATTTTGCCATCCTTCTCATGGATCCTTAGCAAGAGCAGAAGAACAGCATTAGTTGGCTGAACAAATGAGGCTATGTGGGCAAACACAGCTCACATCCCACCAGTGGCCTCTGGGAATCACAGTGGGACCTTCCACTCTTGCAGGCACCATTTTTCACTGCAGTCCCAAAACCAGAAGTGACCAGCAGGAGGAGTGTATGAGAATAGTGCAGAACACACCAGCTTTACATAACCAGTAGCTCATCATGCTAAATAGATAGCTTAATTTGCATACTTAAGCAAAAAAAATACACCGATACCTCTGGAATGAGGCACTTCAGCCTTCACTCAACATTTCAGCAAAGCATTTATTAACTTCAAATGCACATACATACACAGCTTGAACAAGCTCAGTCCTTTCAGAGCACCCACTGCAGAGAAACAATTGTCTGACAATCCAGTGCAATCCCTCGTCCAGTCACAGCTAGACTTATGAAGTTAATGGCTTAGCAGAGAAACAACTGGATTTTCAAAGCTGTTCATCTGACCTGACATGCTTCCAAAGCAATGATGCTCCCTGCTGCACATGCACACTTCACCCAGTTAAAACTAAGCTGTTTCAGGGAAGCAAAACAAGCAGTTATGGAATAAAGACAGACAGAAGTGACAATCAGAAATGGAACCGGTGCAGGCACTTACACTTTCTGGAGTTCTTCCACCAGTGATTGGAAGGAAACCTGTTGAAAACAGATTTTCAACTTAGAAAAACAAGAGAGCAAAACTATCTGCAAATGGTAAGGGGTGAGGAGTAAAGAGCTTGGGCCCTTTGGCACTGGGTAAGAGAGAACATAGCAGTCTAGAGATGTTATCTATCTGGCTGTTCCTGCCAAAATTAGCTGGTCTGCAACAAATTACAGCAAAGCAAGACAAAGTCCACACTCCAGCTTTACTAGGAGAAGCTGAGCTTCACTGTACATCTCCCCACAGGGATTCTAACAATAAATATTTAGAGGTTTTTTTCCCCCTCTCTCAAACGATTTTACAGAAATGCTCTCCTCCATGAGCCACCCATGCAGAACTGGATACCAACAAGGTACTCTGTGACAGGCACTGAGTGCACGTCAAAAACAATAATGCAGTAACGAGCATCATACTGTGACAGTGTCACAGAACACAGATACAAAGAGAAGGAGGCTAAATCACATCTGCACAAGTGTGGGTTAACACTAGAAATCTCAAATATGCAGACTCAGGTTGATGCAGCAGGAGCTCCCGACCAGCCATGCTTATTGCACCAGGCTGCTAGAAAAACACAGCCCACAGCCATTGCAGCACGTGGCAAGATAAAACCAACCCACAACCACTGCTGAATTGAAACTTTGAGATCCAACACGTTTCTGACACTTATGCAAAGGAAGCATTTGACAGATATTACAGCTTCCAGACCAGCGCTAGAAGAAAACAGGATCCTTTGCCAACAGGCTTCAAAGACATCCTCGCCTTTTTCCCTTGACTTTTGCAACCACAGCAAGATCCTTTCAGATTTAAGTTTAGGTGTAATAAAAGTTTTAGATGAGAAGTACTACCTGCTCCGATAGCTGAATTTGCAGACTTTGAAGTTCTTTTCTCAAGGATGAATTTTCTGTTCGCAGCACCTTTGAAAGCAGAGAAACAGGTAATGAAAGACTCATTTATTGGGGAAAATGTGTTAAGCTTGACAGAAAAATAATTTATTTTAGAACAAGTGAAAGACTATTTGAAAGCCTGAAAGAGACCCCCCTCTGCAGCAGTTAGAGCCAAATTATTCAGTGGAATAATTATTCTTCAATCCACGGGAACACTTCAAACTTATGTCCAGGGAAACATTAAGATGATGTGCTCACATCTTTGGCTGTTTGGCACCCTGACAGTTTGCTAGCATGCAAGTTCTCCCTGGGGTTCTGTAATTCACCTGGAGCTTAGGGACACAAAGTGAGCATTGTTTCAGATATGTCCAGACAGACAGGACAGAGCATTCCAGAAAACTCAGCAGGAAACAGATCTTGGTACTGCCCTTCAGATTACCAGTAAGTAAAACTGATGCAATAGTCTCATGCTGCCAAGTTACTACAAAAAACCCTTTTCTAAAGACAGATTTGCTTCAGATTACACCAAACATACAGCTCTGGAGATGTATTACCTTTACTCCAAAGGACATCAAGATGCTAGTAAAGCCTACTCTAAACTAAGCAGAGAGAAGCACACACACACACACATACCATTAGTGCCTGTGTTTAGTCTGTGCCACCAAAAAGGTTTTAACCCTATCTCCAGAAGTCTCTCCTACTCAAAGAGAACAATCTCAGATCTCACTATAGGCATTACAGCATGTACTTTGCACAAGAGCACTTAAGCTCTATTTCCCCATAAAAAGATAATACAGGAGTCTTTACCTTCAGCTCCTCCTCTTTATTAGCCATCTGTATGAGTCCTGCCTCAAGCAGCTCTTCAACCGTCTTGATTTTATCATCCCTCTCTCTCATTCTGAGAAATCGGAAGTGAGCATTAGGAAAGCAGTGTTAACCTCTGGCAGCATCTTAGCCATCAATAGCAATCCTGCTCCCAGAACTGGATCTCTACAGGATCCTTTGGTGCAAAAGAAAAAGTGGTTTCTTACCCTCTTTCCATCTCCTCTAACAAATCTTTGTTTGCCTGTTAAAAAGAAAAAAAAAAGCAACAGGGTGATCACCAGTGGGATCAATAATAATTTGGGATTTTAACAACAAAAAGAATTAGAGAGCATCAGCTTCTCCAGAAGTTTAGTTACTGAACTGCACCAATCCAGCAGGTAACAGAGTTGGGGAGAATGTCCTCATTGCACAAGGGTCTAATGCTGATCCTGGACAGATGTCAGTCTGCCCAGAAAGGTACAGATCCAGCCCAAACACCTGAGAAATCTGTATCCTTTGAGAATCTACCAAAATCACAAGCTCCACTTAAAGCTCACCCACCAGAGCATTTATGACTTCTCAAAGGCTAACAGTAATGCACTTTAAGAGATCCCACAAGAAATGCAAACCAGCCCCCAAGGAAAATCAGCTATTTCAGGCAGGACAACAAACCAGCCCTGTCAGGGGAGTAAGAGCTGCAAACCTGATTATCTGCCAGAAGACAGGGAGCTGCTGACCAGTAGATACCAGCATGGGACTAGAAAGGAAAGTTTCCTGTCCTGCAAGGCTTTCTCCAGCATTTCAGAAAGTTTTCTCACTCTACAGCAGCATGAAGTTGGGTATTCAAAGCTGTCTCAGGCTTTGAAACTGGGCAGAATAGCTGTTATCCTACAGTATCCTGCATGAGCACTCAGACTGATGCCATTGCAAAAAACATGGAAGAAGAGGGAGAAAGAAAAAGATAGCAATAGGAAAAAACCACCATAATGTGAGTCTGTTCTTTGATTAGTACTGGTTTGAGAACTCACTCTCAGACAGAATGAAAACAAGCAGCATGAAGATCTTACTCTGGTCTCTCCCCAGACCAATAGGAGATCTTTCTGCTAGGAGGGCTGGTTGCTTGTGGGATTTTTCTACTCAGAATTTTATCATTAAAAGTGGGAGAGACTGCTTGCATTAAGCTCGCATTCTCTAGGGGAGGAAAAAAACACTCATTTTGTATGGATACTCTTTGCCAGATCTAGAAGCTGCATGACTTGGACTTTCCATGTGTACCTAAAAAGCAACAGATTTTGCTCACCCCTTAGCCCACTTAAAAGAAGATACCTAAGAAATCCAAAAGAATTAGAGGACGTTTGATACAACCTCAAATGTTGGCTGTACTGGTTCAGATAGGAGAGTCTGCAGCTTCTGCACTTCAGCTTGCAAAGTTTTGTTTTGATCCTTGAGAATCTGAAAGGAAATTCACATTTATCAGCTCAGAACTGCACACCCAAACTACAGCATTTTCACAGTGGCAACAAGGTAATTAAATAACACAGAAGCTGTTACAGACAGTTCTTAGGAAGCTACAAGACTACAAAGAGTCCTTTAGTACAGGAAAGCAAGAAAGATGGCTAATACTTCTGTCCTTATGTTCCCATGAGAAATTCAGCTGTTACCATCCTCATTCCCTGGCAGAGGATCAGTCAGTGCCAAGTACACAGGCAAGAGAAACTGCATTTTCCTCCTCAAGGAGCATCAGCAGCATCTCAAGATTTGACAGCAGGAAGGGACAGCAAAGGTGAGGACTGAAGAATTGCTGTTTTGAGCCTGGTTTTTCCCTCTTCCATGTGCATAGGAAGAAAGGAGCACTTGCTCAGGTAGAAGCATTGGGGCAGACTTAAGAAATTCCCAGGGCACAAAACATTCATGCTGAGTACACTGTGGATTTCCACACTATCACAAGAACGACCCTTTGCACTCAGGCCCCTGCTCACTTCCTGAGAACTGCCAAATTGCCTCCAGGTGATTTTTGGACACAAAGTACCTTGCTGATTTCAGCCCATAACCACCCCGTAACGCCTCTAAAGTCTTTTTCTATTCTAAATTCACATTATTCCTTACCACATTCACTTTCACCACTTCTTTCTTAAAACACTGCACCACCTAGAAAGCCCCCTGTGATTCTTGAGAGTCAGATCACACAAGGTAATCAAATGCATAATACAGCTGTCACTTCTTCACGCTCACCTTCCACACCTCCCTGAAGGTTCAGCTAATAGCTTACAGTGAAGAACAACCACCTAAAGTCCTACTTTGTTAGTTATTCTTTAACCAGCTATTAACTGAGGGAACCATTATCTGTTGTTCTTTGAGACCTTAGAGAAACTTTGGGGGTTTTGCGACCGAAATCTATTCAAAAATGCAATTTTCATAAGTGAACTGCATTCACTACTTGGTAACAGTTGCAAGAGCTCTAGAAGATCCATAGGGCATGGCCTCTCTTAGAGAAGCTATGCAGCCTACCCACCTGCTCTGTTCATCACCAGCAAACCTACCAACATGGTATTGCAAAGCTCAGACTGAGTTACGTTGATCTTCAGCAACACCACTTAAAAACAAGCACCAACTCCGCAGTGCAGACCCCAGATCACAGAACTAAAAGCTTTGGAAATTTAGCTGCTTCCTTATGAGAAACAATTCAGAAGCTGGCAGGAGGGAAATAAGCATTTTTATATGCTTATTTTCCACCTTGGCAGAAAAATAAAAAGAGGAAGAAAAAAAAAAAGATTGACACCATGATAACCCAAGCAAAAGCTCCCACCAAGGCCTTGGAAGTTGCATTCAAATGTAGAATGCAACAAAACTGCAATAGTTTTTACTGAATAGCTTTCTCCTCCACATTTCAAAGACATCACTCTTTGCAACTGTAGACACTACATTTGAGTTACCCCACATCTCTCACCATCTGTTATTACTCTGATATCCCACCTTACCCTTGCCTTGTAAAAAAAGAATGCTGTAACACAGCTTAACACCTGGAAGTCTGCTCTGTTTTACAAACCAACATTTAATCATCTAAACTATTCCACAACCTCAGAAGCCTGGAAAACCTGATGTTGTTAAGCACAAGGATAGTTGTTCTGCATCTTACCTTAAATTCTTCTTTTGCGTTCACAGTCTGAGCAAGTTCTTCTCGAAGCTGCTCCTCAAGAGTTCTTATTTTGTCATCTTTGATGTGAATGCTGAGACACAATAGAAGAGTTACATTCATCTTACAAAAAGCATCAATTCAAAAGAACATAAAAGACTGATAAAAATTGTTTATTGAATGCCAGATCTATTTACCTTTTCTGCATCCTTTCCAGCTCATGTGCAGCAGCAGCCTAGATATAAAGAGGATTAACACAGACTTAAGATACATCACATGATTCAATCAACCTTTCATTCCACAATATTAAAAAGCTAGAACAAGTCGTTTGGCCTCTCAACACATGACACCAGCAAGAAAGAAAGGGATAAGCTTGTCATTATGCACTTGTAAAACACCACTACATACCAGGCAAGCATGCAATTACAAGAAGAAAGAAGATCTTGGAAGGATTCATTTAACAACCAGGATTTTCAGTAATTAATCAGAGCACTTCCACCTCTGTAATGCACTGGCCACACAGTAATAGCAGAGGAGAAAGCATCTGTTTGGTTTTAAAAATACATCTGTTGTCAGGTAGGTTTTTCTGTATACTCTTGGTTTTTACTTTCTTAGATGCCAGGGCTGCATATTTAACAACAGTTGTGTTCTCCCCTGTGCAATGTCCTTAGGACATCAGCAAATCTAGATAAACCCAACCAGCAAATGCTTCAGTCACTTGGCTATCTTAGTAAGAAACAGATTCGGCCAGTGAAGAAGGGAGGTTAAGAGCAGATCTCTGACCAAAAACAAAACCTCCAGGGAATCACATATTAACCTGATTCTGTAACCCCACACAACCTCACACTGTTAGTGGTGCCTAGCTCGCTCACACCAACAGATCTGCCTTTGCATTTAGGACAAAATAGGCAATGGGAAGATACCAAAAATGAAGCCTTAAAAATGAATCCGTTATTTTACCTGTTCATTTGTCAGAGCCTGCAACTTCTGTATTTCTGATTTCAGGGACATGTTCATATTCTGCAAGACCTGAAGGAAGAAAAAACACATCTGCATTTTGCACATAGATGGACTTTCAGCTAAGTCCACTTTTCAGTGTAAAATATCCCTGGTTGTTCTTTGTCGTAGACTAGAGGTGATTGCAAGGGAAACCCCTAACATTTGTCATCAGCTTTCATCACACACCAATCCTGGCTAGATTAGCTGCCTTACAGTCAAAGGAGCTGGTTCTAGATCTAATGACAGCAACCACCTCACAGGCTTCATTTCATATGCACACCCAATGAGCCCATCCCTCCACCAGCTGGCATTTACATGTGCTTTTATTATACCTTGAGCTCTTCTTCCTTGCTTGTTAAATTGGCATGTTCATTGCCTAATGAGTCCTCCATCTGCTTTAGCTGTTTGTCCTTTTCTGCAATGCTGTATAAATGAGAGTGATGACATATCAGTACTGGAAGGCCTGAAATGAAAGTTGCCCATGAAACAGGAAGCTGAACACAAAATACATGCTAGCCCTTCAGTCCAGGTCCTACCCACATTCCTGCTGACAGCACGTTTTGAGTCCAAAAGCTTTTCCCTCCATTTCAAATGCTGTCTGCTTGCCAAACATTTATGGGATGTTTTCTAGCTCCAAAACAAAACTACCCCATCTCCCAAAGGGAGAAATGGTCAAGCACATCTCTGCTTGCTGCACTGATTCCCATAAACAACAGGAGGCACTGCTTTCTGTGCAGCACAGACCCCCATAAACAGGCTGCAAATCTGAGATCAGACACAGAAAGGAAGTCTGCAGGAAGTGTTTTCCTAGCTCTAAAGTGAATCTCATTTAGGAAGTGAAAAACATTGACAACAATTCCTTCACCCTTCCCTCCCATACACACTGTGCATGCACTGAGGAAAGGTGGTGTGTGTTAGCAGCCAGTGACATCTCCCAAACACCAGGGGAAATGAATGCTCACACTTTGTGCAGTTCTTCTGCCAGGACTGAAGCTGAGGTCTGCAGAAAAAAAAAGAAAAAAACAACCACAGCTGAGAGTAAAGCAAGGCAAAGAATCAACCTCTGCAGCAAACCAGGAATAGAACTTGTAAGATTTGTCTCATTATTTCAAATTGACCCAGGCAGATTTCAAGTATTTCCTAGCTACAGAACACAGGAAGGATCTCAGCATATACTAATATCCCTTCCCTTTCTGCTCAAGGCAACACAACCAGAAGATGCCCTTTGTCAGATTCCAAACAAGCAGTGGGAATCACCAGCACTTGTCTCCTAAGCTTAGCTGCCTTATGGGACACCCCACTGTCAAACCACTTCATCAGCCCTGATGTCCACACAGGTACCTATCCAGTCCAACCCTACTTCCTCAAAGGGGTTTTCTGCCAGGTGTTCTGTCCCCAGCGGACTGAACAGAGCTTTATACAGCAGCCACCTAAGTCACTATTCCTCAATCTGATGACAAGGGGAAAAACACTATCAGTTGGTTCATGGGAGGACAGCAAAAAGACCAAAGAACCACATGAGAATACCCACACATGAAAAGCTATAGGAAAAAAAGGAAATTGAATGGCATTCCACTCCTGGTTCTAAATGAAAGGCAGTACAGGAGGAGACAGGTGGACATCTTCCCTCCAAAGAAAGGAGAGCAGAAGCTTAAGTTTTAAATCAGGTTGAGAACACTACAAAAGAGGATGCTAACAAGTCTTCACTTTCATTATTGCACATCTCACATCCAGCTTAAAAAAAGATCTGTCTTTTATAGAAGATTCACAATTAAAGACTACAGAAGAAAGGGAAGAGGGAACATGCTGTACCTGGGCTGCCATTTGTGAATGAAGCTTCTGAAGCTGAGTGTTCAAAGCATCGTTCTGCTCTACCAGCTCCTAGTAAGAGAGCAGAAAAAGAAAAGCAGGCTGAGATCTGTAGATGGTCAACTTCTGCTGGTATTAGCTCCTAGTTGTGCTTCTATCAGTAAGAACAGTTTAGCATTTAATTTTCACATATTTTGGAGATGCCATCTTTCTCCCACAGAGAAAGGTTGGTTTGAGGGGAAGTGTAACATCCCACTTCATCTGAAAGGAAATATTCCCTACCCCACCACACACCTGCTGGTTTCCCTGCAGCCAGCAAGGATTATTACATGCTTGCTCCCAAACAGCTCCAGTCCTCCTCCCAACACTGTATGCAAGCTCCCAGTGGGAAAGCTTAGTTAAAGCAGCATTTCAAGGTTATTACTGTTTCCACAGACACAAAGGGGAAAGAAAAATAAGATCTGTGAGCAATACCTGCACCCTCAATTGCATAGAGTCCTCCTTAGAAGCTCTCTTTTGCTCATTCTCAATCAGCTGCAACATCCTCTGCTCCAGCTGCTGTTTCGACAGCATCATATCCGTAAGTTTGCTGTGCAAGCTCTGGATTTCATTGTCTTTGGCGACAAGCTTATTCTGCACATCTGTAGCAGAAACATCAGGATTTAAATTCAGAAGTACATACTTGAACTCTAGGGGGAAGTAACTTGCACTGTGAACAGGGAAGCTGATGAGAAGCCTTGATCCAGCAAGCCAAGGTTCTACTCATCAGCATTTAAAGTTGTATCACAGCACACGATTTCCCCAGGGTGTGCAAGCACTATTGACATCAATTTGAGCTCTATTTAACACTTAAGCCAATTAATACTTTTTTTTTTTTTTTTTTTAAATACAGCAAGATCACTGCAGTTAGCACTATGGGGGATTTTCTTGTTTGATACATGCCTTGTTGTGCTGCTTCGTGCTCTGCTGTTCTTTTCCTGAGATAAACCTGGATTTCTTCCCATCGTCTCTCTGCTTCCTGCTGCTGGACCTTCACATTGAAGACAGAATTGATGAAAATAAGTCTGATCTTTAATTTAGTTTTGAAACATTCGGAGTTCACCTCTTCAGTGCTATTCCCAAAACATATGGTAAGGAAGGAAAATTGTTCCTTGTTTTCATTAGGGCGCATCAGAGAGACACAGCGCCCTGTAATCCTCCTCCCAGAACAGTTTATCCCATTAATTTGAAAGGCAAATTGTGAACAGAATTTAATCACTGGCTCTTAACAGGATGATTGCTGTAGTACAGAAGTGCAGCATTTTTGCTCTGCAAGCTCAGAATTAACAGCAGGAGCCGGTCTAGCCACATAAAACACAAAAACACATCTGTAAATTAAACCACACCTCAGCCCTAGATATCAATTCTCCACCTGGAGAGGACGGGGTAAGGACTGGAGGCAGACAGAACTTCTGAGCTGACAATCTCATCAGAAAATAAAAAAGATACATCAAAATATCAGTATGCTTCTAAAAAAAAAAAATTGTGCATTGAAGCAAAAGTGTGGAGCTTCCAAACAAAGAAGACTAATTTTTATGGAACAATCAACGAGTAAAAGAATTATTAAAAAATCCTATTTGGATGAACTGCTCCAAAGTATCATGGAAACCAGGCCAAACCAGGACACAAATCTTGTCTGAATTGTAGAAAACAAAGTTCAACATCACCAATTAAGGTTTTTAAAAGATATTCACCTGGGAGGGCAAGTTTGTTGTCATAGTCTGTAATCACTGAAAATACAGGTACTGAATAAAAGCATTAAATAAGCCCACAGGCTGGCTCAGAAATTATCCACAAGTTGATATTTGTGTATCTAAAGACAACGGACAGAGACGAGTGGCCAGGGAAACAGCAGAAGCAATTCTCACACTCCTTCCATCCTGCCCAGCTCAGGACTTGGCTCAGATAAAAACCTCAAGTGCAACTCAGCAAGGCAGAGAAAAAGCAAAGTCACCTTTAGCTGAGCCACTGCCTGCTCTGCATTCTTCTTCTGGAGCTCCTCTTGCTGCAGCTTGCTGTTCTTCTCTCCCAGTTCATTCACCAGCCTGGCACAGTCCTGACGCAGTTTGTTCAGTTCAGCTGCCTGCCTAGAAATAAACATTTTTACAGCTTCTTGTTCAGTTCCTTCCCCTCTTCCAAGAAGCATAAGCAATACCAACAGCTAGTCAAACATCAAGTGTTATATTTGCAGCCAGAGGGCTGTGCTGAGTTTCACTCACATTGTTTTACCCTAGGAAAGGGATGAGGTCTGGAATGCTGGCTGTCAGCACAGCAGCTATAACCCAAAGCCAGAAACAAAAGGGAACTCAATAAGCCACAAGCAGCAGCTCCTTCAAAATGGTTGAAAGCTGATGGTTATAATTTGGATGGCTTTATACAAAAAGGTCCAGCACACGGAAGAGTCTCACAAATTCACATTCTGTTCCTTCTCCCATGAAGGATCCTTGATCTGTAACACACTGAAGACTTAACTGTGGGAATCTCTCTGGACTACACATTGCCCATGGACCTGACTCACTCTCGACTTGTGAAGTTGTATGATGCACTCTCTCACTTAGGGAGTGAAGATGCATTTGCATTTGTATCACACAAGGCAAGAATTCTGAAAGGCTCCTCTCTGTGTATAAGCAAACAAAAAGCATTATGTTATTTATATTTGCCCAAACGAAGCATTTTTTTTCTAGATTTGGTAATTATGACACTTCATTTCTACAACCAGGGCATCTCTACAATCAGAGGACTTGCCCTTATTTTATGCCATTACAGAAAGTGGGCAGGGAGCAGAAAGTGCATCTGCTGCATCATGCTCAGCAGTTCAGCAGTTGTTGGCAGAATGGTCCATAAAGAAGTAGCACCTCGACGTGAACAGACCAGCCAGAAAATGAAGACACAGCAACATTTCCAAGCCATGACAGGGTTCTGACATTCCAGTCTCCAACAGTAACAAATCAGCTATCTGATAGCACGTGAAGCGTGGTTTTGGCTTCCTGAAGGCAGAAGGCCACTAGCAGCAATTCACCCATGTGCCTACAGCCCTTATCAGGCACTCAGTTTGTCCCTGAGCTGACAGAGGACTGCGTGTATGGTTGTAAAGTTAAGTCATAACTCACAAAAAGATGACACCTTGAGGTGCTTTTTGATTCTCCAAGCCATGGTGGATGAATCCAGCTGTCACCCAGTGGTACCATCACTGCAGCACACTGACATCTTCCTTTTTAATGCAGGACCAATTTATAAGGTCAGAGCTGCTGTCCTCCCAAGAGATCTGCAATAGCACTTCTCCTAAAGCCAGGTGGACAAATGTACCCTACCAAATACACTGGCTATGACTGAGCACTCCTGCAGTTCTTCCTGTCAGACCTCAGACCTCTAGCAGCCTAGGCTTCAACTGATGAAAGACACTAATCAGATTTGACAGCTGTGGCTCAACGCAAACACAAACAGGTACCTTCATGCTCCAAAATCACAGTTACCTAGTTTAAACACAAATGCAAAGACAACCAAGGAAATGGAAATGAAAGGAGCAGAAGCCAGAGTTCTTCAGGCAAAGCTTAAAAATATGCAGAGCTCCAAGTAGCTGCTAACATACTTGCTCTCCATTTGATTGGTAGAAGTGCTGACAGCATCTCTCAGGATACCATTCTCCTGCTTCAGGTGGCTTATTTCTGCCTCCATCTGCTCACAGCGTTGCTGGAACTGAAGAGGGGAGAAAAAGATTACAGTAAAAGAGAAATCAGAAATAACCAAAATATCACGGCAAATGCAACTATACAACAGTTAAAGGTAACAATATTCAGTGCTTTTCTGGGGAAAAGGACAGCTTTACTTCCCTTCCTCATACCAGTCCTCCACTAAATTGATGCAGCTCAGCTCTACTTGCTTGAATAAAACATCAGTTTCCTTTTACACCACTGTATTAAGGCCACATTTTAAATAGTACACAAATATTACTCAGGATATTGATAACTATCTACAGTTGCACAGTTGAGTTATCGATAATTGGGTACCTATCTCCCTTTCCAAGGAAGAAATAAATTCACTGGATTAATGCCAGAGGTTTACAAAGCCTGTAAATAAAGCAGAAAAGTTGGAAATAACCAAAGATACACAGATTGTAGCATGTAAACTGCAAAAAGGCTTGTCCAGATCTAACATTCTGAAGTTGAGACTACAAAGACCTTTTTCTTTAGGTAAAATTATGCTTCAGTTACATTTCAATGTGCTTGAGAGATGCCTTAAAACCCAAAGCTGCTTCACAATAGTTTAAACATGACCAAAAGACAGGATTCAAAGGGGAAAGAAAAAACAACAAACGGACTTTGCATATCCAGATGCCAGCACAGCTGGTCCTACAGCCTGCTCTGAAAATCCTGAAGCATGCACAGCACATAACACGTTCTTCCTCTTCCAGCACCAGTTGCAGCTGACACCATTTCCAAGACCCAGTTTCACCACGAGTGACTCATCAGTGAGGATCTTGTAAGCACAAGTCCACAAAAAATAACACAAATACCAAACATCTGAATAACAACAACAGCAAGAGAGTGGTCCATTGGGGAGCAGCCACATCCAGCTCAGCACCAACACATCCAAGGAGTTGTTCTCTCTGGGCTTTGATGAGCTTGGGGTTGTTTTTTTTTAGTATTTGTTTTGTGGTATTTTTTTGTGTTCCTTGTTTAGTATTATTTTTATTTTAAACACCACACAGATGAAGAGGATCTGGAATCTTTGATGGCTATGGTTCAGCTTCTCTGCAGCACTGTGAAACAGCAGCAGGGGGAGCAGGATCAGAGCACACCTCTGCACACCCTTCCTCCAGCTGACTGCTACAGACGTTGGTAGAAATCACCCTTTGGTCCCCAGACCTCCTCCACCTCCCCCAGGAAGATCCTCTCACTTTGCAGTTTCCTGTGTAGGTTCAGGTGAAACAGTGTCTGCTCCAGAACTGCAGAGCTGGCATTCTCCAGAGTGCCAAGATATAACAGAAATATCACTGAAACTGGATGTTCACAAACCAGGCTTGGTGCTGTGACAACCTTTCAGGAGAACACACCAGCATGACACATCTAAGCACATGTCAGGGCCTGGTATAGGCAGGGCCATTTTGCTTAAAAATATCTGGTGAAAACTCCTTCTGAAGTCACTACATCATAACAAATTCAAACAAGGGTCTAAAAACAAAAATATAAGCGCTGCCCTTCAAATATTCTCAGTAAAGCACCTTCCTAATCAACGATACTTCTTGTGCATTAACTTGACTAATCTCTCCATGTTGAGATTTAAGAGCAAGATTTATCAGCTTCTAAATGATCCTCAGCATTAATGTCTACCTGAAGTTGAGTATTTCAATTAGGTTTCATGCTCAATTGATTAACATTTCAGAATACCACAAAGCAGAAGTATCTAGACAAGCCAGGCTGCCTAGCACTGGCCTTTTGCAGACTGAAACAGCCACCTTTGTAAGATCCTGCCTTATGAATCAGCCATGAACTTCCCTACCCTCATGCAGATGGGTCACACTAGCAGCTATCAGCACACTGCACTCCAGATTCCAGGTAACAACCACTTCCACAGAAGCTGACTTGAAATAACAAATGCTGCACTCTTTGCTAAAATAAAGGTTTCTTAGCACTGATCTGCTTGTAGACGAACTTCAACCCAAACAGTGAAGGATGAGAGGTGATGGCCTCAAGTTGTGCCAGGGAAGGTTTAGGTTGGATATCAGGAAACAGCTCTTCACAGAAAGAGTAGTAATGCAGTGGCACAGCTGCTCAGGGAGCGCAGGGGGATGGAAGGGGGGGTCACCACCCCTGGAGGTGTCCAAGAGCCAGGTAGCACTGAGGGACATGGTCAATGGGCACAGTGGGGTGGTTTGGACTTGGGGATCCCCGAGATCTTTTCCAGCCTTAATGATTCTACAAAAGCTTTTACCTTAATCTTCATCTGCTGGGATTCCTGGTAGCTAACATGTATTTTACTCTGAAAAGTGCCATGCTCCTTCTCCAGCGCGTTGATGCGTTCCCTCATTTTCGCTGTAAGCAAGCCGTTCCTCTCTTTTTCTGCAACCAGCTCCTTGGGTGGGAAACCAAAGGAAAAAGAAAAGAAATCACCTACCACTCTCTTCTAGAATCCAACAGACACAATGTTTTATGATTATGAGGAACATATCAAGCATACATCAAACTACAGCAAGCACCAGCATTCACTCACAAATTACAGTACTACACTGGCCAAGCTTTCAGCACCCTTTTGAGGATTTTAAATCAGCAATTTCACATGTATTAGAAAAGAGGTTTGCCACTTTAAACAACAACCTCCTGTTGTCTTATTTCTATCAAGTTTAGCCAGATAATACAGAGTCCTAACGATTAAAGTCACAGATACCGCACAGAGCGTACCTTGGATTTTCCTCCCAGGTACAGCAAAATGAAAGAAACTGGATAAAGAATTGCAGCAAAACTACAAAGCATTTCAGAGCATGTAATTGCTTTATAGCAGGTTGCAAAGCCAACGCTGAAAACAGTTTTGCCATAGGAGATGGGGTATTAGCACCCAGCAATAAGGCCTGAATTCCACCAGCATGCCACATTATAACTTCCAAATGAAAATACACAGTTTAATTTGGATTATTTATTAGCCAGTAACTCAACCTGGACACCTGAGAAATCCACAGAGCTGCTAATCTGCAATATAAGTGCATTTGCTGCAGAAAGCAAAACCATTGAGTGCAGGGCTCAGGCAGCTCTGATCACAGGAGTATTTGCACACTCGAACTCCGAGTGCCTCCAATATGCCACACAATGTAGCTCCACACAGTGCCAGAGGCTTCTCCAGAGATCCAAAGTGCCCACATTAGCAGTCAGCCTCTCCAACAGCACAGAGAGCCCTGCCACAACATTTCAGTGCTCCAAATAACTAGCCTGAATACCTTCCACCTCTTCAGAGTAATTATAAGATTTGTCCACATTTCATTTTCAATAAAAGCTGTTCTCTCTTTTTAGAGCCAGTGAGTTGGCTTCAGGAAGCTGTCTTCTTCAGATTAAAAAAAGAAAAAATAAACCATAATAAGCTCCCAAGCATACGTTCATAGAGTAACCAAAGACATTAGGAGATAGTTTATAACACAAAGCCTTCTCAAACACGAGTGTCATTGGTCTTCCATCTGCTAGGATACAACAAGAGGGAGGCACCATGACATTTTCTGGCTTCCTTCTACCCCTCCACCAACTTCTGCCATTCATCTACAACCCTCACCAGCCCATGCACCCCACCAAGGCAGTGCCAGAGATGCTGGCAAGACCAGCTCTCACACCCTCAACACCACAGAGGTCAGACACTCCTTGCTCTCATTCATCCTCTCCAGATACCACCAGCACTGACAGCCCCAGGGACATCTCTGCACCTCACCTTCCAAGTCCCTCCATAACTTTTAACAGTGTGTTCAAAGGAACGTGTTAATTAGAACGTGTTAATTAGAAGATAAAAGCTTGTTGAGTTTTTTCCTTTGCTTACCCTGATGACTTAGCACTGCAGCAGCTCTGCCTTCACCTGCTTCCTCTCAGCTTTCAGGAATGCCTGTTCATCTTTCCTCTTCCCTTTCCTCCCCCTAATAAAACTGGGAAAACTAACAACCACCCCTGTTCTCTGCAGACCCTGCCTTGCTTTCCAACCACCACCCTGTAGATGGCTTTTCCCCCTCCACTGCATCAGTTTCCCTCCACACTCATGCTCTGACACTCCTTCTGTTCAGATCCTGTCCCACAGTATTCCTGATTCTAACATCACTCTACTTCCAAATTACCCAAAACATAAGAATCCTACCCCTGCCAAGTCTCTGATTTATTACAACACTGACATAATTCAGTTTTCCACAGTAACTGATCTCCTTTGAAATATTCAATACAAAAAAAAAAAATGTAGTTTCATGAAGTTATCTCAACAGTGGTGCAACTGTAAGTCTAAAACCATCAGTGCTGCAACTCAAGGGGCCAAGCAGCATTCAAACTTGCTGGAGCTTTCTCAAAGAAAGCTGATCATTACTGTGCCTAGAAGCAAGCAAGCATCCAAATACTGGAATATGTATACTCAATTAAAGCTGCAATGGAAAAAGAGGTGCTTTATATTTATATCCATGTAACGCTCACAAAAAAAAAAAAAAGCATTTGCTCTTAATAACCTTTTGAAGAGAAAAATGGCCTCAGTTTAAAAATGCCAGTAAGTGAACTACCTGGAAAAACTACTGGCAAACAGCTCTGCACAAACACACTAATAGCATCATAAAAACTAACAGAGTCTTGGAACACCTTCCCAATATATGAGATTCCAGCTTTTAATTTAGACTAACCTCAACAGGCCAGAATTTGTTGCTGCTCATTCTCCAAGCCCCTGCAATTATCCAAAAGCTCTCTGCACACACAAACTTCTTTGCATTTACCTGGGTTAGCTGCTTGCACTGCTCCTTTGCAACAGCTGCCTCTTCCTTCATCGCAGCAAGCATTTTCTCCTTCTCTTGCAGCTGATGCATAGCTGCAGCCGACTCTGCCTTGCTGGCCTGCAGCAAAAGCACACACGAGTGGTCAGTACATGCCAGAAGTACAACAGCAGAGTGAGGCTGAAAGGAAGCAACACCCCCTCATGTCCTCACATGGTTTGTGTGCACAGCGTACATGGCACCACGAGTACCCAGCCCTGCTGCTAATGGATCCTGCAGCGCTGGTTTTATCGGACCAGGAAATGCATTTTCAAATGCACTGAAACCAATTAAGAGAATAAATGGGCTCTTAAGGAGCTCCCACATTGGAAGATGGCTGCTTTGGTGGCATTGGGAAAAACAAAGAGCAGTCATTAAAGAAATAAAGGAAAACAGCGCAGCCATGCTGAATCACTTGATAAATGAGAGAGGAAGAGATTGCCAACATCACTGGGTCCCACCCATGCTCAAAGCAGGCATAATCCAACCTGGAGTAGAAATACCACCTGATTTCCTGAAAGCTCACTACAAGGGAAAGAAGGAACACTGGTCTGGTCTCCCCTTCCACTCAGGAAAGCCTCCAGCTACAACAGTAACATCTCTGTGCGGGAGAATGACAAGTTTTAGAGGTGCTGTGGGACACAGAAGCAGAGGGAATGATCCCTGCTGTCCTGCCACTTGTACACTGGCCTTAGAAAATAAAATAACTGGCACAAGGGGCAAACCTTCTACACATACACATTCAGACTGTGTTAAATAAAGTCTGCTAGTAAAAGAAGCAGAGGGGAGTTGCAGTCCCACAAACCCATTCTCAATTTGGTTGGAAGATCGCCTTCGATAGTACTGTAAGAAACTGGTGGTCATCACCCTGTTGTCCTAATACAGAACTGCAGAAATTAGGGAGTAAAGAAGCACCAAGCATTGGAATGGGTTGTCCAGAGAAGTTACTCAGCCTCAGTTCTTCATGGTTTAAAGGCAGACTGGATAAAGTCCTGAGCAGCCCAGGCTGACCAGGGAGCAGACCCTGCTTTGAGCAAGAGAATGGACCGCAGACCTTCCAATCTGAGGTATCCTAAGGTCCTATGAAACACATTCAAAACAGCCAGAATGCTTCAATGTGTAAGGTTTCGAAGAGGGAATCCTGTTTGTTGGTTTTTTTCCTTAATTCCTATTACAGTTTTTCCTACATATCTGTGAGAGATGGCTGCTAAAGTCACCAGATACCCTTCCCCCATGCCAACACACTGCGTCAGCTGCAACAGCCCCACATTACATAGCTTCTACTGATGGTTATGGCTGCCCTTTACGAGCAGTTAGGAGCTATCAGCCTGTCTAGCCAGCCCTGGCAGATGGCAGATATCTGACAACTGCCTTCTGCATGTAAAAGCAGGCACAGACCAGCTGGAAAAAAGTCTTCCAAAGCCATAATGCAGAAACAGCGACAAAACATCCATTAGCTCATTTGACAGTGTCTCCTCCACTTTCTACCCATCTAAAAGCCTCCTCTCCCCCATACCCACAGACATTCACCTTTTGTAAGACGTCGTGAATTGCACCAGGTTTTTCCTTCAACACCTCCACTACACAACGGGCCTCATCTTCGGTGAAGATCATATTCTTCATGGCCATCACAAAGTCTTTAAATTTTACTTCAGCATTCTCTGCAACACAGAAGGGAGGACATATTTGCTTTGGACTCAGTACAGAATTATTTATTTCGCCTTGAAACAGCATGTGATGGGGTATCATTATGCATTATATTTAATTTCAGTCTGAAATGCCAAGAAGCAAAAGGTCATGAGCATTCAGCTAAAACAACATAACTCAGATTTAAATCTGATAACAATCTGCCAGCTGACAGTTTTGGGGGAAAAAAATCCCATCGCTTTGTTTGTACAGTTGGTAACATTTATAGTGTTGCTAGCAAGAAGACAAAGCACAACACAGATCTGGGGGGAAAAATAGCACAAATGTGAAAACTTGAAGAGTTCTTCCCAGCATATTATGACAGTAATTCAAACTGAGCTCTCAGTTCAGAGGACAGCCTCGCTCCAAAAGCAATATGCAGATGACAGAGCAATGAATTTACATGGCACATTTCTGATTACAGTACATGGAATCAGAAAGATATTCCATCGGTCTAAGTTTGGAAATGAACTGCTGCAGGAATTCAGCAGCAGGGAGATCCATCTTCATCACTGATTCTGTAAGTGTTCAAAAAGACACAAACAAAGCAAGTGCACTCCAGATCTGCCATGCTCTTACAGAAACAAAAGCATTTTTCATTAGAAAAACAGGCTGCACAAATAAGTCATTAGGTGGCCCCCTAACTTAAGGAAATGGAAGCACAAGTCTGAGGCACCCAATATCCCTACCCAAGAGAAGTATGCCAAGAGACTGGAGGGGAGTAAAAAGAAAGTAAAAACTTAAAGAGGTTGCTTGGTTCAGACAGTGCTCCTAAGATAATGGAGAATGGTCCAGCTTTCTCACCACAGCTCTGGACGTGATATCAAACCACAAGGCAAACCCAAACCCCAGAAGAGAATAAAATATGAATGAAAAATAGGGAACTAAATTCTGGCCATATTAAGACCATAGGAAAAATTATCGAGCGTGAAAACAGATAACTGAATAACAGTCCAGAGAGCTGTGAGGGAAGCCCTGAGGAATTCCAGCACACCCCGTCCTTGTCCTAAACCCAACTTGGCCTTGGCCACAGACTTCATGTCATCGCTGCACTGACATCATCAGTGATGCTTTTACCAGGAACATACCAACATCCTGAGACCAGAGTCTGGTTTGCTGAAGGTCTACTGGGCTTAGACCAGACCAAGCCTTGTGCTCCCTGAACACAGGAAGAGCCTTGCCCTTGCAAGAAGCTTACAGTTAGAATACAAGAAGATTTCTATATTGGGAGAGCAAATCCCAGCTGACACAGAAGAATTAGAAGCTCATATAGAAGGGTTACGGCTTACAAAGGAAATGAGAAGGGACTGGTGCACAGGGGAGGCTTTGATGCCCCACAGCAATAATACACAGCCATTGAGTTGGAAGCACAAGAGGAGCCTCAGGCAAGTGGGAATCCAACTCAGGTACCACAGAGTTGCCAAGAAGACTTCAAAGTGTGCATTTTTGAATACAGGTCTAAAACCTGAAATGGTGGTGAGTCACTAGGCAGGCAATGCAGAGTCTGTCCTCTGAACAAGCCCGAACAGGGAACCACTGCCCAGCCATTTGGCTTCTTCTGCCCACAGATTTAAGGGTCTCAGCAAGCCTGTCGTGCTTTGAGCACATCCATAACCTACATGAAGCCTCAGTGGAACACGATGCTCAGGAGTCACATCAGTCTTCCCCAGCAGAGTATGAAGGAAGCCCCCCCTGCTCCTCTGCCAATTCCAAGCACATTGAAAGGAAAATTCAGCATCTTGCTGGAAACCAAGAGACTCACACAGGCAATTTGCTTTCTGTGTTGCACTCAGGTATCTGCTGGCTGGTTGGCCCAAAGTAGCTTCAGAATAGCATGAAAGCACACAGCCTGCACTCCCAGCTCAGGCAGGCCTCAAGAGCACACAGGGAAACCTCTTGCTCTGGATTCCAACAGTGTTAAAGATGCCTAAACTGTGCTGTACAACTAGGAACAGGAAACAAAACGCTGGCGATACTGAGCCCCTAGCAGAAATTATCAAGCATGAAAAACAAATTGCTGAATAACAGCTCAGGAGGTGGGGGGAAAGCACTGAGAAATTCTAGCACACTCTCTCACGTGCATCTGTGTGGTCTGTGATCATCCATTTGCTCACTGGGAGGACACAAAAGCCTACAGTCAGCATTAAAAGGATTCAGATGGAGCAAAGCCCTTTCAGCCGTGCCAAAAACAGTAGAGAAGTGAACACAGACAAGAACAAACAGCGTCCTGCAGCCACAAACATTCTCCTCGAATCCTTTCTGTTTTGCTGGGAAGAAAGGATTTCTCTCCTCACAGAAAGCACACTCACTCCCTGGGCAGTGACTGCCTAGAAGTGTGAACAAAGCAAACCACACCATCAGCTTCTTACCTTTATCAGTTTCATTCTTCATTTTCTTGCCACCACTCTTCTGGATCCCTTCATTCATGTTTTGTTTTGCTACTTCCACCACTTCTCTCTTTTCCAAAGCACCAGAATCAGAGTTATCCATCAAAGGAATGTAAGTAGTGGGCTGAATAAGAGGCTCATCCACCAGAACTGCAAGCAGAAATCCACAGAACAGGTTAAAGCTTATTAAAAATTAACTTCAACATATGGAAAAGAAACATAACACCTCAGTGAGTTGGATTACCACATATTTAACCTCAGTAGTTAGTTAGTTATGTGCTATTATCCATCACAGCTTAACTCATTAAACCTCTTTAGGTAAGTTCATTAAATGAAGGTCTCTAATTTACAGTTATTAAATAACTCCAATTAAACTCATATTTTCAAAGGTGTTTTTACAGCATGATAAGAAGCAGCAGAGAAGAACCTCAACATTTTGACTTTCACTTCACTTTCTCATTAGAGCTGCACATAGCATCCATGAGACTGGTTTGCCTGGGACAGCACCCTGAAACATGAGCACGATGATGTCTTTTGCTCCTGTTCTGCTAAATGCTAGTACCTTACTGCCAATGCTTGCACCCACATTACATCACCAGCGACCTCAACCATTTAGGAAGAATGTGTGTTAGGGGCAGCAATCAGGCTTATTTCCCACGCAGACTCAGCTGTACCTAATGAGGATATCTCATCTGTCAGAGCAGGCTCCAGGCACCATTAGCATTCAGACACCCTGAGGTACTGACTGACCTCAGTCCCTACACACACAGCACTGTATGAATGCAGTGAGAAAACCCCTGCCCAAAGAGCTGCTCAGTCTGCTCTGCTGAGACAAAAAGTAGAGAAGGGGAGAGGAAGAGCAACAGACGAGGAATGATGGATGCAGACAGCAACAGAGCTGGGCTTGGGGTTTGCCCAGGGCACGCTTCCTGCAGCACACAAGACATTCTGCACAGAGCCACACTGTGGTGAGGAGGTTCACAGATCCCCTCAGCCCAGTTGAAGGGCTGATGGAGATCAGAGGCCATGCAGTGGGCTGGGAAGAGGAGGAAATAGATGGGATACAAGTTTTCAGACATCAGCACAACACCAACGTGCCTTCCTGACAGCCAGAGAAGTAGTTAGAAAATGCTTTCACATTCCATCTGCCTTATTTTCCTCCTTAAAAAGCAGCCAAACCTTCAGTGTAACCTGTAAGTATCTCCCCTCTTAAGCAGCAAGCAAACACCTGCACACACACAACAAGCACAGGAATGAGGAGAGGCCCCCTCCAACAGAAATATCCACCTCCCAATCCTCTTTGCATCCTCAACTTTTTCAGGTTTCTCCTTATTATCTTCCCCTCCATGTTTCAACCCCTTCCTTTTAAAAAGCCCACCTAAGAGCTGCAAGACACTCAGTGCTGTCAGTCTGACTGGAGTCAACATCTACAAAGGACGTGGCCTGGTGGGCGTGCTGGAGATAAGCTGATGGTTGGACTGATGATCTTAGTGGACCTTAGTGTTAGACCTTAACAATTCTATGATCCACGTCCTGATAACCTGACCAAAACACAGGAAGCACAGCAAGTGCTGCTGCTCACACCAGGAGCTGCTCACCAGCTGCCAGCTTCTTCAGAGCTGTCCCAGTGAAGAACAGTTTTGAGAAGCTAACAAGGTGGCCTCAGAGAACTTCACGGTCACGCTCTTCCCAAATGCCACAGACACAACAGCACTCATTGTAAAAGGCTGGAATACAGAGGCAGACTGAGCCAAGAGGAGACGAGAAACAGCATCTTGGCAGAGAGCGAAAGATGACGAACAGTAAAGGCCTTGACAGCAGTGATGAGCAGTTTATGTTGGAGCAACAGCTAGCTAACAAAAGGACAGTAAGAGAGGAACGTG
Source organism: Centrocercus urophasianus (assembly GCF_019232065.1). Classification (NCBI taxonomy): domain Eukaryota; kingdom Metazoa; phylum Chordata; class Aves; order Galliformes; family Phasianidae; genus Centrocercus; species Centrocercus urophasianus. The sequence continues at coordinate 49,349,752 of NW_024884586.1, forward strand.
GTCAATGCAACTGAGTAAAATAACTGCTGTCTTGTTTGGGGCAGATGACTGCAGCCATGCAGACGTGCCTTGCTCAGAGCAGCTTACAGCCTGTTCAGCTTACTCCCTGCATCAGTATATTACTCCTCAATTCTAGCGTGGATGTTTGGATCTAAAACCACAAAAAAATCAGTGTTATCTCATATTCAGTGGTACCAGAGGTTCATAAAACAAAGAACTGCATACCAAGATCTTTCCTACCTGGAATTCCTACTTTTTCTAATTAAAAAAAATATATATTCTTCTACAGTTTCTTTCCCAAAAGTACAGACAAAAAAAGGTTTAACAGTCAGATGTGTCTGAACTGATAAGAAACCCTCAGTATTCTCACCATTATCAACTTTCTGCTTCTTTGCAGAGACTTTCTTCTTTCCCGATACATTTTCTTGTTTTATCTCCTGGTGGAGCTGCACATGTTCTTGCTTTTTGGCAGGAGATGCAACAGAATCAGTCTTAGTATCTTGATCATCTGTAACAGACAAGTGAAACAACATGCTCTTCCTTACACTCTTCATTATTACTTTTAAATGAGTGGATCTAAATCACTCCCAGAATAAAAGAAACTCACGTATTTTAAGTGAGAACGCAAAGTTACACACAGATACCTGTTAACACACCCCCAAGCACATACACTTCCCATATCAGATAAGATCCCAGAGCAAAAGAAAGGTTTTAGCAGAGTCAAGGGCCACAGCACTGAGTGGTCTGACAGACAGGAATTTTACCTGCAGAACACAGGTAATGAAAAGTAGTGATTTAACAAATGCAGGTTATGCTGCAACAGAGCACACAGCACGTGTTACCTGGGTTAGTTTCTCATCTGCAAGAAGTATTCCCTCCCCCATTCCATGAACACACTCGTGCACGTTATACACACACACTCCAACAGCTACCAGGACTGTGAGAAGCAGAAAATAAGTGTTTCATGTTAGGGAACTGTTCTTTTTAAGAGTTATTTCAACAGAGAGGGTCGGTTTTTTGTTGTTTTGTTGTTGGATCTGGGTTTTTTTTGTTTGTTTTTCACCTCTTTTGGACAGCAGGTGCTCTATGGTACACTCAGCAGAGCCGACACCATAGCTATGGTGTTAGATCCCAGCACGGGGGGGGAAAGTTGTGGCAGCCCCCAGAGCAGTGGTTGCAGACCACATTTGAACCACGCCACAGAGATTTTTGGAAAGCTCCCAAAAACAAGATTTTTTTTTTTTTTTTTGCTGATAGTGGGTGGGTCTTGTTCAGAAAAAAAGAAAAAAAATAAATCACCACATCAAGCAGCAATGTCACTTTTTCTCTTCACTCCCTGTAGCAAGCCTGTCATATTACCAGTTACACTGTCTGCAAATACTTTGTTTCTCACTTATTTCTGAGCACTCTCATTTTTCTAATCTTCCATTTACGGACACCTACCCAGAGACATGCTGACTTCTGCTGAGCATACCATCAAAATGGTCACAAACAGCTCAGACTACAACTCTCCACCTGTTCTAAGTTGGATGCTTCCTCTGCTCAGTTGCAATGGCTAATCTGGGGGGGAGTTTAACATCCATTCCATTTGGTTAGGAAGGTGTAAGAAGTGGGAAGCAGCCTGCATCCCAGGCTGGATGCGGCTCTGGGCAGCCTGGTCTGGTGGCTGGCAACCTGCCCACAGCAGGGGAGTTGAAACTAGATGATCACTGTGGTCCTTTTCAAGCCAGGTCATCCTGTGATTCTATGAATTTTAAGTGCTTCTTTCCACAAATCAACCACCAAAGATCTTTTTGTACATTAAGCCTGCACTTAAACAGCGATTTATTTTGCACACTCTAGTATGGGGTTGCCCTAGAGGTCCTGACTTATCAGAGCAAATGCTCTTAGGACTCCACTTTTTTTTCCATAGCTTGACATCAGAATGCACAGAGCAAACACTTAATGACTTCTGAGTTAATCAGAATTTCAACAGCTTGAGAGCAATGTAGTCAAGCCACAGAGGAAAGGAGAGATGCATGCTACGCTGTTTCCCTCAACAGCCTGTAGTGGAAGAAAGCAGGGATGGGAGAAGGAAACCCGGAGCATTGCTGCCAGATGAAAAACAGGGGAAAAAAAGCAATAGCTCATCAAAAGGAAAAAGTTAGAAGTGAGCTTCGCCCCACAGAGATCAGGCAGAACAGTTCTGAGAGAGACACTCTGTGGCCTTGCCAGAAGCAGAGCACAGTTGTGGCGTTCTGTGCAAGAAGCGTATGCAACGTAAGGTACACATGCCATTTTTCTGCTTCTTCTGCCCAGGCTTCTTCTTAGATGCTGCTGATTCGGATGGTGGAGTGGGCTGTTTTGTAACAGGGACTGGTTCTACTTTCTTGCCTGAAGACTTGGATCCTTCCGACTCCTTAGTTACGTGATCATCTTGAGCTGCCTTCTGCTTCTTCTCCTTCTTCTTCCGTTCTCTGATGCCAGCAGATGCCTCAGTCGCACTCAGGGGAACAGGACCAACGTGCTCTTCATCTGTACCCAGGGCATCAGAGAGCTTGAAGTCCCGAGGCGTGCTTTCAGAGTCAGATTCGTGGATGTTCCCATTCTGAGCTTCTTTCTTCTTGTTCTTCTTCTTCTCCGTTTTCTTTTTATCGCTCTTGGTAGGTGGAAACTTTAGGTCCCTTTTCTGCTTCGCAAGGACTTCATCATATAATGTTTCTTTCATGAACAGCCAGAAGAAGAGAAAGATGACTGTAATAACCACAGAAGGAATGAGGATGATGAAGTAGGTAGACTCGTAAAACTCCATTGTGCTTTTCCTTAGCTATATTTAAAAAAAAAATCTGCAAGGCAAAATGAAACAAGAATTAGTTTTTGACAACGTATTCCTCAAGGCTTTCCCCCCCCCTCGCCAATTACAACAACAAATGACACCTTGATATTGTTTCAGAAAAATCTGAAAAGCAGCTTTTGATGACGTTGTCAAACTATATCAATGATGAATAACTTCTGTAATCATTTAGCACTTCCTTTAAAGCTGTTAGCCTGTATAGGAAGGCACTGCAGGTTGTAAGGCTGGTGATCTCAAAGGAGAGCAGTTCTCTTTCCTCACATTTACCCATCTTCCTTGTCTTCCTTCCCAAATGCATTTTATTACGTTAAAGCTTTCAATATCAGAAACACGGGAGATCACAGTTTCAGAGGCTGTGAAACAAGGACTCACAGATGCTGAGCAACGCTGATTCTTTTTAAATAAATTTTTCTTCACCTAAGTCAAGCATCCTGAATTAAGGTTGTCATGGTAAGTGGGAGCTAAGCTCCAATTTTTGCTCTCAGATTTATGAAAGTTTCAGCAGTGGAATGAGGAGAAGGGAGACAGATGTAATCTGTAGTCAAACATGATCAGGTTTCTTTTTTTTTCCCCCATAACTGCTTTTCAAAGTCTAAAACCCAGCTTTAAGCCCACAAAAAATTCCACACATCCATAGGAAAGCAGGAAGACCTGTTACTTATTTTGCACATGTAACAGCATACAACCTCCATGGTATGAGCAGACATAGGAGAAGATGGTTTAGCTTGGAGAAGAGAAGGCTCCAGGGGGACCTCACAATGGCATTCCAACACTTTTTCACGTAGAGGGTGGTGAGGCACTGGCACAGGTTGCCCAAGGAGGCTGTGGATGCCCCATCCCTGCAGGCATTCAAGGCCAGGCTGGATGTGGCTCTGGGCAGCCTGGGCTGCTGGTTGGTGACCTGCACACAGCAGGGGGTTGGAGCTGGATGAGCACTGTGCTCCTTTGCAACCCAGGCCATTCTAGGATTCTAAGACAACTCTTCAAATCAAATTGGAAAACCCACTGGGGTCTGAAGGAATCTAACCCAAGTTGTGTGCCCCACAACCAACCTCTGTCACCCAACTGCAGCATTCCCTAGCACTGCCAATACATGCAAAGGTCCCCAGCAAAAGCCCCTTTTAGAGCTATAAAGATGGGGAAGGGTCTGGAGGGGAAGAAGTATGAGGAGCACCTGGGGTTCCCAGGTTTGCTGGTCCAGTGCAGAGGTTGAGGGGAGGCCTCATGGCAGCCTACAGCTCCTCATAGGGAGCAGATGGGCCACACCAAGCCCTGCTCTCTAGTGACAGCAATTGTTTTTGAACAGAGTTGCTGTGATAATATATTTGTACAGTGCATTGAACAGCACAGAAAGCAAGGAGTGGGAACTCTAATTTAGCTATTAAGTTATCAAAATAAACAGCTAACACTTCAATACTTTAATTGTTCACCAGTTGTCTTAACGCTAAGTCTCCTCCCAGTTTGTGTATTTTGCTTCCTGAGCGTGCACAGCTTAATGAAAAGGTTTGCATCTGGAACTGCAGCCAGGACTGAGTTTCACAAGGGCTGCACAAGTGGGAGAAAGAGATCAGATGCATGAAACTAAGAGGAAGCTTTTGGAATGGTTAGCTGCACTTGATAGAACAAGCTTTCTGCATTAAGTGCTACAACAATAGTTATCACTTGAAGGAAACAGATCTTGAAAAATCTGCCTCCACCAAAGTCAATATTGAATGTGTATGGGAGAAACTAATCCCTGAAGTAAATACATGATTAAGCAGATTTTTCACAAGTGTAATTAAGTTGATCATTACCGTACATTACTGCCACAATTACAGTACCTAACCACAAAGAGCCCAGAACATGCCACCTCTGTCATCAATACACAAGCACACGGCTGGCCATGGTGATAGTGGTCAGCAAGGCAGGACCAAGGATGAGACAACCATGGGATGGATTAGGAGGGAAGGGACCTTACAGCTCGTGCAGCCCCAAGCCCTGCCATGGGCTGGGACACCTCTCACCAGCTCAGACTGCTCAAGGCCCCATCCATGGCCCTGGGCATCTCCAGGGATGGGCAACCACAGACCACAGGGCAGCAGCGCCAGAGCCTCACCGCCTCTGAGGAAAAAAGGGTAAGTAGGTGATGGTCGTCATTTTGAGACCAGAGAAGCCAGAAGCTTAATTCAGGCTCAGCTGCAACACACTGGCATGCTAAAGCCCAGACACTTGGCTAACTCAGCTCCCCAGCTGCACCAACCCCAAAAGATGCCACAGCACGCTATTAAGGAAACGAAGGTAAGTCTGATGGTCTACATGCTTTATCCAGTCACCACCAATGCTTTGGAAATTGTAATTAAAGCACGTTTGTTCCCAGAAAAGTGATGTTTTATTTGCCAAACAGGTGTGTATGCAGCTGGGAAAGCCCCAAATCTTGCTGATTAGTTAACAGTCACACTAACACCTCTTCTGTATTTTTTCTGAGCCCAAAGTGAGCACCAAGTACAAGCTAAAGATGTGACCTCCTGGAACAAACACCCAATTCCCCTTCCCAACCTGGAGTAAGCAAGGCAATTGCACACTATCCCTGGAGGTGCCCAAAGCCAGGGGGATGGGACCCTGGGCAGCCTGATCCAGTGGGAGTTACCCAGCTCATGGCAGGGGGTGGGACTAGGTGGGCTTTAAGGTTCTTTCCAACCCAACCTCTTAAGCATCACCTCCTGGAGCACACCAATACTGGCTCATAGGCAGGCTGCCAAAGCCACATCCTTTATCACCTGCTCCTCGCCAAGAGGTCTTTGCAAGATGACACTCACTATGGATAAATGGGCAGGGGTTTGCCTTGCAAAGCTGCCAGCTGTCCTCCAACAATCTCCAATCACTAAATCAGCATCTCCATTCCTGCTTACACTTCCATATTTCTCAACAAGCCACCTAGGAAGAAGCAGAAGGAATCAGTAGGGGAAAAAAAAATCCTATACTGTAATAAGAGAAACAGGACAGAAGTTCTTCCTGTTAAACCTGAAAAAAGTGAATGCTGCACAACCTCAAAACCTCCACACATAAGCTCCAAAGATGTCAAGACACAGGTTCCACACACACCCTCAGTGGAGGTGAGAAGTGGCACAGAAACCTCGAGTTGCTTTAAATCTTAAGGTTATTCACTCATTAAACACTCATCTGTGTTTTAAACCAAACCTGGAAGAGCATAGGGCACAAATGATGGAGCAGGTCAGCCCATGCCCACGCAGCACTCATTCTGGGACAGGGGAACAAACAGCATCTGTCCCAGTCTGCACACAGACTCCATTACTGCTCCCATCCAGCATTTCACAAAAGATTGCACTTTTGTTCCCCTGAACAGAGCCCACACTGCAGAAACTACTCCTGAGCTCCAGCACAGTGTTTGCTTGCACCTGACTTCCTCTGCTAGTTAACTCTGGCACGGATTTCATAACACACCCTCTGCTTTCTGCATTTAACTCTCAGGTTTCACTCGGCACCGACACCGCATTTCACGGGGATATTCATCCAGTTTAGGTCCAGGGGATTAACTTACTTGGGAAGACAGAAATAAATTATGTTCCATCTGGCTAATGAGTCACCCGTAGCTTAGCCCCAGCACGTTACGAGCACTGCTCCTACCAACGCCTGGGTCTCGAGATGCACGTCATCTGCAGAGATTTGTGCTTCTAAAAAGATAACATTAAACACGGGGGGAAAATATAGAACCATCTCATAGAATGGCCTGGGTTGCAAAGGAGCACAGTGCTCATCCAGCTCCAACCCCCTGCTGTGTGCAGGTCGCCAACCAGCAGCCCAGGCTGCCCAGAGCCACATCCAGCCTGGCCTTGAATGCCTGCAGGGATGGGGCATCCACAGCCTCCTTGGGCAACCTGTGCCAGTGCCTCACCACCCCCTGGCTGAAAAACTTCCTCCTCATATCCAACCTAACCTCCCGTCCCAGCTTGAACGCTAAGCTATTTAAGATACACACACATCTTAGCTAAGGCAGCAGTTCCTTTAACTGGGGGTTCTCCCCAGGCATTTTCTCAGCAGCAGCTTTGTGAGACCTGTAGCAGAGATTTAAGACGTGATGCACAGAGGACACCCAGCCCACCACAGAAAGTAGCTTTCCTATGCTCATCACCCAGCATACAACACTCAAGTCAGTCATCTGCCTGGCAAGAGGACAGAGTAAAACTCCTCACATTCAACAGTCACCAGGAGCACAGCAAGAAGTCTGAGGAGCAGCTGCACTGTGTAAATTCCTCAGAGATAACACTCTAACACTGTTTCCCTTTAATCCACACACGGTTAGCAGCACACTTCATATTAGCCAGCTGCAAAGAGGATTATCCCAAAAACAGCTTCATTCCCAAACTCATCCTCCCACAGAGTTCTGCAAGTAACACGGGCACTGGAAGAAGGAACTTCAGCCTGATTTGACACAGGGAACAAAATGGAACAAGGTTCAGCTCCTCATCCATACAGCAGGGGCAAACAACTCAGGTAATATCTGAGCATCATCTACCCCAAGGCTCAAGACCACGGAAGAAGTGCTGCCTGAAACCCCAGAGATGATTCATTTCATGTCAGCATTGCTACTGAATTGCAGAGTTAGAACATAAGGGTTTCTCTTGGCAGGGGTGGGTGTTTTTATTTATTTACAGCAGTCCTACAACATCACAGAAAAAACAACCTGTTCTTTGTGCACCAAGACACCACACTGAAACCAGGAAAGCTCCTGAAACGTGACACTACAGCAGGCAGCAGTGAAAGCCAGGCCATCACAGCAGGCAGGGATTTCACTCCATCAAACTTGCTCCAAGCTCGTTAACACCTGACTAATTTCAGCAGGTAATGAGCCTTTGCAATGCCATGTCCTCCACCTCCCTATTCCAGGGTTACACACTCCCAAAACTACTCTGCTCTGCAGAGGAGCAGACTGAGGAATGGAGCACAGGAACAGAGGGAGGAAAAGACCAAACCCGAATGCCATTTTAAAGGCAGCAGACTAAGATGTTACACATATATCTCACCTACCAGCTGTGTGAAAGGCACAGCTCCCAGTAAGCTCACACCACCTTCTTTCAGGTTGCCTTTTAAGCTGCACAGTTGAAAGGAGTGCAAAAAAGAAAAAACAAATCAGCCATAACCCAGAAAGCTCAGAGATCTAAACTGACCTGCAGCTTTGATCCAGATGGCAAAGTCCAAGCACTTTTTTCATATTAAACCCTGCATCCAAGAGCTACACTTGACAGTCTGTTGGCAGAAGTCCTCTCAAAACCCAGAGCTGGCGCAGAGCACAACAAGCAGCAGTGCAAATTCGGAGGGTTTCATTTAAATACAGCCCTGACAGCTTGACTTACACAGCCAGAGGAAAGCTTTAGTCACCAGTATTTACACACCAAGCCATTCGAGTATTAAAGTAACTCCTCCCTGGGAAGGAGATCTATTGAAGTGCAGCTCAACAGTGCTCAAAACCCCCTCCCAACTGTTAACAGCAAGAGGAGAAGACTTGTCAATAAATCTTTCCCTTCTTCGCTTGATTACACTGATACAATTAAGCCATTTGCAGAGCACGATCTCAGTGCTTCAAATCCCCTCTAGGTAAATATTTTCCATTCCAAACGTGCCGCTGTTTGTACCATCTGTTGGGCTCTGCCTGCTCTCAGCTGCTCGATGTTAGTTAACAGAAACACACGATTTATTAAATTCCAGAAAAGAGTAACTTCAACCAAAGCCTTTTTATTTTCTTACCACCCTTTTTAAATACAGCTTTAAAATCAACACCTTGGAAAAAAAAAAAAAAAATGCAGTGGCAGCCCTGCAGCTGATGAGATACATCCCAGCTTGGAACTAACTTCAGCAAAAGCAGAGTGAGCAACCTTATGTTGACGAGGAGACAGAAACACACACTCCGTAGGGCTGGCAATCCTCCTGTCCCAGCACCCCAATCCCACCCAGACCCTTTGGTGAAGCTTTCTGGGGTTGCTGACATCAGTACATAGACACCATTATCACTCAGGGCTGAAAAAAATCTTAAGAAAGAGAAGTTCTCTTGCAACTTTTACAAAGGGACGATGCGGGATAAAAATCAGCAGCTGACAGGGGTACCATCAGGACCGAAGGAACACGTTCTCAGCCCCACCAGGCTGCACGCTCTCCCTTGAAATTCCATCTCCTAACACACAACATTAATGTCAGTTTGAGGTTTTGCTGCGTCCCACACTGGGCAGCAATACAGCCAAGGTCACTACCACAGAAGCTCCAAAGAGCCAAAATATCCCCAGCTGTATCTCTCGTTTGCTGTCACTTGCATTGCCACAGATTATGCAGTCTAACTGCACAGCCAGTGACACTAACAGCAACGATAAGAGAGCAGCTCTGCTGCCACTGACCTGCCAGCAAGCACACTGAGCCAGCTGCACCTCTCAGCTGCACAGAATGGCTTAGGTAGGAAAGGACCTTACAGCCCCCCAGCCCCATCTCCTGCCATCAGCTGGTTGTCCCCCACCAACTCAGGCTGCCCAGGGCTCCAGTCTTGAGCACCTCCAAAGATGCACCCACAGCTTTCTGGGCAGCCTGTTCCAGCACAACAAATCCAACATCGAGTTAAGCTTTAGCTTTAGCTCTACAAGCAACACAAACCTGGGTTTACATTCTCTCTCGTGCCATATTACCTTCTCTTTCCCGGCCATATCAGAGCTGGATTATCTATTGAAAATAAGAGACTGAGCTACCAGATTAATGGCCAAAGCAAAGTTTACTTTACCAGCCTGAAGAGCAAATCCTCAGCATCACAGGGCCTCTAGCAAGATGAGCCAGGCACAGATTTAAGGCAGGATTCTCAGGTCAGCACCTGAAATCTGTGTGCCCTGTACCTGGATGAGGAGGAGAAGCAAGCCCTGCCTGTTCTGCTATTTTGATCAGCTGTTGGAGAAGTTAGCAGAGGTTTGTACGAGCCAAGCTGATGCAACAGTCCAGAACAGCTCAGGTTTACTACACACAAAAGCCATTTACACAAATTTTAAGCCATTATGCACCTCAACAAAGGCCTTCTGACATCTGCCCAGTCTGTTGTATAAATACCCATCAGCTCACTCACCTCCATTGCTCACAGCCCTGCAGCTGCAGGTTGGTGAACCTGGCCTCTCATTGCATCCTCCTCATCCCCTCCTCCATCTGCTGACACAATGCAAACATCATCATCCCTCGCTTCTGCCAAAACCACGCAGCTCTCAGCTGGGAGGCTATCAGGCAATCTAACACCCATGCATTTTAATCCTCTTCTGACACAGCACTAAGTTGTACCAGCAAGAGTGTATTTCATCTGAGCCACCCACACCTACCTGGCTGGGCTCTGGGAGCTCTACTTGGATCAAACAAGCTCTGCAGCACTTGTAGCCATGATGCTGCTCACTCTCGTCACAAACAAGGCTCAAATTCCAAGCTAAAAAAAACAAACACAAACCCTAAGATCCTCTCTTGAGCAATTTGAGGCTGCTACGTTCATTTTACTTCCACATCCAATTCAGCCTCTGCAAGCACAGGGGAAAAGGGGAAAGCAGGTGCAAGCAGCAGCTCTATGGTACCCAAATTCCACTTGTGCTCTCACAGCAACCTGCAGAGAAAAAAACTTGAGAGAAAGCTCTTCCCTTTTCCAGCACATACGGTAAGTTTACCTAAATATACATTCTTGCATTATATACCCTGCTTATATTTAGAAAAAATCAATGTAAAATAAGGAGACAGAAACAAAAGTGGAAAAGGTCTTCAGCTCGGCTTTTTTTTTTTTTTTTCCTTTTAAAATGTCTCTGCAGATTGCTGTGAAAATATGAATGGAATCCAAGAACTGGGAGGCTCACTTAGAAAAGTGAAGAAAAAACAACAGGTTTTTATATAGGAGATTGCAACCAGTGAAGGAGAAGCCCCAGGTGTGTTACCTTCCCACTGCAGAAGCAGTGAACAAATCAAGGGCCCTGCACAGCCCCACAGCCTCAGGCACCTCCAGGGATGGGGCACCCACAGCTCTGGGCAGCAGTGCCAGGGCCTCACTGTCCCCTGGTTGAAGAGTTTCCTCTTCACGCCTACCTTCAAGCTCCCCTCTTAATTTAAAGTCACAACACCTCATTTAAAGTCACAACACCTCATCCTAGCACTATCAGACCATACTGAAGGTTACTCTTCTGTATATAAGCTGCTTTTAGGTACTGGAAGGCTGCAATGAGGTCACCTCACAGCCTTCTCTTCTCCAGGCTGAATACCCCCAGCTCCCTCAGCCTGTCTTTGTAGGAGAGGTACTGCAGCCATCTGAGCATCTTCCTGCCATTTGCTGGACCTGCTCCAACAGCTCCACATCCCTGCCATGCTGGGGGCCCTGCACAACTCAAGGAATCCCTCAAGAAGCCAAGGAGCTCTCCTGGGATATACATACCCGCGATTGCCCCAACCCAAGCACAACAGGAACAGTTCTCATTTATTGCTCGATTCCCCTAATTACAACCTAACTCAACCCTCAGCCGTTGCAGTCGGACGTGTCAGCACACTCACAGGCTTTTCCTCCAACACAAGAAGTGCTGTTCCCAACCTGCCACTCACCCCATGGGACCCACAAGCAGCGGTGCTGATGGAGCCACACAGAGGCTCTGACCCTGCAGGGCTGCTGAGCACTGCACTCTCTCCAGCAGAACCAATTAACCTTTGGCCCTCCCCACCCAACCAAGCAGTCCCACAGCCAGGCTGTGCACACCCCAGCAAGGTCACACTGCAAAGCTCCACCACAATCAAGGTCTTGCATGGAACTGGGGAGCACAGGCAATGGGGTAAAAGGAAGATGGAGCCTCAGCATAAGTGAGAGAACATGGAAGTTTTCCTATAATACGTCACCAACGTTTTCTTGCAAGGCTTTATTACGCTCATAGTAAAAGCATTAACTTCGTTCCTACTAGAATTTCTTCCCCCTATAAAGAAAATTAATCAGGCAAAGATATTTTTAGTACGAATACCATAAAAGCAACTTCACCAAGACATAAACGCGTATTTAGTGGATGACAGCAGAAGTCATCCTCTGCCAAGGCAGGTATGAGCCCAGGAGAATCCTTTTAACATTCAATTTCTGAACTGAAGCATGTGCCTGCAGTCCCCTACCCTGCTGCAAGAAGAACAAAGGAAAAGGAAATGACTAATCAAAGCAACAGCGCATTAATACATTTTGGTATGTGGAAAGGGAAAATTGTAGTGCTTATTTTTAACGTTCCCAACAGGAGAATGCACTTCCATACGTATGCCAGCCACCACGTAGCCTCAGCAGCTCAAAGGAGGGGGGGAAAAAAAAAAAGAGACTGAGTCTAGGCAAAGAGTTACGTGTTTTCTTCCATCTCCCTCCAAGCAGCCCGAGGCTTTGCATGTATATATGCACAGAACATACAACTTTCATCCTGCGCTCCCTGCACTCTGTGCCCCCACTGGAGGCTCTCAGGGGAAAACATGGGAATAGATCTGCTCAGCACAACAGGGCAGGAGCCCAAAGAACCCTTGTGATAACCCAAAATGAGAGCTTTCCAAGCCCTTCCTCAAAGGAATCAGAGCCAATTAGTGCAGTAACAGCCTGCCCTGGTCATTTATGCACTGGGATGGCACAGCACAAACACTGCTGGTCTGCTGCCTGTCTGTCCGATTGCAGTTTTTCCTCTACTTCGTAATTAAGGACTACAATTCCCCCTTCTTGCCAAGCCCCAGAAGGCTCATTGTAATAAAACCATTCTAAATGAAGCCACTGCTGTACTGTAACAGTTCAGATCCCCATAGCTCTGACACTGTTAAACGCAAAAGAAGCAGAGAAACTAACACTGAACGTTCTTGCAATGGGCTTTGCAATCACCACCCTACAGGCTGCTGGAATCCCAAAGCTTATGCAGGTCTTTATCCCGGTGTTGCAAAATGACAACCTCGGTCACTCCACCAGCAATTTTCCCATTATTTCTGTTCAGTCTGCTATACAAAGAGACTGGACCACTGACAAAAAGACAACAATGTACTTCATTAACCTTTCTGCAACTCAACGATCCCTTTGTTGAACAGCAGGGGACAAAAGGAAAAGGCACAGCAGAGAGATGCTCCATGTGAGTTCCTAGAGGGAAACACGATTGCCCTGCCTTGGAAACAGGCAACAGGTTAAAGGAGAGTTGTTAATTCATCTGGGGAAATCAAATCCTTTAAGTGATTGCAAATCCTATCTGTCTAAGATGCTTTCATGTGGTTTCTTCTCACTACCTGAAGTTTCGAGACAAGGCACAGGTTAATATCTCAGCAGCTGAGGGATTTCAGTTGTCTCTAAAGAGAAACAAGGTGTGATTGCTGCATCAAAGTTACTGTAAATGTGGCGTAGCTCTAGCTACATTAATGCATCAGGAGGCAGCAATGAAACACAACTGCTACACCTTACGCCCAGGATAAACCTTGATAATGCTCCAGCTCAAGTCCTGGTAATTCTTCAGCTCAACAGGCAAGTGAAACCAGCATTTTTCACCCTTCATAACACACAGAGCAAGTTGAAAAAAGTGGGGAAAAAAACTACCAGCACTTGAACAACCAAAGTTCACAGAATGGTAATAAGCTTTCAGACATGCCAAGAGTTTAAAACTCAGGGGGACGCAGTCAGTTCTCAACCCCACGACTTTAGAAGAGCAGGCTCAGCTTAGGCTTAGGTGATGGGAGGAACGCAGACCTGAGATACAGAAGTCAAGAGTTCCTGCAAGTTGGCAGAGGCATCTAAATAGAGGCATCATCAACACGCAGAGCACAGCTTCCAAACTAGGGGCTGCGAGTCCCCCAGCCTCGCACTGCTGCACACAGCTGGGGAAGCCCTCCATCAGCACAGCTATTTTTGCCTCCATTACTACATCCCACAGCCATGGTTGAGGAAGACACAAAACTGCAGTAGGATTCATACAACCTGGGCTGGCACTGCTTGCTCTCCCTGCTCCAAGCTCCCCCAGTGCCATACCCAGCCACCAGCTTCCTCCACTCTTACCTCGCAGGGTGGGGCTGAAGCCAGAGAACAATGCTGGCATGGGAACAAATGCATCTGTGGCCTGTTGTTAGCCATTTTTAACTGCAAGTTGGAAATATGCTTTCAGTCATCAAGGCAACGAGCAGCTCGGTGTGGCAGCAGCATTGCCTGCAGCCTTTACGTCACAGGTCCCACAGCAGCCTCCTGCTCCCAGCTCAGCCAGAGGCAAAGCAGAGCCCAGGATTGCAGGGGATGTGCTGTGACGGATACAAGAGGCCTCCAGCAGTCCTTTGCTAGCAGCAATCAGTGAGTTTTAATTCCTGGTTACATTGTTAAGAACGACACCTGCAAGGGAGGGCTGGATTTTATTACAAATTGCACGTTACATCTAAAATCAATTGCAAGATTAAGACCCTGTGCTGTATTCATAAACTCCTTCAAATACAGAGGATGGGTCAAAGCACACTGAGGACAGAATCTGTACCACAGCAGCTGATGACAGGTTTGCCACAACACTGCTGCTTTGACTTTCTGAGCCAGCAGACATCTGCACCAAAGCATCCCATCACCAAGACTCACTTCTCAGCCAGGTTAGCTGCTCCCCAGCACAGCTCTCCTTCCACACATACCCTGAAGCACGGCATTACCCAGCACAGGATAGCACTGGCACAGCTAAGCTGCTGATACTCTTAGAAAATATTAGTTAAAAGCTTCAGAATGGTTGGGGAACAAAAAGCTTTACAAGCAATCCTTACACACAGCATCAGCAGCATACAAATTACTCCAGTGTAATTCAACGTGTAAATTGCATTATAAGGTGGAACTTTCAACTCTATTTCAAAGCAATGTGAAGTTTAAGGAACTGCTGCTGAACTGGGGTGATTTCTCTACTGAGACAGTGAAGCACTGGGGTTTCTCCTTCAAGACAGGAGGCAATCCACTTATCAGAGGGTGGCACTGCAGGCTCACATCATCACCCAGCCCAAACACCTACCATGCTACTGCAGGCACCCCACTGCTACAGCTGCACCAAGACACCATTCTGTTAGCTCTCAGATCACTCCTGCACAGCAATGCATGCAAGAAGCAGCACAGCATTCCAGCACACGGTCTTAAAGATCTGCAGCAGAGCAGTCAGCTGCCCTCCAGCACCAGAGGAAAGGCTCCTCCACACCTTCCTCATGCCCTTTAATTATGGCTGAGCCATGCTGTGAAGCTCCCTTTGACCATCTTCCCCCTAAGGATGTTGATTCCATAGATGAGCAATGCTGGCATTGCTCTGAGCATTAGCATACTGTTCCCAGTACCCACACCAGTTCACTGCATGATGCAGCCTAGCACTGGGGGCTTACCAGCAAACAAGAACCACACTGCAGATGAGTTCACAGTGCATCTCCACAGGTTTGCTGATTTCCTCCACTTGTGACCATAAGGACTAAGAGTGATCACAAAGCTGCATTTCATCGTCATTATCAGAGATCTGAGCTCAAATCAATACCCCAACACCCTGGAAACGTCCCCTACAAACAGTCTCATAACACTCCAAAGCAATCAGCAGAACTGATCAGCATGCTCAGATGTGAGCTACAGCTTCCATGAACATGTAGGCTTAAGAACATGCCAGGTTGCTTTAAATAATGAAGAAAAAAAAAAACCCTAGTATGCTCAGCAAAAGAAATGCAGAGTAATTTAGGTCATTTCCTTCATGCTTCTGTGGGTTCTCGCTCTCCTTGCTTTACTGCCCCACAGTCTGCTCCTCCTTTGGCATGCAAGGATTTAATAAATATTTCACAGCAACCACACAGATGCAAACTTAATTGCCTCCAACTTTGGTTACACCCCTATTGCTGCCGCAGCCTGAAATGGAGAGGGGGGATTAAGAAATCAATTAAGAAATAGGCATGCCAGACACACAGCCATGAAATTCTTCCTTTGGAAGAATGGAGGGGGAAAAAAAAAAAAAAAGAAAAAAAACAGAGGAAACCAAGGGGCTGAGGCATGAAAACACCTCATCCAGAATTTTCATTGGCTTTTACAACTTTTGAAGCAGAACCCATCAGCTGGCACTCGGTGCATGGCTCAGCCTGCAGCCCACACAGGCAAGCTGTAATCATGCCTCAGCAACCCTCCCACCAATCCACGTGTGTAAGTGCATCAAGGAGGAGACGGGAGCCAACCTATCACCCTATAACCACCCTGTGAGCTCCCACCCATGCAGGGAAAGCCTCACGCCGTTGTGCATTTTGTACCAGGCTCTAACCCATTAAAAGCTACTTTAAACAAAAATAAATGTGTTTTTACATACACACACATGCACACTAAGCTGTAAAGAGGTTTACTAAATTTAGCACGCAACTCAATCCTAGCAGCAGCGTAGCAAGGGTTGTGGATATGGAAGTGACCTTAAAGGAAGGTAACAAGTGAGGACTGAAGGTAGTGCCTAGCAAGCAGAAATCCTAACACACTCCACAAATCCTCCCTGAAGCCTGGCAGTTTCCAAGGCTTTGAGATACTGCCTCTGTCCCTCTTTTGGGCAATGCTTGTCATTGGCAAGGACACTTTCCCAGCAAACATTGGGCCAAGAACTCTTCTCCGGTCAGTCTGAATATGGAGAAGTGAAGCTCTGGTGGATCTTTGCCATACAAAATGAGGCAGCATGGGTAATATTGAAAAAGCAGCAGTTTTTAATCAATTCATCTCAGTGTAAGCTGCACATACTCCTGACAGGTATTTACCCAAGCAAAGGTCAGTAGGTGTGAGCTGGGATACAACGTTCACTCATGTGCTCCATTTGCTAGCAGCTTCCCAACATCACCACCACAGACACCTCCTGGTCAGGGAGGAGAATGGGCTGAGCCCTCCTCCCTGGGTTTAATGAGGCAGAGAAGTTCCCTTCCAGCCTCAGGAGGAAAAGCCCCTCCGCCACAGCACTGCTCAACTCAGAACTGAAAGTACCCTTTAAAGGCTGTGCGTAACCTGCTGTAATCCTTGTGCCTGCTGATGAGACCGAGAAGGGCAGAAGTGATACTGCAACATGGTCCACATCCCTGCTCACAGGGCTTCCTTCCGAAAATGGGACTCCACCACATGTAAAATCACAGGCACTAACCTTACTTTCCCTTCTGTTACACAGGAAGGCAGGAACCTCCAACCTCCCTGAGTGTGCCAGGGCGCTCAGACAGAGCTGCAGTGGGCAGGTTTGGGTTCCCAGCAGGAAGAAATCCACCCGACCCAGAGAGAGGAGCGCAGCTGAGTCACAGCCCTGAAATACTTCTGCCACCGGGCACTCGCCTTGAGAGCTTGGGAACTGCTCACTTCCTCCCACGAACCGGGCTGCGCCAGTTTTGGCCTCACTGAATGAAGATTTTCAACTCAGAACTCCCCAGTGAACAGGCTGAGGGGAAATAAAAATAAAAATAGTCGTAGGCAGTGGTCAGATTAAACCAGGAACAACACAGTTATCAGCTGCCTGACATTACAGGCTCTCTTATCAGTCAGTCATGATTTGTCCCAATCCTGGCACTCTCCCCAAAGAGCTGAACCTTGTGCAATAGCTTAGTCATCATCTGCCTCGACAGCTACGCACTTGCAAATGGATTACAAGTCCTTCCCAGTGCCCCTGCCAGCAGCAGTCTCCTTGCAACACCCCTCAGGGAGAGACAGCACTGGAATCGTGCATGGCACGGCCTCCACCACCAGACAGCTCAAGGAGGAGATGCTTTCATCTCCCAGGCTGAGCAGCTTCCTTCACACAGGATGCAGGCAGACCTAAGACACCTTTGCACGCAGTGGCAGGAGCAGGATGTGCTAGAATTTGCCTCAGCCCTAGAATATCCCACCTGCCATTTTAAGTCCATGTAGGAGAAAGTAACCAGGAGCAATGGAGAATGAAGCCAGCATTTCTGCTGTAAGAAATGTTTGTGGTGGGGATCAGAATCTGGATGTAAGAGAATGAGGAGCCCAAAATAACCAGGCTGGGTTGATATTGCTGTAGCTGTGACACAGCTCAGTGAGAGGTTACAGACACCGGACCGAGGGACTTCCCCTCTGCAGGATGGGAGCTGGATCACGTTTGGAAGCATCGTGAATCATGGGCATAAATACACCATCCTTAAAAGCCTTCAACACCCACGTAATCCCAAAGCTTCATTCTCCTGGGTCATTCGCAAACGCTGCATGAGCTGGACACCAGTCAGCCTGAGGTCAGCCATTCAATCAATACGTGTAGCCCAAAAATGAGGAGTCACGTTTTGCTGAGCAACACTAAAACACCTCCTCTGACACAGCAAAAAAGCCTTCCCTGATGCTCAACTCATCATTCAACCTGAAGAAAACCAGCAACTCTGTTCCAGATCCTCGATTCCACAGCACAGAGCTGTTTCCCTCAGAAGGGCAGCAGGTAGCAACGTGCCTGAGCTCCAGAGTCATCTGCAGCATCACCCAGCCCTGAGCAGCTCCAGCCAGCACAGTGCAGAGCAGACAGCAGGGTCAGCAGTCTGGCATAGGAAGGTGCCAGCCTGCACACTGCTTCCAGTACTGGGACCTTGCCTGAAGATAAGATCACTGTGAACGCTCGGACTTTGCAGCAGCACTTTGCCTCCACTGCTGGGAGAACCCTGTGATGTGTCACTTTGCAGAGTTCACTGTTTTGCTTGCATGGGATGTGAAAGTCCTGTGCAGCTGACAGTGAGAGCAGCAGTTTGCTGGTACCGCTGGTGGAGAACAATGCCATTTGTAATAGGGATCATTAAGGCAGGAAAATGAGTAGCTTGCCAACGCTGCTAATTTACAGACACTTTCTCTGAGTTATTATGCAGCCTCAGAGCAAGCTGAGATGAAGTTCAACTTGAAAAGTGAGAAAGCTGCTCCTCTTCCACATAAGCCTTTGAAAGACAAGGGGAACAAACTGCAGCTAATTTTGCTCAGCAAGAGGAATTTAGAGCTGTGAACGCTGATAAGCGAGGTAGGACATGAAGCACTAACAAAAACAAAGCACGTTACATAAAACAAGGGGGAGAACTGCAAAGAAAGTAGTTCTTTTGCTTGTGATTAACCCAAAAATCTCATCCTTCCTGCTCCTCCTTCCCTCCCATCCCCCAAACGCTGCACAGCAAAACCGAAGGCTCAACATTCCTGAGCTACTTCTTTGCATCACATAGAAACAATATTCTTCATATTTGTGTTAGGAAGAGCCAGAAGGAGCCTCCCAGAGCTCTCACGTACATACTTCTAACACAGACCTTTTCTCTTTTTCCCCTGTTTCAGCAGCATCTAAAAGCCTTACTAAAAATCACCTTTTCAGTTAGATGGGAAGCATTAAAAAGGATCATGAGATTTGCATTCTTCAGCACCTCGGATTAGTACAGTTTCCACAGCCGTTATTTCCCCTTCCAGCATCCCACCAAGCTGCCATTAAAGAACACCCACATTTGAGCACGTTCTGACATTTCTCATACCAACGAGGCGCCGGAGCATCCTGGCCAGAAAGACAGCAAGGCAGCAGAATTTCTGCATTCACAGGCGATCTCCATTCAATGTCGTTGTACTGACAGACACTGCACCAAGCCTGTCCTGTGCCCGGCACCTATTTTTAGGGCCTAAGCTGACCTGAGAGTGCCTCCATAAGCTCATTTATTCAAATTCACTTATTCATTCTAACATAATCTAATTAAAGAGCAGCGCTCCTGCGCACAGGCAGCAGTGTGGCAACCAAGGGAGGACAAAGCTGAGGCGCAGGCACCTCAACGGCCACGAGTTGCTCCTGCTCCTGTGTGAAAAACCTTGCAGAGGAATTGCAGATCCTGACCGCATGGGCTGCAGGCTGCAGCAGCCTGGCTCAGCACAGGCACGTATCGATGCAACCATCGCTGCTCCCACTCCAAACTAACTGGAAATAAAAGATACAATTAAGCGCCGCGGAGCAAACATCCCATTGCTCTCAGCCAATGCTCACAGCAGAAGGCACAGCATTCCCAAGTCAGAGAGCAGAGGCAACCTTCAAGAAGTGTCAACAAGTCCACATTTTATAAAACATTACTTTGAAGGCTTCACCCTGGCAAGAGCTGCTAAGTTTTCAACGCTCAGAAGCAGCCATCTCTCTGCAGCCAGCTGGAGTTGAGACTTGCAAACAGGAAAAGAATTTTCAGCTTCTACAATATAAATACATATATAGTTAAAGACATCCTGCGTTCTATCTGTTTGGCCATCTCATATAATGACAAGAGGAGAAACAGATTGTCCTGCAAGTCACAATCAGGCAGCCCTCCGATCTATCATCTGTGCAGCTGGTGCACAGTCATTGACAAGAAGTGATCTGCCTGGCACAGATTTAGCCCCTGTGTCATCAGCCCGAAATCATCACCCGAGGAACACCAGAATGTTTGGGAGCTTACGACAGGGAGCAGGCCCCCAAACCACTCCTTTTGTTAAGAATAGTCCAACCATGCTTGATTTGCCAACATAGCTGAGCGGGGTGCTTAAGAACTAAATACAAATGTATAAAACTCCCTTTCTAGTAAAAAGGTTTTGATGGGTAAAAGATTTTTATCAGGAAGGAAACAAGAAGAATATTGATGAGAGGATAGAAAGGAACATAAAGACTTTGACTCATTTACCCTATCAGAGCAAGCAGCTCTGAGGGGATACAACTGCTCCTTCTAATTGCCTCAGGGAGGGAAAACAACTGCTTAAACCAAATGGCAGTGCTAGAACAAACACAAATTATACAAACCAGCCATAAACTGCATTAGGCTGGCAGCACAGCAATTGTTCTGAGACCTACAGGAGGCTCTGGAGCAGCTTTCCTGAGGTGTCAGCGTAGACTAAACTGATCAAGTTTACCCCAAAAGCAGTTATATTACAAGCAGCACTCACAACACAGACGTTTCCTATACACTAAGAAACTAAACTTGATCTTTCTGAGGGCTTTCTTCTGCCCCCAGCCTCTCACCAGACTGCATGCTGTCTCCAGGAAGGGCCCTCCTGCTACAATATTATCTGGGATGGCACTTGCCCTGCTCACCCAGGGGATGGAACTCAGGAGCTGGAGTTCTCAACAGTCAGTGGTGAGAGACGGGTGTGCTGGCAGCAAAGGGGAAGGGATTAGGAGCAACCAAGCTCGATGCTTAAAATAAAACAAGTGCCCTCTCCTGCCACATCCTTAGGGTAAGGGTCTCAGCCAAAAGTGTATTTAAGCTACACCCACAGCCTCTGAAATCCATGCAGAATTTCAGTTCTGGAAGGATTCTGTCAATCCCAGGTTTATGGTGCCAATGCTCAAGCAATGATTAGACAATTTTGAGCCAGAATCTCAGACAGACAGAACAGATGATGCAAGGGCAGGCTGTTCTGTGGTTAACACGACAATTTGACACATACCTGATCAAGCCTTTCCCTTCCCTTTAAGGTGTTTCAGAAGCAGTCATTAGCAGACTAATTTATCCAAAGTACGGTTTTTATGACAGTGGGGTATAAAGAACCAAATTAACAACTAGCTGTATACTTCATACCCTTCTACTACTGCTATTTCTGACAGCAGGAAGCATCTTCTTGAAACTGGTTAGATAAGGAGGGGGGAAAAATATGTAACAAAAAAGGTATGTATGTAGTAACTCAAACAGAGCACCAGCGTTTGCATCCAAACCCCAACCCTTCCCCACTGCAACTACACACAAAAGTTATTTTAATCACAGCATACAGAAAGCAGCATCAGCATATGAGGCAAGAGAAAAAATATGTGGTAAAGCAAGTTGCATAGCCTGCTGGTGGACGGGAATCACAGCACAGTTATGGGAAGGAGAGCAGCGGCACTGCAAGCCTGAACCTCGCCGTGCAGCTGGGAACACAACTGAGGATCCCCTCTTACTTCCACAGCACTCCGAGCTCCTACCAGAGATTTCTGCCTTGTCATATGCGAGGAGATGTTAAATAGGACTTGTCAGCTACACCTGCTAAATGCCATATGGGCATTGTGTGGCAGAGGCGGCGATGGAGGTACTGAAAAGAAAGGGGGAAAGAGGATTTTAAGTAGAGAACGACTACAGTGAAGTATCAGCTCATCGCAGAAGCCAACAGTGGGAGAGACACTCTTCTTTCAGTTCTTCCACTCGTGACCGTACGCAGCACAGCCTTTCACACGGGCTGCCAATCGATCAGACTGAAAGCAGCATCGGGCACCGCTTAACACAAAAAGATACCAGACCGTGCTATTCTTAACGATGTACATTTAATTAAAATAAGGAGCGGGCTGGAATTAGCTGGGCCAAAGCACAAGGCCTTAGATGGAGCTTCATTCATGAGAAATTGGCCCCTCGGACCCGCCGGGGGGGTTCGGCACCCCAACCCCATAAAACACCCTCGATAAACGCCGTGCTGCCTCCACCCCGCCACGCAGGGCTGGGCGCACGTTGTGACGAGGGGAAAAGCCTTCCTCCCCTCGCAGCGACGAACGCTCCGTATCGCCCTTTTCACTTCCACAGGACGGCCGCTTTAAGGTTACTACAGACAGACAGACACACACACACACACACACAGACAGCCGGCTCCCCCCCCCCCCCCCCCCCCCGCCCCCCCCCCCCCCCCCCGCCCTCATTCCCTCCCTTCCAGCCCCGCTGCCCCACGAGGCCGCTGCTGGGAAGCCGCCGACGGAGGCCTGGGCCCGGCCTCCCCGCTCGCACCTGCCCCGAGCCCGGCCGGGCCTGAACCAAGCGCCCCGCAGGTCGCACCGGGACCGCATCGCTCCCCGCACGGCCGGGCCGGGCCTACCGTGCTCCAGGGCGGGACTCACCGGGCTGCGGGGCCGGAGTGCAGGAGCCGGGCTGGTGCCTGCGCGGCGCTGGCTGGCAGGAAGGGAGCGGGCGGGCGGGGAAGGAGGAGGAGGAGGAGGAGGCGGTGCCGCACGTCCCCAGCACCCACCCGCCTCCCTCCCGTTAAAGGAGCGGAGCTGCCTCTCCTCGAGCCCTGCGCAGGGAACACCCCGGGAAGGCCGGGATATAGGGCTGCACTGAGCTTTTTACAGCGAGACTGAGGCAGGAGGAGCCCTGACAGCCTCGGACCTCGCATGCGGATGACACGTTGCGGAGCTTCTTAGCTCTGGTTTGTTCACCCGTTGCCCGTACATTTCCCTTATTTGATTTAAAACTCTCAGATCTGCAGCCTGAATCTCCCGAGAAGCAGCCCAGCGTGCTCAAAGGACGGGATGCATTCATTGAATCATGGAATCATAGAATCGACCAGGTTGGAAAAGATATTAAAGATCATTGAGTCCAATCATGACCTACCCGCAGAATCACAGAATGGCCTGGGTTGGAAGGGACCTCAAGGATCACGAAGCTCCAACCCCCCTGTGCCATGCAGGGCCACCAACCTCCACATTTCACAGCAGTCCAGGCTGCCCAGGGCCCCATCCAACCTGGCCTTGAACACCTCCAGGGATGGACGGGGCATCACAGCCTCTCTGGGCAGCTGTTCCAGCACCTCACCACTCTTATAGCACACAACTTCCCCCTGACATCCAACCTCCATCTGCCCCCCCTCAACTTCAAACCATTTCCCCTTGACCTGTTGTTATGGTTTCCAACTGAAAGAGAAGAGATTTAGAGTGGATAGGTTTTCTATAATAAGGGCAGTGAAGCACTGGCACAGGTTGCCCAGAGAGGTGGTGGATGGCCCTGGAGACATTCAAGGTCAGTCTGGATGGGGCTCTGAGCACCTGATGGAGCTGTGGGTGTCCACACAGGGGAATAGGATCAGATAGCCTTGAAGGGTCCTTTCCAACTCATAATGATACTATGATTTTATGGAATGATGGGTTGTGTTGGTGCTGCAATCTAAAAGAGTTTAAACACATTTTGGGTTTGGCCTGTGAAAACTGTGGCTTTTCCCTCACTCCAACATGTGCCACTCCTGGATTTCTTTCACTTCCAACACCACAACCCCAAACATTAACAGGAAAATAGCAGCCTTGTCAAGTGAAGGTTGAAGGCAAGGCCTCACTACTCAGCACGGTGCAAGCTGCAGTGGCAGCACAGTGCAGAACCACATGCTTCAGGTGCAGGAGGTAGTTTTGTATCATTTCCCTTTGTTTTCAGCAACTCGAAGGCAGCAGCAATGCCAGCATGAGAATGTTGTGTACCATTGCCCAACACATGAGGCAGTCACCCATCAGATTATTGCAAAACCCACCACAGAGCGACCGCAGTGCAGATCAGCAGCAGTGCCACATGCCCCAGCTGCAGGGAGAAGATAATGCAAACGGTGCTGAAATCCCAGCAGCATTGGGGAGAAAGAAAAGTGTTTGAAGTGCCTCAAGTCTTCGTTTGTGTTGGGATTTTTGCATTCTCAGATGGCAGACCTATGGGCTCGGGGATGATGCGGGGGGAAGACAACTGCAGGGCTAAGGCAGGGAAACTGATTATTGCTAATGTAGCGTTTTGTAGGAGAGAAGGAGAGATCCTTATCAATGCCAGGAACAAGTCTCAACACCTCACTGATTCAGCCTCTCTTTCCTGGCTAGGGAAAAACAACGATGACCAAATTTTCTTTTTGCCTCTGCTTATTTGCATTCATTTTCTTTTCATTTACAAGCGCAAATCCCTACAATCAGTTGGAGCTGGAAGGTAATATATCACATGCCTGTGTACCAAAAAGATTTCAAATTCTGCTAAAGAAAGTCACAGAAATTGCTAAGAACTTTGTTTATGGGTGCCCCATCCCTGGAGGTGCCTATTGCCAGGCTGGATGGGGCAGCCTGATCTGGTAGGGGGCAACAAGCCCACAGCAGGGGGTTCGGGGGTTGAGGTCCCTTCCAACCCAAGGTATTCTGTGATTCTATGGTAATTAGCTTTTCCTCCAGAAGAATTCTCAATCTTAAGGCAAAAGCAACAGCATTAGCTCAAAGAGCTCACTGCAAAGGAAAGAGTATTTTATGCGACTCCTTGGGTCATCAGGGCTGGGCCGCAGGGGTAGAATTTAATTTCTAATCTGGAGTTTTCAAGCCTTCGTTATCAGATATAGCTAAAGAGATCACAGGGAGGCTGGGCAGAAAAGCAGCTTTCCAAACAACACAAGATTAACCTTTGAATTAACATCAGGAATACTGCTTCAAAGGGAATTTAAAATATTCCTCCTCTTTCTGACTCTTTCTCGGTAGCATCGTAGCAGAAGATGAACTTTTAAGAGCTGGTGATCATTAAGCAAAGCAAGTGAAGGAATGTGACAGAGAAAACTTCTATTGCTGTAAAACACCTCAGGTGCTGTATTCCAGAAATGGTTCACATATTTTCTTTCATTGATCAGTCAGCTTTTCCAGTTATTATTCATGCTGTTCCACATTGATCTATCGTGGCTTTTTGAATTCTTACCCTTCATCAGTACCTAAGGAATTATTAATATATTATTAATATATAAATAAAATATAAATATATAATTATAATATATTAAAAATAAATATAAAATAATAGTTATAGTAATAAATCTAATGTTAGCAACAGAAAAGTTCTGCTCTTCCTAAGCACAGAACTATTAACTCACCTGAAATGCATCAGAAGCAAAGGGACACAGATGCACAAGAGGTGTCCCATGCCACTTATTTGGGACAGCATGACCACACATACTGGAAGAAAGAGGACTGTAAACATAGCTGGGGATAAATGTGAGCACATCTTAATGCCAATACAAGAAACTCAAAGGATCTGATGTGATTTGGGATCTGAGGCACCCGGCTTCAGACCATCCCCAGCACATGGCCATCTGGGTTCCTAATATTCCCAGAAACATTACTGAGCCCTGTCAGATGTTCTGAGCACAGACAGATATCAGCAGAGCTGCTCTTGTATTACTGGCTTGGGCAAACGCTCACTGAAGGCAGTCCAAAGCAATTAAAGCATTTAATTATTTCTGTCAAGCCACAGATAAGAGGACTGAAGAAAAAGGAAAAAAAGAGGAGGGCCACAAAAATGATCCCAGGGATGGAGCACCTCCCTACGAGGACAGGCTGAGAGCTGAGGCTGCACAGCCTGGCAGAGGGAAGGCACTGGGGAGACGTGAGAGCGGCCTTTGGGTTTCTGTAGGGGGCTGTAAGAAAGGGGACGGACTCTCAGAGGATAATGGGAAATGGTTTCAAAATGAAGAGGGGAGATTTAGACTGGGTATAAGGAAAAGGTTTCTTACAATAAAGGTAATGAGGCAGTGGAGCAGGTTGCCCAAAGAGGTGGTGGGTGCTCTGCCTCCATCTTCAAGGTCAGGCTGGACAGGGCTCTGGCAGAGGAGTTGGTCAGGGTGGTCTTTAAAGATTTCTTCCAACTCAAATGATTCTATGATCAAAGATCGCAAGTGAGAAAGAGCAGGATCCAAATGGGAGTGAGGCTGCACTGTGCATGATTCCAGCTGGGCTCCTGTTTGCTTGGAACAGCAATGGAGATGCAATGCTCTGCAGCATTGCAGAGCCACACGTGCATGGCTTCATTACAGCTGAGCTAACAATGGTGCTGGGCAGCCTGCAGCAGAAGGGGCAGAGCGACAGAAACACGTCTATGTTAACAGCTAATTATGAGCATTGAGGCCCAAAAAGGTCGGAGGGAGGGTCGGAGTGTCTGCTGACATCTGGCAGTGCTTTGGGGAAGTCTGGTTCCTCCCGAGGTCCTTGTTGACTCAAGCATGCTGATTTGCTTGCTGCTAATCGGAGGAAGTGGTAACCAGGACTGACTAATCACTGAGCTGCACGCCCCGAGGACTCCTTCCATGTCAGCCACTGCATCTTGCTGAGCTGCCAGACAGCACTGTTCTATGGGGATTTCAGCAACCCATCAGCACTCTTTGCAGTGTTTGCATACAGCGAAGGCATTGCAGGTTGTGCTCTAATTCCTGCAGAACTTGCACCAAAGATGCCACGGGTCCCAGCCCCAATTGCTCAAGTCTTCAGTGCTGCTGTGATCCCTGCAAACTAAATTCAAAGAGCTCTGTTAGCACCTGCTACATGCACACCTCTGCTTTTCTGTGCAAACACGCATGACTGCTGTTACTATATTATTTCTCCAGACAGGGCTTAAAGGATCAGTATTTAATTGGAGGAGTAAGTTCAGGGTTTGAGACACGATGCTTGCATTAGAGCCATTTGTCACAAAACTTGGAGGGAAGCATCAGCAGTCAGATGATCCATTGCACGCTCACCTCATTTAAATGCAATTCAATCTACACAGAGCATTTGGCACAATATTTAGGGAGATGACTTAACAAAAGGCATTTCTGCAACCAGGTGTCTGATATATCCATGTGTGAGCTGCCCAAGAAAGCCTGTAGCCATTAATTGCTAGGTAGCAATTAAGGTGTCAGTGAATGTTTAAGGCTCCCATTTGCCTTTTCTAGCCATTTTCAAGGCAGCATAGAAAATAAAAATAGAGCAAAGTGCTTTCTTTTCCTCCACTCTGCAGTCCAAGTGTGAACCGTTCAGAGCGCGGCTGGGCAGGGAGAAGTGGATTTCTATGCAAACAACATACAGAAAGCCCTCGTTTAATCACTTGCTTTAGGCAAATAGGACAATTAAGTGCAGCTAACTGTATGGTTTTAAAGTCACCATTCAGTCCCTCAGCTGAGACAGATGGCTTTTTCTGATGTCGCTTCCTCTGGCATTCAGTGGAGGGTTTGGCAATCCTTTCCGGGTTCGGTTCTCAGCAACTCTCTGACATGGGAGTAGGCAGGGCTTTCATTGCAGACAATGTTCTGCAGAAGGCAGAAGAATGGCTCTTTTCCAGCCAGTTCACCCCTCTTCCCTTTGGCAGAAGGAGATTTCTTCCCTGGGCCCAGAAGCCAACGCATACCCAGCACTGACCTCACGTCAGTCCCTACCAGGGATATGGGAGATGTGCAGAAATGCTGAAAGCAAACCTGTGCTTGCAGAGGGCCCAATCCCCTGCCACTGGCATTGGCAGGGAGTAAGGGATATAAGTAAAAAGTTCTTTATGATAAGGGTAGTGAGGCACTGGCACAGGTTGCCTGGAGGGGTGATGGATGCCTCGTCCTGGAGACATTCAAGATCAGGCAGGATGGGCCTCTGAGCACCAGATGAAGATGTAGGTGTTCCTGTTCACTGTGGGGGATTTGGACTAGATGGCCTTGAAGGGCCCCTTCCACCCCAAACAACTCCATGATTCTATGAAGGAGAGAAGCTCAGGCTGCCTGGGACAAGGCAGAGGCCTCACCACTGGGCTGACACAGGGCTGGACAGGCAGCACTGGGTGATACTTTACACTGGGTGATACTTTACAGCCATCCTTCCCATCATCCAGTGATCCCATAAAATTAAACCAGACTCTGCCCCAACTTCTAGGCCTTGTGACTGCACTCCTGTAAGAGGGTCACTCCCAGCTGACACAGAGCAAGCCACTAAATGTCAAATCCAGTGGATCTGATTCTGTTCCTCTTTACACCGTCACAGCCCAGTGATGACACACTTTAATTACTCACAATTAAATGTCAAATTACTCACCATTACTCATGTTGCTTTCTCTCCTTCCCTGAAATAAATGTAACATCTACTCTCCCCTTCACAACAAGCCTGGTCCTGCTGCTGGTACCAACATGGAGAGCAGTGGGACATAACTTGCACTTAATAAATGGCTTTTCTTGGAAGGTGCTCTTGCTCTCAGCTGCTTTTTTGTCTTCCTCAGAAGCACGGCTTTGATGGTGCAGGCAGTGAGGGCACCAGCAGATACAAGCTGCACCTGAGACACTCTGCTCCTCATAGACAATTACAGCTACAGAAACTTAGCAGGAAGATCAGGTGAGCAGAAAGCAGAATGCTGCCAGCCATGGGCTTTTCATTCCCAAAGTGGTTCCTGAAAAAGATAAGATAAAGCCCAACCAGATTAACTACCTTCAGAGCAAGCAGCAAGACATTTAAGGGGTGCTAGAATAGGTGGCCAATAAGAGCATTAATGAATAGAACAGGTAGAGACTCCTTACTGACTTGCCCCATGCCCCTTCCAGCTTTTTGGAAATCTCCTGTGAATAGTACCACCCCATAACCAGATCGTGGCATCCAGATAATGCTGTGTGCAATGGAAACATTTAAGAGACAAATACACTGCTGGGAGTAGCAGCTCTGCAGAGCTATCTTCTTGATCCAAGGAGGAATTGGGCTGATTTTGGGTGGTGCTGTGTGGAGCCAGGAGTTGGATTCTGTGTTCCTTATGGGCAGCCCCTTCCCATTTGGGATATTCTATGACCATACAAAGAACGATACTGAATTGCTCTTCAAAAAATGAACCCCACTCATCTCCAAGGGCTTCTGCTTGTCACTGCTGGTGTTAGCAAAGCATCACGGCATTAGACTGATGAGAGAATTAGTAGCACAGCTGTGTTAGCACCAGAGGAACACCACAGCCACCACAACGCTCCCAGTTCCCAGTCTGAGCACAACTACAGCATTCATGGGCCGGGAGAGCAACACAGTCCTGCAGTGCTATCTGCAACCACCAGGGAGCCCTTAGGGGACACTGCAGTTTTAGCCATCGTGAACTGGTGCAAGCCAGCTTTACCGTCCCCTGTAGTCCAAGTGCAACTTCAGAGTCCCCTCCTTGCTCTGTCTCCTGTGTAAAGCACACGAACTCACTTGAGGCTGAATTTCACAGAATCATGGAAGTTGGAGTGAGAGGAATTTGGCACCTGCGAACCATCAGGGAAAGACAAGTCCCAAAAATGCCATAGAACCAGCTCAGCAGGCTGCACCAAGGAGACAAGGATGCTCATCAGTCACATACACTCTACTCTGTAGCTATAGGATGCAAACCTCATCTTTCACTGCCTTGGGGCAGTGAGAAGAACCTGACAGCACCACCTAAAGCCCTTCTACGTGGGCTGAGGCTGCCCTGACAGTGAGGTGCTGCAAGACCAGCTGTACCCTATTACACCTGATGAAGCAGGTGGGCGAAGCTAAAGGCCTGCTGTACTTGCTCACTAAAAAGCCACAGCAAAAGGTGAGGCTTTATGTTTGCATGCTCTCCCTTCTCACCTCTGGCTCCTTGCTCATCCACAACCCTATGAAAAGGCTTAGGCTGTGCCTGTATCCTGATGGGGAGCACCAGGCAGATCCCCAATTTCTCCAGCACATCCCCAAGGTGAAAATTATCTACCAGCCTGCTTGCAAAGAGTAAAAACAATGCTGGAGGTCACAATTCCCCTTGCTGTTCACCACCAGCTGTGCCTCTATGAGCTGCACCTGCTCCAGTGCTGCCCCGTGCTATAAAACTGTGGTTGGGGGGTAGCAACAGTTTTTGCACGCATGGAGGACGTCTCGCCACTGGAGCAGTACCTGGAGCACTGCGGCACGCAGGTATCTATGGGGGGGGGAGAAAAAAAATACGACTTGCGTTGGCCGGGAATCGAACCCGGGTCAACTGCTTGGAAGGCAGCTATGCTCACCACTATACCACCAACGCTGTGCTGGTCTAGGTTTTCTGCATGTGTTCAAATTGCAGAGCAGCAATTCCTGCTTCCCTTCTTTTTCCCCTGGGTTTTTTCATGCTTCTTACTTTCTGCAGTATTTGTTTGTATGGGGGAAATGGAGGGTTCCTTCAGCCAAGAGCTACTGGGAGCATAGAGGAGCCTATGCCCTTCTTGCACGAGATTGCTCTCATCTCCTGTGGAATAAACACTGCTACACTCTAGCCTATGTGCAAGGAGGCTCAATCTCCTCATGCTGGCTGGTAAACGTGTGTAAAAATCTTTTCCTTTCTGTTTAAAATGGCTCTCCTGGCTCCAGGTGGCTTCCTGCTGTTGCAGTTACTGCAGCAATAACAGAGTACAGGGTTGTACTTCTAGCTCTGTGTGTTCACAGCTCCCACAGTTACACGTTTTTCTCCTTTTTACCATTTTCAGGTTAGAAGCTAAGCTTTACCCACACTGCTTAAATTCCAAGACCTCCTGGTAGCAGTCAGCAATGTATGTAGCCCCATAAGGTGTATAACATGGGGAGGTAGAACTTGGATTTTACAGACAAAATGGAATTTTCTATTTCAAACCTGTTGAGATACTTGATAGTAGCAGATATTTAGGATGCTTTTAAAAAAAAAAAAAAAAAAAGCCAGGTCTGATGCTAAAAGCAGCTGGATTTGATTTGCACATACCTGGGCTGCACAAACTACTGCAGCAGAAGTAAAAGGGCTCTTTTCCCCTCACACTGCCTCAAATGTGATGATCTCACACAGGATCAGTGTGGAGTTTCCTTTCTGGAGCTGCTAGGAAATGTCCAAAGCTATGTAGCTGATGGGGCCTTCAGTGAAGTTAATTAACCTGGAGTCTATAGCAATAACCCTTGGCAGCCAGCCCAAGGCAAACGTGGTTTTTGTGCCCCTTCCACAGCCTCTGAGCATCTGTCTAACATGAAGACCATCTTCCCCAGCATTTAACCCTATAAAGACTTTTCCTAAAACAGTTGCAGGGAAGATTGGCTTTCTTTTTCTGCCCACCTTAGCAGTTTATTTTGTTCCTTTAGATTATATATTTTCCAGCTCACGCTTCCAATCCCATTGACTGCACATCCACTAGCTTGTTTCTTTAAGCTATGCCTTCAACTGTTTGCTATTCATCTGTGGCTTTTTTACCTTTCTTTCTCATATTCTCTGATACCCTTTGCTATGTGTGAATAGTCCTGTATGCTTGCAGTGACAAGGCTTTTATTTGAACCATCTTCTACTCGTTACGACTTACATGCATTGTGACTTTCTTAGACAAGTCCTATGGAGCTGAGTTTTATTCTGTAGTCAATTCCTTTAGAGCTGCTGCTTGGTCTGTTGGAGGTCTTGCAGAGGCATTCCTTCTATTGTTCCTAGGAGAAAAATATATTGAAATGCATATTCCATAATACATTGTCATTTCTAAGTAACTGCTTACTGCTCTAAAATGCTTGTATTTGACTTGGGTGCCTTATGATGTGCATCAGTGAGTTCTGAGTGCTCTTGGGTCCTGTGCTGCAAAGGGGGGCTGGGGTTTCCTCCAGCTGCGTTCTTCCCTGATGATCACACCTGGAGCTTTGCATCTAGAAGCTGGTTCTAGGGCTGCTTTTGAACCCACTTCAGAGCTAGACCTCCCTGTATCTATTTACACTAAGAGCCCTCTGTGATGATTGCTCACTCACTGAGAGTTTCACAAGCTGTGAATGTTTTCTCCAGGCAGGCATCCTGCAGAGTAACTGGGCGCAGAGCACACAACTGCTAAGTGAGCTGCTGAGCACAGAGCAGCACTGGCTCAGGGCTGAACACATCAATCTGGAAACCCTTTTCCCTGCAGAGCTTGGGCAGTCACTGCCAACTGAAGGGGCTCCGCCTTGTATGCAGTTTCCTGTTCTGATTTGTGCTTGGGTTTTCAAGCCCTTTAGGCTCTCAGTGCTTGAATTGCCTAAATGGACACAAAACCCTTTGTACAGACAGCCCAAGCTGCCACCTGCTGTGGCAGGTGAAGTCACCTTTTTGAAAGAAGCTTTCCTCGACTTCAGGCTTGTGGCCCCAATGAAGGAGGGAATAAATTCTTCCCTGAACTCTTGCCTTCTCAATGACGCGATGCCTTTTAAACACTTCTAATTCCTTTTTTAAACGACGCTGATAAAGGAGCGCATTAGTATGCAAGCATTTGCCTGCAGATACGTGGTGTGCTGTAATCACTTGATCTGGGGAAGGATGCTGGCTTTGGCTGCGTCTCGCTTGAATTAGTCTGGTAACCTCCAGCAGCTGAATGCTTAATGTGCTCACGGGTCCGTGAACTGCTGCCCTCTATTGCACAAATCCAACACAACGCTGACGCTGTCCCTTGGTAGGAAAAGGGGGAGTGTTACAGAGTGAGAGCAAAAGACAGAAAGTGCTCGTGGTCCTCCCTGGAAAAACTCGGGAGCAATTCTGTGAGCTACGTGCAGAACTGAGGTATGGCAAAGGCCCGGTGTCACCACTGTTCCTCCAATCACTGCTAAAGGTATTCAGTATTTCTCAATTTGAGGCATCAGCACAGGGCTCTGGACTGCCTTTGGGGTGTAGTGGGGAAATGTGCACCTCCACCAGGAAAAGTTATTTAGGTTCTATAAGCTAACAGCCAAGCAAATGATGGTTTCATACCCTAAGGCTCTTCCTTGCTATAATACTTGAGGGGAAAATGATGGAAAGCTCCTAGCTGAATAGAGAGAGAACCTAACGTAGTCTCCCAGTTGAAGTCAGTGTTTTAATACAACGTCCTTATTGATGTTTTTTTCTCCATTCAAGGATGACCTCTCTGCCAGTCCCCAGCTGTTTAATCCTATGAGCCCCTATGACGTGGACCTTCCAATTCAAGTAGCTGAAGATGTATCATTTGGTTCTCAATTTAATCAGCCCAAAGAGCTTCCTGCAGACTTCTCCTCCGTGGACCTCAGCTTTCTTCCAGACATTACCCAAGATAACAAAGAACAAAATCCATCTGAAGATGGTCATGAAATGCAAGGAGGGCTCAATGGATCAGTGCCGAGCAATGAGGACAGAGGGATCTTCATGGAGGAAAGCAGCCCGTCGTACCCAGGTGCAACGCAGCCAAGCCCAGGAGAACCTGGTGTGTGTCCTCCCCTGACACCAATGACTCCTATGACCCCAGTGACACCTGCATCAGAGAGCTCTGGCATAGTTCCTCAGTTACAGTAAGTTGATGTTGCATGTGTAGCATGAGAAGAGCAGCACCATCCTCACAGTACCACCATTGCTGACCCAGCTCTGTTAAAGGCTGGAGAGTAGCTCACACCTGTGAAGACAAATGTACTCTTTCCTTAGGAGAGCTCTAGGAAGTCTGTAAATACACAGCAGCGGTGCAATTCAAAGCTGTAAATTACTTCAGTGATTTAGTTACTGGAAGACAAATAAATGCAGTACGTTGGGACTAATAATTTTGTATCTGGTTATGTTTCCTCTTCTGAGAAATTAATTTTGGTATTGAATGGCTACAGTTTGGCAAAAATAGCTTAGTGCTGAAGTGGGAAAGAGGTGGGCAGTAAATTAAATGTTGGCAACTGTTAACAGGGCTGTGACTCCACATTAGCTACTAATAATTGTGGGGTTTTGCTCTGTAACAGCTTCTTTCTGCAATGTGACAAATCTTTCTCATTCTTCAGGAATATTGTGTCAACTGTAAATTTGGCTTGTAAACTAGATCTGAAGAACATAGCTCTGCATGCCAGAAATGCAGAGTATAACCCAAAGGTAAATCCTGAGGGCTGAGCTTTATTCCTATTCCCTTCTCTCAGTGCTGCTGGACTCCAATATACAGATATGCACCCTGAACTTCATCCCTTTTCTAACAGCAATGTCTTGACCTACAGCCCTTGCTGGGGAAAAGAAAGATATGTCCAAAAGCTAAAAGAAAGGGAATTACTTGGGTCAGAGTGGTACTGTGCATCTCTATGCTGTAGAAATGGACTGGGAATAAGTTGGGTTCATGTAGGTGACTCCAGGCTCAATAAAATTTAGGTTTAGTTGTTCTAAATGCCCAAGTCATGGGTGGAGGGAAAGTATAATAATTTCAGGGTGGTCAATAAATCCTTTTGCAAAGTAACTGCATGCAGTGCTGAGCTCTGTGGTAGTGGGAATTCTTTGAAAGAACGAACAGACGTGGTACTGAGGAAGGGTAGATGTGGCACTGAGGGACACGGCCTAGTGGGCACAGTGGGGTGGGCTGGGGTTGGGCTTGGTGATCTTAGTGGTCTTTTCCAACCTTTGTGGTTCTGGTTCTATGATTCTTTCAGCTTGACTCTGAGGTTTGCCTTTGAATTTCTAGAGGTTTGCTGCTGTGATCATGAGGATCAGGGAACCACGAACGACGGCCCTTATCTTCAGCTCGGGAAAAATGGTTTGCACAGGAGCAAAAAGGTACTTGTTTCTTTTGCCTCCTCAAAGGTCTTTCAGCTGTACCTGTACTTCCTCAGCTCAGCCTTGTTTAAATTACCTAGCAAAGGGTTTGCTATCAACTGCAAGAAAAATGAAGCTCTAGTCCTGAAAATGTTTTCTTTGTGGCAGGAGTTCTGTAATTACTGACCTGCGTGCTTCTGCCCCTGAATACAGAATAGCTGAGTAGGTATTAGCAGAAAAGCTGCTAAGATGCCCAGGAGTTGTTAAGGGGTTATTTGCATTTCTCACTGACTTTAAAGTGAGTTGAGATGTAATTTGTGTCTGTCAAGTTTCTTTGGTGTCAGCTCACTAGACGACACATATGCTTGTGGTGAAAATGGGGGCTGGAGAAAAGCAAAGATGATTTCTGTACTCTGAAGGCCCTGCTCTCAAATTCAGCAGCTGCCTCAATATGTTATTCTTCTTTAAGACTCTAAACTGCCCGTGAGATGATGCATTGACTCATGGCTCAGGAAACCTCTTCTCCAACCCCCACCTAGCTGGATGGCCACACTGATATCTGTGGTCTCCCTCCTGGATCAGCCCTAATTGAAGGGATGAGATAATGCTGCAAGGCATTACTTACACAGTGGAAACCCTTGGTGATGTAATGTGCTCATATAAACCACAGGAAAATGAGCACCACAGCACGCTATTCTTTATAGCTCACTGAAGTGCTTCTGGGGATAAGAGCTTACTATTTCGAGCAGCAGCAGAGTAGCATGGTGGTGGCTCTACGTGGAATTCCAGCTTCAGAGCAGACGAAAGCCCTCAGGGCTGCTTCCCCCTTCTGCTCTTCCCCTCAGTGAAGAGCAGTCACGGCTCGCAGCAAGGAAATATGCGCGTGTGGTGCAGAAGCTGGGGTTCCCTGCCAAGTTTCTGGACTTCAAGATCCAGAACATGGTGGGGAGCTGTGATGTGAGGTTCCCCATCCGACTGGAAGGGCTGGTTCTCACCCACCAGCAGTTCAGCAGGTATGTGGGAGAAGTGGGTTATGGCCCCATGGAGCTTGGAACGTTCTTTGTAAGCTGTAAAGAGGCTCAAATTCTGGAGCCTGGCAATTTAACGTAATAATTAACTGAGTGCTGAATATCAAGCGTATCTTTGGCTCACCAGAACTGGTTCAGCAGGCGAGAAGTGGCTGTAAATTCCACGTAGGGATAGCAAGGCATGCTTTCTGCACTAACTCCTGTTCTGAGCAGGGCTCGGGCCAAAGCGACCCTTGGCTTAATTACAGCAGTGGCACAGTTGCAGTAAAGCCTACAGCAGCATGATAGCAATGAACCCATCTTGAACTTCCTTCCCTGTGCTGTTTGCTGCTTTCTCCTTGTAGGATGTCTAAGAGCAGCTAATGACCAACATTTTGTGTCTCCTATTATTGCCAAGTCCGATGCTAAAGCTCAGAGGGAGACTGCAGACCATGTACAAAAGGAAAAAAATAACCTTGATTAAATAATTCAGGTTTAATTGAGGCAACTCTTAAGCTATTTGAACCTATGGAAAATGGGATTCAAAAGTCTCTAACAGGAAGCACAGGGCACTCCTACCAGCTCTGCTGGGGTTTACTACATTTCTGTTCAAGATATTTAGACTTTGACCTGTCTTTTTCTGGGTAGCTAGCTATAATCTGTGGGTTTAGCTTCCTGCTAGTATAGTCATAGAGCATTTCATCATGCAACACTGAAACAGCACTTGCATTTCACTAATTTTACCTGCTTGTTTTCAAACAGCTATGAACCTGAACTATTTCCTGGCCTTATTTATAGGATGGTCAAACCGAGGATAGTGTTGCTCATCTTTGTGTCTGGAAAAGTTGTTCTGACTGGTAAGTGGTCTCGTATTATCCGTAACTGAGAGCTACTACATCTTCTGAGGAAGTGTTTAAATTGAGCATGCCGATGTCATATCTTGCTGCAGTAAAGCCACTTAGCAGTCTTTTTGATGCCTACTGCTGCTTATCTGTGTTTTCTGCAGATAACAATGTTGGTATTGTTGCACTAGAACCTCATGTTGCTTTGTGTAGTGTCTCAAATTTCCATGTCATTAAACTCGAGTATCTTTATTCAAAGCATAATGCCTCATCGCTGCAAGGAATCCCACCAGGAGCCTGATGTGCCAGTACCACTCACAGTTGCTTAAATATGAGTATCACAAGCAGCAATTGAGAATTGGACAGGAAGTAAACTTCTTAAAACACTTCACTGGCAATGTGTACTTAGGATTACTAGAGGAAAGGGTGGAGAAGTAAGAGCCTGTTCCAGATGGTTTGGCAAACTCGTGACCTAACACAGTGTAAAGAATACAAAACATCTTGGAATTGGAGGAGTGGAGCTCTTTAACTGTGGATGAATTTCCACTATGGGGAGAAATCTCTCCATTTCTTTTTCCACCTTGCTTCTTATCAAGAGGCAGAGCTGTTATGGTTAAGCAGATAAAACCATGATTCTTCGCAGCTGCATTACTTCAAAGCTAATGCATGACACTTTCAGGAAGAACCTTAAGCCTCAGCTTAACCAAAACTAGTCCAGTCTTAGAGCAAGCTAGAGATTGTTGTTTGTGAGGTAGCAGAAGTAACAGGGTGGAAATTCTTCCTCCAGTTTTATCAAATGTTAGCTTAAATTTGCTTTTAAACTCTTGTTTCTTCATGGTGTGCAATCTCATCGTTAGGTTTGAAGTGCACTCAGTTGCTCTCAATACTGTTTCTTACCTTTTTTTTCCCCTCAAATGTCTTTACAGGAGCAAAAGAGTGTTCTGAAATCTATGAGGCGTTTGAGAACATCTATCCCATTCTTAGAGGTTTCAAGAAAACATCTTAAAGCAGCCTGTAAAGTAGATAGAAATAACGTATGGGTTTGTATTGCTAAGCATGGAAGAGAAGCCAAGGCTATTCCTGGACCCAAATGTATAGATGTGGAGGATGAAAGTGATGTTATTGTGAATGCTATAAATGCTGATCCCTTCCTACAGTTTGTGAAATGCTTTTTGCTTGCAGATTTGCTGTCCACAATTCACTTTGGTTCTGACAACTTCTGTCAGGCAGAGAAACTTACCAAACCAATGTACCTTTAACAGCATGCATAATAAGGTTGCGTTTGGTTTGTAGTTGAAACCTTCTGCCTTTTCCCTGTTGAACAGGCAAATTGACACTACATTTCAAACCAACCGGCAACCCAGCTCCTGCAATGTTGTATTTTCATGCTGACTCATTCAAATTCAAAATACATTTGTTTTTTTTTTCTATACTACAGCTTACAAAATCCAGCACGACTTTATTTCAGTGTTTTGAAGGCAGTGACTGCAGAGGACACCGGACTCCCTCTGATCACACAGGTTGGATCAACTGTTGTGTAACAGTGCTGGTGTTCCCTTAGCAGAGAAGATATTGAAGGGCAGTGCTGGAACACATTCAGAAAGGGGGCTTGCTAAGCTAATTGATTAATTGGTCATGGCACGGGTTTTAACAAAATGCTACCTGTTTGTGTTACTGAAGCCTGATCAGATGATGACTGATCAGGAACAGCCTTTAAAGTGGACTTGAGGAAAACACAAAAAAAAGTCCTGGATGCTCAGGGCTTAATTATCTGAGTTATTTAACTAGATAACGGCAATGAAAGCATTTGGTGATTTTTGCAGCTGATGCTGTGGGGCTCTTCCACTTTCCTCAAGCCAAGGCCTTCTTTGCTAGAGGTGTCTCTCTCAGGTGAAACGAGTAGGAAGAGTGTAGAGATGATTCCTTTACTGTTCTGGTCTCTGCTACGATTCTCTAGAAGCGAGAGTGCTTTTTCTTGTCTCAGAACAGAATTTTGGTGCTGCTGGGCCTCATCTCCTCCCCTTGTTTCCTGCTGAAGATGGGACAGATCTGTCAGTAAGCCCCCAGAGCCGCTAGAGGTTGCTATTTCATGATTTAAGTGCAACCTAAAAGCTGCCTGTCCTCAGTAGAAGCATACAATGTTGGCAATGGTTTAATGCGGGACAGAGTACCTGTCATGTCTTGCTGCCACCAGCTTATTTCTGATTTGGAGAGGCAGTGACTTCAGTGTGTCTGCAGTCTCACTCAAGTACTTTTATAACTTTGCTCCTCCAGAACAAAAAGCTTGGAAAACTTCATGCACTTCCTTACGATAAACTGGTCTCAACTGCCTTATCAGCTTCTTTGTCACAAGCAAACTGTGGGTTTCCACACTCAGATCTATTCTAAACAGAGACTGACTTTTCTGTTTGTTTTCCAACACTGCAGACTTTCCACTGCTGTGGGCTGAACTTCTGTTTGCGCTGTGGCTGTTAAAGCTGATAAGCATGATTTAGCAGAGTCCTTGCAAGTGAAAAGCAACAACCTGCTCTTGTTGGTGTTTGGAGATGGCTTATCTGAGATGAGAAAGAAAACTGCTTTTTTCATCAAGAGCTGCATAATTTCACCAGTAAAACCAGTGCTCTTTTAAGAAGTGCGGAAAGAGCTTGGAGATAAGAAATGGGCTCTGTGTCTTCTCAGAGCTGCTGATAACCTCATGTTTGCTATGGTAACTCGTCTTAAAAACAAATATTGCTGTTCTTTTTCAGTTTGAGATGATTTCAGACTGAAAGAGGGGAGGTTTAGGCTGGGTATGAGGGGAAAGCTGTTAAGAACAAGGGCGGCGAAGCACAGGGTGCCGGTGATGTCCTGCACACACCGGGGTTCGGGCTCCGAGCGCTGACGGAGCTGTGGGTGTCCTGGCGCTGCGGGGAGCCGGGATCGAAGGTCCCTTCTACCTCCAACTCCGTGATTTTATGATCCTGTTGTTCGTTTCACCGTGCCGTCGGCTTGCGGAGCGACAGCGCTAAGCTCTCAAGCGCCAACCCCCTCTCCCCGTGAGGAGCGCGGCTCAGCCCGCCCCGCCGCCTCAGCGCCGCTCCCCACAATGCCCCGGGCCGACAACAAAGTCCCACGTGACCGGCGGCGCGCCGAGCCCATCATGGCGTCTCCCAGCGGCTGCCGGCCGCAGCCTGGCGGGCAGGGCGGCGGCGGCGGCATCGGGACCGGACCGGGGGTTCTGCGAGGCGCCGAAGAAGACGCCGAGGGGCTGTATGTGGCGGTGGAGCGCTGCCCGCTTTGCAACACCACCCGGCGCCGCCTCACCTGCGCCAAGTGCGTGCAGGGCGGGGACTTCGTCTTCTTCGACGGCCGTGACTCCGAGAGGTAGGGGGGTGGGGGGCGGGAGGTGGCGTTCTGCGCTGTGAGGGCGGGGCGGCCCTGATGTGCCCCGGCCCTGGAGGTGCCCGGTGGATGGGGCCCTGTTTACCAGCGGTGGTTTGTATGGTTAGTGGCTGCTACGAGTGATTCCTTGTGCTATTTCGGGAAGGGTGGTAAGCGGGGCGTTGTGTGGAAGGTCCTCACGCCCGACGCCCTTCACATCTGTCTGCCAAATGTCAGAACGGCGGTGCCTTGCTGCTTCCCTCGGCTCTGCAGCTGCCCCAAGCAGCTCTTTATGCCAGCAGGCGTTTAATGCCGTAAACTTTTTCTATAGCTGTTTGCTGGTAGTCTGTACGATTGGACGATTATGTGCCAGTCTCACATTTAAACAAACATGAGAGTCTGAAGCGAAACCCAAATACCAAAAATCGACTCATGCCTCCATCTGTATCCACACGAGCAGACCCTTAATCCTGGCTAGGTTGCATTACAGCCAATGGGAGTGGGCATAAAGGTGTCTGGTCTGGTACTAAATGGGAGGTCAGTGGCCCTGCATGTGGCAGGGGGTTGGAAATTCGTGATCCTTGAGGTCCCTTCCAACCCTGGCCATTCTGTGATTCTGTGTCAGCCTGCAATGTTTCAACTGTGGGCTGCAACTTGTTGGGGTTTCTTTGTTTTTGTGTGACCTGGAACCACAAACTGCTCTCTCTGAAGTTGATGGAAAACTGTGTGTCTGTGTGAGGCTGCCCA
Source organism: Centrocercus urophasianus (assembly GCF_019232065.1). Classification (NCBI taxonomy): domain Eukaryota; kingdom Metazoa; phylum Chordata; class Aves; order Galliformes; family Phasianidae; genus Centrocercus; species Centrocercus urophasianus. The sequence continues at coordinate 49,390,386 of NW_024884586.1, forward strand.
CGGTTACCTGCAGTTTCCACAGAAATCTTGTTTTGGGCATTTGGAATATAAAGCAAGTACTTTGTGTTGCCGTTGTGCTGACTAAAGATTTTGGCTAACCTTCAGGCTTCACTGAAGTAGCAAAGCCTCAATCATCCTGCATTAACCGAGGCACAAGGAGTTCCTTAACCCACTGGAAAAACAAAGCTGTATAGGTGTAGTCCTGGCCAAGGTACCAGAGGCAACAACAGCTTGTCTTCAAAACAAAACAAAAAACAACTCTCATCTTCCTCCTATTTCTCACATGGGGCAGGGTCAGCTCTTCTACCTGACTGCTCTCACTGCATCTTTCTAAGGTGCTTTAACCATCCTGTTTAGCTTTGTATGTTTAAGCTGCTTTGCTTATTTGCAAGAATAATTTCCTGTGGGTTTTTTCCCCATTTTTTTTTTCTTTCCCCTTGGTCTGAGTGCAGTCTTCTGTCCTGTACCCCCTGGATTTGGTGTCTTGCTGCTCAGAGCTTTTCTAACAGAAACACAGCCGTGCATAGCAGCTTTGCATTCACAAATAAGGGAATAACATCACATGAATAGCATAAGCCCAGTTGATTGCAGTAGGAAAGTTTGCTTTGGGGACAGTGCTTCCTAAAGCTTGGATTTCTTGTTCTTTCAAAGCTTTAGAATTGCTGATGGTTTAAAACCGTGCTTGAAATGTGTTACCTGTGCCGGATAATTAATGTTTGAATGACTGATAGTGAAGTAAAGGAATCACAGCATGGCCTGGGTTACAAAGGAGCACAGTGCTCACCCAGCTCCAACCCCCTGCTGTGTGCAGGTCACCAACCAGCAGCCCAGGCTGCCCAGAGCCACATCCAGCCTGGCCTTGAATGCCTGCAGGGATGGGGCATCCACAGCCTCCTTGGGCAACCTGTGCCAGTGCCTCACCACCCTCTGGGGGAAAAACTTCCTCCTGAAGTGGGAGGAGAGAGGGAGAACCAGCCCTCATCTCAGCAGTCAGCTGCATTGCAGTGAGGGGTTTCCATGCATTCCTTGGGCAGTGAGCACAGGCAGCAGCGACCTTTGCAGCCCGGCAGGGACAGCTGCAGGCACGGGCTGAGCACAGGCTGTGTTTGCTGGCAGCGTTCTGTGTTTGGTCACTTGATGCCTTCGAGTGGGACGTGGGTTAATTTTAGCTGGGAGTTATGACCTGGATGGGGTCGCAAGAAGGGTTGCTCTGGGGAAGCTGCTGGGAGTGCTGTCAGAAACTGCTTTGGGATGCACAGGGACACCCATGCCTCCCACACTGGAGTCCTCCAGGCCGGAGGGAAGTGTTGTTGCCTCTCTCTTCTTAAAGAGTATTCTGTAGTATCCAGTGATGTGGCACTTTGGATTTTCTTGTGTATTTTTTCCCTGGTGAAGGTAAGTATTTTAATATTCTAACAGCAAGGATCTGCTTTTCATTAGATGATTCTGTGTGCTAAAAGCTGCAGTAAGGTTGAAAATCGCACCCTGTGTCTGTGAGGAGAAGTGATGGAGGAGCTGTTAAGATTAATTATTGAAATAGGACTATAATTAAGGATGAGCAGTCCGGAAGTCCTGCATTAAATAATCGCTGACATTCTTCCTTTCATTAGCAACGTGCTGTACGTTACACCAGCATCTCAGTGCTAATTTCAGCCTGGAGACTTTCCTCACAGGAGCTTTTTCCCTCTGCCATAGGCAGAAGTCCTCAGAGTATGTATTCCAAGCATGTGGACTTGCTTTGCTTTGTATTTCTGCAGGTAACAAAAAACAAAGACAACACAGTTGTGGTGTCTGAGGCTGCCTGCCTGATTTCTCCAGGCAAAAATTGGTGGCTTTTTGCAACAAAAGGGTTTTGTTGGAGAGAATTGGTACAGCACTGCTACAGCTGCCCTGGGGATGGTGGGGTCACCCTGCATGGAGGTGTTCCAGAGCTTTGGAGATGTGGCACTTAGGGATGTGGGCATGGTGGGGTGGGCTGGGGTTGGGCTGGAGATACACCATGCAACACAATTAAAAATAGGGCAATATAAAGACATTGAAATATTTGCTTTAGGAGGAAGTTTTTCAGCCAGAGGGTGGTGAGGCACTGGCACAGGTTGCCCAAGGAGGCTGTGGATGCCCCATCCCTGCAGGCATTCAAGGCCAGGCTGGATGTGGCTCTGGGCAGCCTGGGCTGCTGGTTGGTGACCTGCACACAGCAGGGGTTGGAGCTGGGTGAGCACTGTGCTCCTGTGCAACCCAGGCCATTCTAGGATTCTATGAGAAACCTGCTGAAGGAGTTTGCAGGAGCTGCTTGACGCAGCTGCTAAAGTGCATGGTGAGCTGGAATCTTTGCAGCCCCCCACAAATATTGCCACCTTTCCTCCTTACAAAGAACTTCCTTTAGTCCCAAATTCTTGACAGATCGCTCACCTTTTAGCTGACGTGATGGACGTGATTCAGGTAATGGCATTGAGTCAGACTCTGTGCCCATAGGAAAACAAGCACTGCCAAATTTCCTCAGCTCTCGCGGTGCTGAGTGCTGTGTTTGTGGGCTGAGCTATTTCTGCCTTTAGCTCAAGGTTGGAGGTGCTGGTTGTGTGTGTGCTGCTGTGTGTGAACACGCACTGGTGCAGCTTACATGGTGAGAATACATAGAAGGAGACAGGGAAAGATGGATTGATGGATGCTGAGCCACCAGGCTCTGGTTGCACTGCATTCCTTGGGTGCACACGTGGCCTCGGGCCCCCGTTCCAGCACCTGCCATTGGGTTGGTGCTGGTTTGGAAGGAGAAGGGATACTTCTGGCCTGCAGACTCTGAGGGCAGCAGACAGAATTTCTGTTGTTTTAATGTTTTTAATATGATTGCATACATCGTAAAGCCATGGTTGGGGTCCACACTTTCAGGTTTGGGCACTTTGAGAAGAGGAATGAAGCATTTTGAGGTTTAATGTGAAATCCAATCCCCGGGAGGGAGGGAGAGATCCCAGACGCCACCCAGCCAAGCTCACTCACTGTGTAATTCCTTCTAAATAAAGCTGAGATGTCCCTGAAATAGAGGGCTGGGTGGGGATGTGTGTGAACCATTTAACTTTTTATGAGGGTGCTCAAGAAGTGCAGAGATGTGGATCTGAGGGATGTGGGGGTGGGCTGGGGGGGGGATCTTGGAGGTTTTTTTCCAACCGTGATGGTTGGAACCTATGGAGGCAAGCAGAACACAGCTGTTGCATATCCAGGGGAAGCAAATGCAGGAACCCTGAAAGAATACTTGCTCCTGAGTGGTTATTGTCAGCTCCCATGGCTCAGACCTACACCTCAAGCAGGCACTTGGGTCATGGGCTTGTGATGCCTACAAGTGCTTGGTAGGAATAAGTAGGAATCAGTGCACCTTATTGCTGCTGCTGGTACAAGGAGTTGGATGTCATTTAGAAGCCTTAAATGAGAATTCTCCTATGGGGCACCCTTGCTGAGTATAGTAAGAGGTTCTGTTGCTATCCCTGGGAGATGGATGCTATACAGTTCTGCAGGAGTTCCATACATTTTGCTATTTACTTCCAAGGGTTGAGAGAAAATTCGGGTTTAGAGACACCTGCAAGCTTCAGGCTTTTTACTGTTTCAGGTAACTTACAATGCCAAAAACTGTGCAAAAACTGGAATAAAAGCATTTAATCTCTTCCAGGTTTTCAGACAAGAAAGAAAGGCTGATGCATCTGAAGACCAAACAGAGAGAATTCCAAAAACAGTAAGTTGTAGTCATTAAGTGAAAGCAAATTCCTTTAGAAGATCTCTCTGATGCACTGCTGCTGGAGACAGATGTAGTCCAGGTAGTCAAATAACTTTCATTCATGTTTTTCCCCCCAGTGTTTTGAAGGCCATGGAAGGCAAAGAGATAACTGATCAGCTGGTGAGTTATTCAAAGCTTCCCGTAGTTTCTGAGCTCTCTGAATTGCTGGATCACGTTCTTTAAAGTTATATTTTACCTCGAGGGTGTTGCCTTGCTTTCCTAAAAAGCCTGTTGTAAGCAAAAGCAAAATCAGCTCTGCAGAGTGCCAATACGCTTCATTTTTTACTAGGTATTATTCCTTCAGTAACTTATTATGCTGATTGACTTTAAGCTAAGCTTTCTACTTGTTCGTGGCTTTCCTCTGTGCCGAAAACAGTACGTGAAATGTTTGTGTGTTGGTCTGAGCCAATGCAGAACGTCCTGCTCCTTTTGCACCAAAGCTGCTGGCTTCGTTGTTAATCATTAGTCAGTGCATTCGAAACGGTTTGTGCCCTATTGCTGCTGAACCTTCTTTTTTCAGAGATGGAAAATAATGTCGTGCAAGATGAGGATTGAGCAGCTGAAGCAGACCATATGCAAAGAGAACGATGAAATGGCCAGGCGTGAGTAGTGCCCTGCTTCCCTAACGTGTGTAACTGCATCTCAGGGAGCAAAAATTCAATTGGTTTGGATTTGAGGGCCAGCTCTTAAAAATAGCGGATTTCCAAGGCAAATCAGCGAGTGGATTTCAGCCTTTTTATGCTTGGATGTTAATTAGCAAGCAGTAGGCATTATGCAGCTGGATGGAGATCATTTTGCAACGGCTTAAAAAGTAAATGCTTAGCAGCCTATGAATTTCTCCCTGGAGATGGTTTTATTCAGTGCAGCGTTCCTGATCGCTTCCTCTTGATAAAGAGCAGCAAACAGCTCTGCAGCTGTTATGGATTTCACGTAGCCGGTGAATTTTAACCCACACCTGTCTAGAAATCCCAAATTCCTGCTTGAGTAATACTGTCATTGAAGGATGGCACGAGCTGCAGAGTTGCTGACATTCAGCAGCTTCAGTCGTGAAACTCGTTAAGCATTTTACACAGGAGAGATTTGTAGTGTCATTTTTCAGGAGATGAACGTGCAGCTCCTCAGTCTGCTCCTTACAACCTCCATGCAAAGGTGAGATGGGAAGCAGATGCCAAAACACACTGACTGAATCAGGGGTGCTGTGATGACTTCAGATTCAAGAGGAGCCATGTGAGAAGTGGTAGCAAGGTCATGTAACTGAGAATAGTTACAAAAGAATGGCACAGGCTGGCATTAATAGCATCCAAACCAGTGAGGTGCAGGATGGTTATGTAGTAGGGAGGATGGATAGTCACCGTAAGAAACATAATAAGAAAAAGATGAAGGACAGGTGAGTCTGTTAGTTAAGAGGAAAGTGAATTCAGCACCTTCTTGCTTCTTCTAACAAGGAAAACGTGATCAGGTGTTGAACCAGATTAAATTTTACATCGTGAGAGGACTGTAGGGCAAGGAAAGGAATCAGGCAGTTAAAGGTTGTTTTGGTTGTGTTGGTGCAGCCTTATCAGATTCACTGTAGGGAACTTGAGGAACGGGCAGTGGAGCACTTGAGAACACTTGAGGTGGAAAGGATGTCTGAAGGAATAGAGTGCAAACAGCATCTGTTGTCAGAGGATGGATGGAGGGGGAGCCTTAAACTGATGACACAGTCACCCTCTTGTAATCTTACTGCATTGTAGGGACACAGAAAATAGCAAAAAGTGATGCCTGCTTTTAATTAAGAATAGGTCAGGCTGAATTGACCCCTTCTCTGGGGTCAGGTGCTGCAGTGGAGGAACCAAAAGATGCAAACATGCCTTGTCTTTGGGCTCTGCCCCAGGCTACCTCACAAGCAAGCAAATAAATACAGACTGGATGTAATCACAGAAAGACTGCATTCAGAGAGAGGTGATACTTGTCAAACCAAGGAGGTGAGACGGGCAGGGCTCCACAGGGAACAGTTCCTGGCCCTGTTGTCTTCACTGTTTTCCATAATAGCTTTCTCAGTAGCACAGAAAGTGGAATGGAGGAAGCCAAGGGGGATGACAGCATGAACTCTGTGCAGAATGGGATCAGATTCAAAATCGTGCAGATAAGTTGATCGAATCATCTGAAATGAAGGAAGTTAAGACCATGTTGTTTAAGAAAGAGAAACTATAACCTCATAGCAGGGAAAGGTGGTAGAGTTTGACAGGACAGAATGTGAGGAATTGCAAATTAAATAAAAAATACCAATGAAGTGCTGTTCCAGAAAGGTTCGGACCTCATTCTGAGTTATACTAAGGTAGGCTTTGTATTTAAGAAGGAAGCAATTATCCTTCTGTTCTCTGCATCAGTGCTGCCTCAGTGGGAGCCTGGAGCCCAATTTGAGCAATTGAAGAAAGATAGGAATCAACTGGAGAAAGTCCAGGAGGAAACATCAGGAATAAAACACAGAGTGGCTACAAAAAAATGGTGTTTAGTTTGCTTTGCTTTGCTTCTTTAAAAAAAAAAAATAATAATAATAATAAAAAAATGAAGAAGAGCAGTTTCCAGGGACCAGTTAGGGAGTGAAGCTCCTCCACCTTTCTGTTATTCTCAGAAATAAATGCTTACATGTTCTTAGTGTGCAGCTTTTACTGCTTACCTGATGAATCCATGAACTGACTCTTACCCAGCCAGCCTGCTGTTGGCTCAGTAGACCCAAAAGGAACTCTTGCAGTGAGCAGCCAACAATTCCTTCAATTGCTGTGCTCCCCTGTCTGGGAAAGGTAGCAGCCTGTGTGCGTTGAGGCAGAGAGAACTGCTTGGATGTTTTCTTGATTGTCTTTTCAATGGTATATAATGTAGTTCTATATAATGTAGTTCCTTCTTGGAGCAGCAGAAGCCACAAAACATTCTTACTGTACCTCTGGTCTCCTCTGTGCCTTGCAATCAAAATATATCAGAGGAGCAATGTCAGGGCTTACTGCCTGCCTTCTGTGCGAGGGGCAGTTATCCCATTTCTTGATGACAGGGAAGTGAGCTCTGCTGTGTGCAGGGCATGACTAATGCTGCTTCCTTTCAGCCATAAAAACTGGCACTGAGCACTAGAAGGGGGCTCTTATTCAAACTAGGGTACATTAACATTTCTCCATACGTATTTGGAGACATTTTCCTCTGCTTTTGAACGACGGAGGCGGTGAAGTCACCCTCTGCAGCACCATATGTTTGTGGAAGCGTTGCTGCAGTGAATTATTTTATAGAAGAATCAGCAGATGCTCTTGCAGGGATTTTTTTCCAGCTCTTTGTGTGCCTGCTGCACGGAGTGTATTTGGGCAGTCGCAGCATTTCATAAGCATAAGCACATTTGCCATTTTGTGCTAAGGAGAGGATTGTGCCACTGGGATCCAGGAGCTTTACGAGGCCATACGTGAGCACAAAGCCCAAATAATGTATGTTAATAGGAGCAGTGGTGCCAGAAATTGTGAGTGGAGATGCTATCTGCTCTTGATTTTGGCTGCAAGCAGCTCATGCCTGTTTGGCCAACACCATGCAAGCATGTAGAGTCAAGCAATTTCTGTCATGATGATTAGCGTAGAAGCTTAATTAAGCTGTGAAATCTTGGCTTTTCTGTTCCAAATCCAAAAATAGCTGGGTAAAAGATAGGGAGAGATTAATCCCAATGTCAGTCTCTTTGGAGCTCTTTAGAAAAGATTAGAAAGTTGTACCACTTAGCAGCTGGAGAGCGTTAATAGCGAGGCAGAGTTTTCTGTTCTAAGCCGCTGTAGATCTCATTTGCTATAAATATTAATAAAGCTTTTCTCAGGCTTACTGCAAGTACCTCGCAGCTCCTTTTCCTAGCTAACATCTGCTGCTGCCTTCACAGATGCAGAGGGGCTTCTGAGAATTAAAGAGGAGAACCAGAAGCATTATCGCAGGGCTCAGCGGCATCAGGAGAAGAAGGAGAAGATCCAGAGGCACAACCGCAAACTGGGGGACTTGGTCGAGAAAAAAACCTACGACTTGAAAACCCAGCACGAACACCTGGCAAAGCTGCGCAGGACGCACATCCTGGAGCTAACGTCAGTCATATTTCCCATTGAGGAAGTAAAGACAAGCATGAGGTACGCAAGGCTCGTCCTTTCGGCCTTGTTTTTCCTAGCTTTGGACAGCCAGGTGTGAGCTGTGTGAGTCTGAGCTCAACGCCGCGGCTCCCTGAGCATCTGTGGGGAGGGAGGAGGTGTTTCCCAAAGGCGTAAGAATCTGAGAGCCTCTGAGAGGTCTGAGCTGCGTGTCCACTCTTGAAATAGATGATAAAAAAAGGCAGAAGGGAGTAGTGTGGCGATGGAGGAGCATAGCAGGGCTGTTTCTGCAGGTGTTCTGCTCTCTGAAGTCTGGCTGCGTGCCTGCCAAGCACACTGCTGACTGTGTTTTTTTGAACTAACTTAAAAATGCTCTGTTCTTCCTTGGGTGCTGCAGGGATCCTGCAGATGTGTCTTCTGAGAGCGACAATGCTATGACCTCCAGCACTGTGAGCAAGCTTGCAGAAGCCAGGAGAACCACGTATCTCTCTGGGAGATGGGTGTGTGATGACCACAATGGGGACACCAGCATCAGCATCACGGGGCCTTGGATAACCCTTCCTAATAACGGAGACTACTCAGCATATTACAACTGGGTTGAGGAGAAGAAGACTACACAAGGACCAGGTAAGGAGAGAGGTCTGGTGAGGCGTCTGGGATGCTCCAGAAGCCATAGAAGTTGCAGCTTTGAATGCCAGCAGAAAGCACTGGGGAACAGTAGCCCGGCCCTTTGGTTCTTTCCTGGGCAAACCTGAGTCACAAGTAAAGAAACACCAGTATAGGGAGTAGTCCACTGCCAGCCTCTTTTGCAGGAAATGCTCATTGGGACACAGTGCAAAGTAATAGAGAGATAAAGTTAATTATTCACAGTTTTGACGTGGTTTGCATGCTTATCGATTTAACAGGAATTCCAAGGATTACTGTTTTGTACCAATTTCTGGCAGATCTCACTGTAAATGATTGCTGGATTCAGGCAGCTCTCAGTACTGACAAATGACATTTCCAGAGGAGACTTCAGAAATGCATTAACACACCCACTGAGGCTTCATTTAAAATGAGACTTTCATGCTGTTTTTATTCCTTTTAGATATGGAGCACAATAACCCTGCTCATACCATCAGTGCTGCACTGTGCTATGCAACCCAGCTCGTTAACACTTTGTCTCTCATACTTGATGTAAATCTTCCCAAGAAGCTCTGCAACAGGCAAGTAAATGCAAGCCTCTGAGAAGATGAATCAGTTACCAGTGCTGAATAACCTTAATTCAGTTTGGTTTTGTGAATGAAGTCATTGCTTGGAACAGCCTTTATGGTAATGGCTGATGGCTCACAGATTTTTTTGTGCCATTTAATTTCATGGGGAGCTCCAGTAGGAATTTAGACTGCAGTTAATCCTCCCTCCCTCCTTTTCTACCTTCTGAGAGCACAGACCAGCCATTCAGAAGGACAACCTTCTAACTGCCTTAGTCAGCACCCTCATATTGGAGTGAAATACGACAGTGTGTGAATAGCACTTTTCATTTGATCAGACCCCACTGTGCTTTACAAAATACCAGCTCAATTCAGCAGCTCTTAGTCATCCTGAACAGCTCCACTGCAGTAAGAGATGTAAAATGGGACCTTATGATATGGTATGACAGCAATGTAATTCTCTCTGGGTTAAAACACTGGTGGGGAACGTAGCTGGCTGCCAGGTATCTGGGAGTGTGTAAGCCCAGCAGTGATGAAAGGCACCGTTGGGTTTTTAGTGCCTACACAGAGCAGATGGGACCTGTACAAAAGTAATTCAAGTACAAAAGTTTCAACTGTACTGCTGAGATTCTCTAGTGTTTAAAAAACCACAGAATTAGAATCATAGAATCATTAAGTTTGGAAAAATACCACTAAGATCATCTGGTCCAACTGTCAGCCCATCACCACCGTGCCCAGTGGAGCAGTGATTGCCAAAGTGAGGACACAGTGGTTGGGTAGAATCCCTGCAGGTTTTCTTGTGCTATTATTTGGTTGTTCAGTCTTCACAGGACAAAAAGGTTGGGAGCAGGGAAATGAGGCAAGATTTAAAAGGAGAACCAAAACAATTTGGCTGTGTTGAAACCTTGAGTTTGCATATGGTTCACATCAGCTGTCCTGGTGAAACCACTGAGGCTCGGGCAAGCCTTGTTTGCTGATAAAATGCTAACAGAGAGAATGCTGATGTCTGCAGTAGGTGTCACAGCACTTTTTGTGTGCATGTATGTGTATGTGGTCCTTCAACAGCGAGTTCTGCGGGGAGAATCTCAGCAGGCACAGGTTCACGCGAGCAGTGAAGAAGCTGAATGCTAATATCCTTCACCTCTGCTTCTCTCAGGTAGGGGCAATGCACATATGGATCCTTTGAATAGCTTTTAACTTACCAGCTGCAGGTTTCCTCCAATAACTGGTTGTCTTTTTCTCACCTTCTCCGTGGCAGCATGTCAATTTAGATCTGCTGCACCCACTGCACACGCTCAGGAACCTCATGTACCTGGTCAGCCCAGACACTGAGAACTTGGGCAGGTAAGAAAAGCAGCGCGTCAACACACCCGTGCCTGAATCCCCTTGGGAGTTATTATGCATTTGCACTGTGGCTCATGAGGGAAGATCTTCTTCTTTTCTGCTGCACCTTTGCATAAATCCTCAGCACATCAGAAGTTAGGGTGGCTACGTGGGGAGGACAGAGGGAGGGGATTCTGAGCAGGGCATTGCATTTCAGACACATCTGTGTGTGTGGCAGGGCTCAGCTGGGGGCTTTATGACTGACTGTATGGACTGGTTTCTCTTGTGCCCCAAAGCAGGAACTGCTTCCCCCCAGAGCACAGCAGCACACATCCCATCAATCTCACTGTGCTCTGAGCATGACCCTGCCCACATCCTGCAAACGTGTATAAGAGCAGCCAGCAGTATCAGCCTTAAATAAATACCAAGTAAAGCTTTCCCAAAATAATTCCAGTCAATGAGCACCCTAGACCAAAGTCCACACTCAAATAATATTCATTTATGTGTACATTAACAATTTTTCTGTTAACTTAGTATGTGATTAGAAGAACATAAGTTCCTATAGACTGCATACAGCAGTTTTATTATTATTAGTTATTTATTTTCTTCAGTTTAAGAAAGTTAATACTCATTTCCTCTTGGGATAATCCAGTCACTTGAGGCTGAGGCAGTCTGCAAATGTTTGTGAATTCCACTCTTTTATTCACTCTCAAATGCACCAATGCTTTGACATCCACTTTTCCACTCTGTTCTGGTGTACAGCTCTAGTCTGACTTTAGAGCCTGCAGTGTCACTGTGTCTTCAGATTGATGTTCTTTGGGTATACCCCTACTTAGTCAGCCCAAACATACAGGGAGCCAACTTAGCTCACTGTGGAAAAACTGATGTGCTTGTCTGCAAACAGGCAGGGCAAGAAACACCCAGAAAGTGAAGAGCTGTGTCCTGGGAAGGATGCTGAAAGGGATGTGAGAGCCACAGTGGGCAGAGAGCTAAACCAGATGGGTGCCCGTGGTGGGAAATAGAAAGGCAGAGCAGAGAGATGGATCTCATTTCTCTGTGCAACTCACAGGAAATAGAGGCTATGCATGGCTTTGTGGTCCTGCAGAGACCACAAGCACCACTGAAAGCAAAGAGTCGGGGCTGGGTTGAAATGAGGTGCATGCTTTTAACACAGAGATTTAACTTCCAGCAAGAACGGAGTGGAGAAGTTCTTTATTTCCTTGTGTCTTCTTGCCAAGGCGGGATGAGTTTCTGGAATGGATGTGTTCATCAGGCAGGATTCAATGGGGGATATGGAATGCAGTGGCCTTTGTTAGAGAGGAGGTCACAGCAGATGATCTCATGGTCCCTCCTGGCCTTAAACCCGATGACTCCCTTCTTGTGTTGCCTTGTTAAGCAAAATGCTGTGCCAGAGGGCAGTGCTCCCATTCCTTTCTGTATGATGAAAGAGTTTACCTCCAGTTTCTTGGCTGTCTGCAAGGTCTGCAGCAACTAGCTGTCGTCGTTTTCCTTCAGACTTCTAGGCCTCTAGTTGCCTGATGGCCTCCTTTATAAGCTAATATTTTCACATATGTATAATTTTACCAAGCTTTAATTGTTCAGGTTAACATTTCCTGTGCTAAACGGCTGCTTCAGGCTGCTTCTCCATGTAAGGTTGGAGAACCACCATTAACTGTGCTAAATTCTTGCTCCTGTCTCACTGAGAACCTGAAAGACCTTTGTGCTTTGGAATTAGATTTGTTTAACAGAGACTCTGCTTGTGGGGAACCAGCTTTCTCCTGCCTTTGTGAGCACCTCGCTTCGTCTGACGGTGTCTCAAAGGCCTCTGAAACTCTGCAGGTGCTCTGGATTATCATAGAAATCCTTTGAGTTGCAAGGGACCCTTCAAGGCCATCTGGTCCAACCCCCTGCAATGCACAGGGACACCCACAGCTCCATCAGGTGCTCAGAGCCCATCCAGCCTGACTTTGGGTGCCTGCAGGGATGGGGCACCAGCACCTCTCTGGGCAACCTGTGCCAGTGCCTCACTACCTTAATCGTAAAAACGTTTTTCCTTATATCTCATCTAAATCTCCCTTTAGTTTGAAACCGTTTTCCCTCTTCCTATCACAATAGACTCTGCTAGAGAGTCTGTGCTCTTCTTTCTTATAGCCTCCCTTTAGATTTTGACTCGCCACACTCTGGTGCAAGGCTGTGGGACTGGGCAGAGTGCAGTTGCTTCTATTACCAGGCAGTGGCAGCAGGGAACTCAGAGTCGCTCCCAGCAGAGCTGGGTTTGGCCGGGACATCAGGAGATCTTATCCGAAGCCCCACTCAGAGCAGAATGAACTACAACCAGTTACTGAGGACCAGCTTTGAGTACACTGAGGAGGGCTTTGAGTATCTCCAGTGATGGAGACTCCACAACCTGTCTGGGTGAACAGTTTTACCACTCTCACGTGAAAAAGAACTGCAGCTCTTGCTTGAGGTGAAGTGCTGCTATGGACAGTCTCTGTTAGGGAGTTGTGCCAACCATCTCCACAAGCTGTAAAGCACACCCTTCCCCTTGCTGACCTGCAGCTTTCCCTGCAGCATTCTTGGCCCGGTCAAAGCTAGCGTTAAAAATCAAAGCTGTTCCACATCAAGCTGAGATTTCCACCAGTGGAGCTGTGAGTTACTATCAGTAGCTGTGTGTGTGTTTCACTGTGCACTGCTGAAGCCAAACAGCTCCTCTGCTGTTCCTGCTCATCGCTTCCTTGGCCAACTGTTTTACCGTTGTCACAATGCGGTTGTAGCCAGGGAGCCTCTCTGTGCCAGCTGATAAAGGCAGAGGTTTTCTAATGTCTGTTCCATGTGCACATGACAGAGCAGGCTGCTTAGGCACCCCTAGGACAGCCCCTCTTCTGCGCTGTACTGGAAGCACTGACAGCACTGTGTCCGTGTCCACAGGTCTGGCCCTTTTGAAATCAGTGCTGACCTGGAAGACTCCATGGAGTTTGTGGATCCCAGTGCCACCGGTGAGACAGATGAGAGCGGAGATGAGCACGTCAGCGACGAAGAGACGGATCTGGGGACAGACTGGGAGAATCTGCCGAGCCCCAGGTTCTGTGATATCCCTTCCCAGCAGGTGGAGATGCTGCAGAGCCAGAGCACGCAGGTGTCACAGCCCATCGCCAGCAGCAGTGCTGGCGGGATGATCTCCTCTGCTGCTGCCTCAGTGACCTCGTGGTTTAAGGCGTACACCGGGCATCGCTAACGAGCACGGGAAAAGGATCGCAGGATTTTGGAAGGAATCCCTCCCCAGCAATGCTGTAGTAAACCTTACATATTCAGTTAAGTAGTGCCTGGAACAAAGAAAAGGTCCGACTTTGATTTTGTAAACCAGAAGAACCTTTTTATTGACCCAAGATGACTGTGATGGTACCGTTTTGTACATTAGCTAGCTACGTAATTCTGACAGATTCTGTGCTGGCACTTTGTGTCTTGGTTCTGTCTGCATTGTTGGATATCAAAGGAGGACCCAGCGGCCTCCAGCTCTGTCTCCTAAAGAAGAAACAGATTCTGTAGTGTTTGGATCCAAACGAGTACAGAGGGAAGGCTGCTCAGTATTCAGTCTGGACGGTGGTGCGAATGCAATTCACGCGTTCTTCACTCCTCGCAGGGTTTATGTTTGTGTTTTAAATCTATCTTGCATAATGCAAAAATGCACATTTCTAAATTTTCTTTTCTCATTCAGGACATGACAATGATGCATTTTTAACATGTTTTCTAATCTCTGTTGCCATATTTTTTTAATGTGGAGAATCAGCATGGACAAGAATCCACACAGCAGGTTGCTCTTATTTCAGGTTTTGGTGTGGATCTTGACCCAGTTTTGCTGTAGGAAATTGGCTTGCTCCACCAGTAGGCAATCTCCACGTTCATGTTGTGCTCTCCAGGCACGATGCTCTTTACTCGTGATACCACACACCAAAGAAACACTGGATGTTCTCTTAGCTAGACCCACATCTGACACTGTTGCTGCAATAAGACTCATGGGTTACACCGTGTTGCCATTTTTAATATTAGAGAAGCCTCATTTCAAGCTAGCTTCACGAAGTCCCATGTTCTACGTGCCACGTGCGCTTTAAACCCTGTTCCATTCTGTGTTGCTGGTGGGTTTTTCTTTCTGTTCTTTTTTGCTGATTGCCAAGGAGCTGATTTCATCTTGCTGCAGCGCTGCTCCCAGGGCAGCTGGCGTGCTCACAGAACCGCGGGAGCTGCGATGCTGACAGGGGGTTGCTAACAAGTGCTCCTCCACTTCCTCTGCCTCGTGGGATGCATCGCTTAAGGATGGTTTTGCTCAGTGAGGCTTCCACTGTATGGTTTGCATTTCATGCAGCTGGGATGTTGTACATCTTCGTGGGCATTTGTGTGAAATCATCCTCCCATCCCTCTCAGATGGAAGATTGCAGTCTTCCCTGTTGAAGCAGCTGGGGATGCAAGTGAGGCACACAGAGGTGTAGCACAGAGAGGCAGCATCCTTGTGCACAGCAGCAAAGCAGCACCAGCCCTGCTGAGCTCTGCGCCCAGTAGTACAGCCCAGCTCTGTCCTGCACAGCAGCTCCTGGTCTTTGGGATGGGAATCTATTTGGGGTTTCTTTGGACCGAAGACCCTTAACTCTGCACTAACAGTACGCTGTTCTGTGAAGACACCCTTGGTCCTAAACCCAAGTTAGGTTCATTCTGGGCAGTTAAGTTAAACAAACAGCACAGACCCCCTTGACAACTGCAGTCTTGGCCCAACCGACTGCTTTCCCCTTAGATGCTGTTGGTGTCTGAGCAGCCAGCACCCAGCAATGCCCTATGCTGGCTTTTAGCATCACACAGCCCATCTTGCTTCCCTATATACATATTTTACTACACCTTTCAATCACTCTCATTGCTGCCTTTGCATTACTTAGAGCCCTAATGGCCAGGCCACGGTTCTGTTTGGATGCTGCCATTTATGGATTCTGAGGGGGGTGAAAAGCCACCACCACAACACCTTCTGAAGCCATATCCCCATTTTGACCATGGTGTTTTCCAAGTAATTTATTTCCCACCACATCATAGAGTGCACAGTGGCACTGTGAAGGCATGAATGCATGAATGCATCGAGACCGGTCCTTTCAAGGAACAATTGTGTAACAGGATAGAGTGTTGGTTTTAAGTGTTTTGCACACGTGTAGCTCAGGGAGAGTTACATGTGTCCTAACCTCCAGTGCAATCAGTGGGATTGGTTTTCCAGGTTGTTTGGGGGTGAGGGAAGGAAGCACTGTCTGCTCATTGGAGGTTGCTGTAGGCAGCCAGCTGAGTTTGCAGAACAGTTGGTGTGGGTTGAAGACAGCAGTTCTGGCTCAGGCTGATCCCTGCAGCTAGATTTGGCCATTGTGACTTCCCAATGAGATGGAACTAAATACAATTATTATTATTTTTCTTTTCTAAGTTTTATTGTATTATTGCAATAAATCTTTAACAGTAGTTTTTTTTTTAAGTGGTAGAATTGTCACTTCTTCGTGGTTTGAAATGCTCTGGGGGGGGTACATGACAATTTCCAGCCTTCAAAGCATCACAGGCACCAGCCCTGCTACAGTGCAATTGGGAAGCAGCAAAATATGCAGCAGCAAGGTAAAAGAAAGAATACTTTTGCTTCAAACAATGGCATCTCCATTGAGGCACACCCCTCTCTATGCAGGGGATTCAGCAGTTTACACGCAAGCTTGGAGCTTGTTATTTTTCTCCATCCCCCCCAGTGGCCTCAGTCACTGAAGGTGACCAGAATCTCACAGCTTGTTCTAAGCAAAATGACCTCACTGCTTCCTTATCTAGGTACAAAATATTTTCCTCAGCTGCTTCTATTTCAGCCCAGCAGTGACTTTCCTCACCACCGTCAGCACCACGCATTTATCTCCACTCTTCCAGAGTCCTGGGCAGGGGGCAGGAAAGCTCTTTCTTCTCCCTCTTCCTTAACTGAAATTAAGGTGTGGCCTTTGATCCCAACAGTTTTGGCATGATTTCAACCACAGGGCAGTCCTGCTCATCCCGGCCCTGCGCCCCATTATGAACCCAAGTCCCAGCCACCCAGGGGATGCCACTTCTCCTCCATCAGCTGCCCCTCCGTGCAGCTTTCTGCTCTCCTTGCTCCTGGCTGGCACTGCAGAGGGCAGAGCAGCACCCAGGTGTAGCTACAGCAGAAGAGCAGCAGCATCCCTTACAAAGCTGAGCGCAGGCTGCCAGGGCTCTGCATTTTCTTGCACAATAACACACCATAAATAGCAAACCAAAGCTCACTCCTGTCTGCAGAGCAGAACAGCCACTGCTGGGGGTTCTGCCCCACATTTCAGCCCCCCTGGGCACAGGGACAGAACTGCAGGAGATGAAAGCAAACGCTCCAAGAGACGCCATGAAGAGTCCAAGGAATCACCACCATTCAGTTGTGCTTCTGGCAGCCCTCAGAGCGCTGACACACAGCAGAAAGCAGCAGGCAGGGGCTGGAGCAGAGCTCTACCAGGAAGGGTTTTTGTTTCATAGGATTAGGCTGCAAGTCTGGGCTCCAGCACAACACCAAATGCTCACCTCCTGTTTCACAGCATTTTCACAAGACCAAGGCAGCTAAGGCAGATCTAGAATGCATGTTTTATTTAAGTAAAAAAAAAAAACAAAAAACCCAAAAAAAAAAACCAACCAGACAACATGGATAAGGTAGGCAAGAACTTCTTTTATATTCTGACTATACAATAATATTCCTCTTTTTTTTCCCTCCACTGCCACCACTACTGTCACGTTTCCGTTCTAGTCTAGTTTTAAGGTTGTCCAGTTAAGTTGTTTGAAGATTCTTTAACCAGGTTGGCCTTTACCTATTTAGAGTTTCTTCTCAGAAACATTCATATATTATACAGGATATACAGATTTTGAAACAAGACACTTAAAAACACACACACCTATAGCCGCAACACTATCATAGCTGCATTGTAGTGATTACGTTGTTCAGCCAGCTGTAGACTCTGTATGTACAATTAGTTTTTATAGTGTTATTTACATAGATGGACTAAAAGCTTTCTTTATTCTAAAAGGTAAAGGCTCTTGTGTTGAAGTATGTGCAGTTTCATAGCCCTGTGAAAAACACGACAATTATATACACTGTAAACAGCACAAGGCATGAGAATCTCCTCCTACCCCAAACCATCTCACAGGAAAGTGTATGTGCACTAATATTCCTCTTCTCCTTCGGCTCCCGCTCCTCTGGTCTTCTTATGGAGAGCACGGTTAAAGCTGTGGCAGGCAGGAACCCAATGATTGTCATGGAGACCCAACTTACAGCCCGGGATGCCCTTCTGGGACCTGTGACAGCACATCCAGTAGCCAGGCCCGTAGGGTAAAGCTTGGCAGTAAGGTTTGGGGTGCCAGCGGCACAGCGACACGTCCCCCTTCACGTACTTCTTCTTGCACTGCTTGCAGGGGTCTTCTCGGTAGCGGGGGTCGCGGACCCAACGTGAGTCTGCTGGCCTGATGTTGTAATACTCGATGATGAACTTGAAGTAGTAGCAAGTGCATTTTAGGGCCACCAGGCTCCTCGTGGGGAGCAAGCCGAAGATCTTCACTATGATGTGGTGAGGCAGGAAAGCCATATACTGCTGAGGTTCCAGAAGCTGCTGGATTTTAAACCTGGTCTCCAAAAAGTCATGCGAGACCTGCCGTTTCAAGCAGGAAGCATCGAGTACTTGCAAAGCACCTTCTGGAGGGGAAACAGAAAGGGCTGATGGCTCAGGAGAGACACTGGTCCCGACACACGATTTGTCAGATTCCACAGCCTCCTCATCCTCGTTCTGCACTCCTTCTCCTGGCTTCCCTTGGGTACATTCCTGCAGCGGCTGTGGTGCAGGAGTGGCATTCTGTTCAGCCTGGAGAAAAAACAACCTCCCTGGGAGGGGGTCCTCACTCAAACTGGAGGGAGGGAGCTTCTCTTTCCTATCACTCTTGGAGACTGCTATACTGATGCACAAGGGCTCCTTCCTAGCAGGATGCAAGCTCTGCTTTGAGAGGATCACAGCTTCTTTCGACGTACAATCAACACTCGTGCTCTTGCTCGGCAAGGAATCCGCCGGCACCCCAGCCACAGCCGGACACAGGGCTGGCAGAGCCCTGGGAGGCTCAACCCGCCTTTCAGCATCGCTCCTTCCAGCCGCAATGGCCAACACAGCGTGAGCAAGTCCCGAACCGGCGTTCCCCTCCAACCCAGGAGAGAACGGCTGCGGAGCAGAGGTGGCGCCATCCCACAGCCCAGCATCCCCACACCTCGCTCCGCAGCCAGCCCCCGCCGCCCCTGGCTCTTCACCCTCACTGCCTACAGAGGCCCTGCCAGGCTCAGCAGCGGGCTGCGTGCTGCTGGCCAGGAGCACCCGCCCCACGTTCCTGCGGAAGCTGTTGTTGCGCGACAGGCTGCCGCCGTCCCGCTCGCTCTGCCGCCGCAGGCACTCCGACTCCAGCTTGGCCACCATGTCCAGGACGCGCACCGGCTCGCTCTGCTGCTGCTCGCTGCTGCCACAGCTTCCCCTCTCATGTACCTCGCACGGCCCGGCGGCGGAGAAAGGCTCAGAGCTGGGAAGAGCACCTTTAGATGGAGCGCTCAGCCTCGCCGTGGAGGCGGACGTGCAAGTTTTAGCACAGTCTACCAGTAAAGCACTTGCTCGCTGCTCCAGAAACGCAACCATCTCTATCACGGAGAGGGACCTGCCCGGGAACACCCCCTCACCACTGTCATTCACACAATGTACTGAGCAGTGCTCGATGCCGCACGCAAAAGGCTCTGGCTGGGAGCACCTGGCGTTCGCCTCTCTCATCCTTTCCAACTGGAGCTTGGCTTTTTTCAGATCTACCATTTTTTTCCGGCGTTTCACCGTTCTCCCATCGATATCCCATGTGCTTTTGAGCTTCATGGAGCCCAGCCGATTGGTGCTGCTGCACTGCTGGGCCGCGAAGAAAGCGATCTTCTCCTTCGTGTTGCCGGGCTTCACCACGGCCCACACATCCAGAGGCCCTTCCCCTTCTTCTCCCTGATGGATCGTTGCCGACAGGACGTTTTTCTTCTCCCTGGCGCTCAGACCATCTGCCGGACCTTTCCCGTTCATATTGCACATAGTATTTGGATAAATAATTCCCAGAAGCTTTCGAGATGGACTCACAAGGGGGGGTTTGGGGAAAACGCTCAGTTTGGTGCAGTTGGTGGCGTATTTGTCTTCTCGGGGTGACCTCTGATGGGTCATAGGTGGGCCTCTGAGGGAGTCCTGGCTTATTTCTGATCGCTCTTTCCTCTGTAACTTGAGATATGGCTTTAAGTGCATACCAGAAACCCTAGAAAAACAGAAAGGGAAGAAATTATAGTTGCAAAATATGCCTGCCTGGAACAAGAGAAGGTGGCTCAGGGTAGGTACCAGCGTGCCTCCTACCCTTCATCAAGCAGCCCACACCTCCAAAGGAACCACATGAAAAAGGAAAAGCAGCAGCCAGGCAGCTACAGTCGGCCCTCGGAGAACAACTCGCATCTTGCAATGATTAAAATCTTAAGGACAGCAGAGATCTTCCCAATAGAGTAATTTGTGTCCAAGGAGTCCCGAGGTGAAATCCTATGCTTAAGTTATGTCCACGGTGCAAAAGCAGTGGCTCATTCTAGAGTCCAAGCAATCCTTCCATCCGTTCAGCCCCAACCCTGCTGTAAGGCACTCAGGGGTCACCGCGCTTACCTTGACCTTACCTACCAGCTACGAGGACTCTTTTCAGAAGATAATTAAAGCTAAGAAGGGAAATTAGCAAGTGTAAGTACACTGATCAGACATCCCAGCAGATTGCCAATCTCATAACACCACCTGATATGATCACAGAACCATAGAATGGTTTGGGTTGGAAGGGAGCTTTAAGACCATCCAGTTCCAACCCCCTGCTATAGCAGGGACACCTTCCTCTAGAGCAGGCTGCTCACAGCCCCATCCAGCCTGGCCCTGAATGCCTCCAAGGAGCAGCATCCATAGCCACACTGAGCAATCAGTGCATCACCAGTTCCAGTGCATCAGCACCCTCACAATAAACAATTTATTCCTAATATCTAGTCTAAATCTACCCAACTATGCCTATTATCCTCGAGTATATCGACACTGGCAGATTTGGCACGCTCCCTCTTGTGCTGCACATCAGATGCCAAACCAAAAAGTGACAGAAGCACCAACTCTGGCTGGACAAAACCACATCCAAGCAAGCATTTTTATGGTTAAGATCTAAGAGCTGGTTAAGAGAAGGAGACACTACTTGGACACTACTGCCCTAACAGCAGCACCACTCAGGCAATGGCCCTACGCCACTGGCCCCACTCAATTCATCCTTTCTGTTGCACCTCCATCATAATCTCAAACACAAAGCTCAAAAACACAGAAGCCCAGGGCACTGCCACATGGGATTCAATCATCAGGTGACTTCAGGCTCTTCCTCCAGGGTGAACAGATAAGCACATTGCTGAACGAACTACAGATTGCGTTTCCATGGCAATCTCTGAATTGTTACATTAAATGCAGAACTTTTTGAAATGAAGATCATCCATGACTGTTAGTTTAAAACCAGCACACTCAATGCCATCACCAGCTGGTGCAGATGCCAAACAATTTCCCCTTGCAGCCACCACCAAAATACTTTCAGGTACTGCATTTCTAGTCCTAAAAACAACTTTGAACTCCAAGTTCCCACACAGCCCCATGCGTCAGCCAATGCAGTCCCTCAATAACTGCTGAATAGCAGAATCACAAGTTGGAAAAGTCCTCCAAGGTCCCCAACACAACCTCACCCCACCATGCCCACGTCCCTCGTGCTGCAGCTCCATGGCTCTGAACACCCCCAGGGACGGTGACCCCAGCACTCCATGGGCAGCTGTGCCACTGCAGCACTGCTCCTCCTGAGAGGAAACAGCCCCTAACATCCAACCTGAGCCTCCCCCAGTGCAACTTGAGGTCATTCCCTATCACTAGGAACCCAGGAAAAGAGCATAACGTGCTCAGCAACGAGCATCTCTTCCCTTTCAGTTTTACAGGCAGAACATGACGTCACCCTTGCAACCAGTGCTAATGTCACCTTCCCTTCAGCAACAGACTGTGGGGATAAGAGAGCTCCCACTTCTGCACACACACACACCCAGTTGCTGGGTTAATTCTCTCCCCATGCCTTCTGTGCTAATTCCAGCTCTTGCTGGAATTGGGTCACCTCCCAGGTTCACTTTCCTCTGCAGAATGCAACTGAGCTATTTTGTTTCCCTTCTCAGTTGGATGCTAACAACTAAAATAACCTCATAAAAATAGAACTTTGGGGTGATTAAATAGAGGAGGAAGAGAGGATAGGAAATCAAGGCTGCTGCAAGTTTGCTCGAGCCTACTTTTCCACAATTCATAGCTGCTCAGTCAGGCCACCAACACACCTGGGTCAGTGTCCAGGCCAGAATCAAGGTGCAGGTGAAAGGCAGCAGAGAAGCATGCCTGCAGTCTTCCCTTCCCCACTCAGAAGGGCATTTTGGAGGTGCTTTCAGGAGAAAAGCTGTGGTAGCTGCTCACAGCAGTACCCTGGGGGAAGAAAAAGTGAAGGCAATGCAACACACAGCTTTCCACCTTGAAATCCCAGGAGCTGGGAACGAAAGATCAGATTTCCTTGCTGAGTTTTCACGCCAGGGTGCTTGAAAGATGAGCTGAATTATGTGCTAAAAAGGCTTTCTTCGAACCATTTTCAGGAATCCAGCAGGACAAATCACTTCAACACCCTTCATTAAGGGAAAACTGTAAATGAAGGTGAGCTCAGGTATTACATGAATGAGAACAGGACTGAACTGGTTACCCAGCGGGCTCGGAGGACACGTTTAGCCAGCAAAGTTGGTTCAGCTGCTCACAGCTATTTCAGGTCTACGGAGAAAGACAAAGGATAAAGTTATGCCTCACCTACTATGGATTTCTCATTTAAGGTTATATTTCCTCCTGTGTTCCAGTTGGTCTCCAGCTAGGCCAACAATACCATTTAAGGTTGAAAAGTTACAATTTGCATAACAAAATTATGCCTTAGTCAGAAGTTTTACTGCCAGAATAATTGCCTCATTTGAATTCAGCATTCAGTTCATTGCACTGTTTTAATGGATCCAGATTTAAAGAAAACCTTCCTTTAATAGTTTCAGACAGCTACAGACAGCTCCATCTGAATGGCACTGCCACTTCCCTTCAAGTTTTCAGGCCAAGAGGAAGAGCTTTTAGTGGCAGATCTTACCTGAAAGCATCACTAAGAGAGAAGCAAATCCTCACCCCCACCACTTACACACTTTGCCATGAGCATTCAAAATTCATCCTTCTTAAAGACGAAGAACATCTTCCCCATGCATCAGCAGCACGTTTCATTCCTAGCTCCAGGAATCAGAGCAAGGATTTCCAGCAGAAAATGCTCTGAACGCAAAGCAGAGCCCAATCCTCTCCTCTCCCCCCAGTGCCCACCCTATTTCTGCACCACTGCAGTGCTGGCATGCAGAGAACTGTGGCAGCTGCAGGTTAAGTTTTTAAGTTTTTTAATAAACACCAAACATAATTGTTACAAGGTGAAGTCACTGACAATTCCCTATCATACTTGAGAATAATTCTGTTTCTTTTCCCCTAGTCTGTAAGCCATCAAGCTTTCTCATTCTATCTTTAGAGACAGTGACTCTTCAGAACTTCATGGCATAAACATAAAAGATCCTCAATCCCACATGTGTGGTTTTGAAATGCTGATAAGAGAGAATTCTGCCAAGAACCATCAGCGCTGAAACAACTGGCAGCGCTGCCTTCACACTGTTATTCCATCCTTAAGCCAACAAAGTGAGAGGACCAGGTTGTTTTTTGTTTTAATTTCTAATCAGCCATGTCTCAGGCACATAAAAACAGGATACTTACAGTTCTGGAATGACAGTGCTGTTTTTACAAGTTTCAGTACAGCTCGTTGTCACTACAGTTGGCTCCTATGCTGGACTGGTGCATAAATGCAAGCCTTCATACATGCACACACCTCCCCTCTCTGTGTGGAAGGGAAGATCCATTAGCTACTGCACCAAGCCAACCAGAATCTTTCTGCATTTATCTACATCACAACAGCCTAAAAACCAAAGTATTTCCTTGAATAGAAACTGGAGGAAAAAAAATAATCAATACAAGAGGCTCCACTTTCACAACTCACAGAATTGCAGGGGTTGGGAGGGACCTCAAACGACCAAGTCCAACCCCCCCACTACATCAGCACCCCACCATAGGTCGCACAGCTCAGTGCCCAGCCCTTGGCTACCTGCATAAAAGGAGACTCCACCAGCTCTCTGGGCAGCCTGTTCCAGCACTGCACCACTCTCACCATAAAGTTCTAGATGATTTTGAAGGTCCCTTTCAAACCATTCTATGATTCTTTGTTCAACAAGACCAGACCCAGCACCAACCCAAAGTCCTTCCTAGGGTCCACAGAAAGCCTACAGATCCCATCCTGCGCCTCGGTCAGGACTCCCAAAATGCCCTGTGAAGCACAAAGATTCCCTCTGGCCAGCAAAAACAACAAAACCAACTATGCTCTCAAACAGCACATTCACACTGTATGGTTTATGGGCAAATCACCAGAAGGTTTTATTAAGAAGAATCTTTCAATCGAAACCCCAAAAGTTCCCCTAGAAGTTCTGTAAGCACTCCAGTAGGCAAGATTTCCTAGCGCTGCTGACTGCGTGTGCAACTCTGAAAAACCCCTCAGGACACACAAACACAAGGCACCAGCCAGAAAAAAAAAGGCAGCAGCAATGAAAAGCCACACCAAGAGCAACCTCTGGCAGGGCACATCTCTTCCCTGGCGTCCCATCTCTCTTATGGGAAACTTTGCTCCTCTGCAAAGAACACTGACAATTACCAAGGACTGAGCACTGCACGTCAGTTCAACCACGGTCAACCACTTGTTATTTCTGGAAGTGCTCAGTGGGTGCAATCTCCAGTACCACTTCCATCCCCTTTGCACTGCTGGGGCAGGCAGAGCAGACAGAGAGCTGCTTCAAAGGCATTCTGCAGATCCTGCTGGGGTGGGAAAGTCCCAGCTAAGAGCCAGGGTGGACGACACTCTGCTACTCACTGAAGCTTGTTCTGGTGCATGGCAAGCATCCAAGCCTGGAGAGAGGTGGGTTGGGAAGCACGGTGCTCCAGAGCAGGGGCTGGTGGGACTGTAGCAGCTGTGGAGGCATCTGGTTTCTTGAAAAAAACACTCCCTTGCAGCACTACCTTCAGACTGAAGCAACTGCTCCCAATCCCTTTGTGCCTGCCTAACTGCAACACAGAACGGCCTGGGTTGCACAGGAGCACAGTGCTCATCCAGTTCCAACCCCCTGCTGTGTGCAGGTCGCCAACCAGCAGCCCAGGCTGCCCAGAGCCACATCCAGCCTGGCCTTGAATGCCTGCAGGGATGGGGACAGAGAACAAGCAAGGAGTATCACAGACCACGCAGCTAAACAGGTCTCTTTTCACAAGACTTGCCAGTGTTTTGGATGTAGGTCGCTCTGAATGTACTGCCTCCTATTTATTTCCATGGAAACTCCAAGAGATACAAAGAGCACACTAACACTATGTGATAGAACAAATTCTCAGCTACAAAACACTGTTTTTCAATGCAGTCACCACCATAAGCTCTGCAGGTTTGCCAACGATGCACAAGATCCAGAACCAGCAGAGGTGACCCACTGTCACTGCTGCCACATCCACTGTTTGGTCTCCAAATAGTTTGGTTGTGGATGCCCCATCCCTGCAGGCATTCAAGGCCAGGCTGGATGTGGCTCTGGGCAGCCTGGGCTGCTGGTTGGTGACCTGCACACAGCAGGGGGTTGGAACTGGATGAGCACTGTGCTCCTTTATGGCTCCATAAACATTCACTGATGAATGTCAGTGGGTGCCATTATTTCTGCATGGAGGAATTCAATGACACACCTTGGCTTCACACACACTTCTGTGTCAGATGCCATTTCATCAGGCTGCCCCTCCACTGCCCATCTGCCAACAAAATTTAACAGAATATTGGTTGAAAGGTTCAATCTCTACTGCCATACCATCAATTTCCACCTGCAATGTTGTGGGTCAACACAAGAAAAATAGGAGGCATTGCTCTGGGAACAGCCATTGTATAAAGGCACATACCAGATGACATACAATCAATTATTCATTGCAGCCTCAGGAAGCTCAGATCTCTGTTCCCTACTTTCCAATCACGCCACAGATGACACAGGGATGACAGAAAGAGAGAAAACAACTGAAAGAACTGGAATTCAGAGTCATCTCCAAAAGCATCTCCAAAGGCATTCAGCACAACGATGATGGCAGAGCAAGCATCCCACACAGACATTCCCTAACTTTACAGAAACTCTGATGTTTCCTTTTGGAAGCATTATCTTTCCACAATGTTCATTCCCTCTTTTATTAATTGCAACTGGACCAAGGTCATTTTTAATACAATGGGGTAAGAAGTTTCATCAGGTAGTTAAACCAGCACTGACACTATTCAGACTTTAGCACATACAGAATGTGCACACATGAAAGGCTGTAGGAATTATCCTTGGACTGAACTATCATTAAGAAACGCAGGAGCTCAAAAGGAAGGATAAGCAGAAACAGAAGGAAAGCCACCAGTTTGTTCTTTTAAAGTCAAGCCTTAAAGGATCCAGTTCATGAAGCTGGCCACACTGTGGTATAGAAGATTTCTCTGCAGACAGAGTGACCCAAGAGGCATTCTTCCAGGAGTCAAAAGGTGTTCTCATTATAATGAACACATCCCAAATAAGAAAAACTCCAATTGAACACATTTCTTCTCCAGGAAGGATACAAGAAGTAGCCATAGGTTTCAAGTCTTCAGATCAATACTGCCTGGAATGCAGTGCTGCATTGGAGAAAGACTGTGGCATCTCCAGGCCTGCTGGTCTTCCTTTGTGTAAAACAGTGCTTTGAAAGAAAAGAGGATTACAAAGACATGGGGAACAGGGAAAAGAAATAATACAATATGTCAGACCAATCTGAAGGTTTTCAAAAGAGCAGCTTTCTTGAAAAACACTCTGATGTGGTTTATTCATATGGTCTCAGGAGGCACACGAAGATCTACTGGGTAAGACAGATTTGACAAAAAACTGTTGAAAGGCACAAAGAAGCTGTCTTAACAGCAGAGAGCCCCAGGTGATGAACAATAAAACACCAGCCTCAAAACCAAACACACTCCTCAAGAATCAGCCTGGAGAACCCTTGGTTTTTCTTACAAACGGCCTCAACAACAAAGCTACAGAAATGAAAGACAACGCCAACAGGGATGAGGTGCAAAGCACTTGGTTAACAGAAACAGGGCAAAATTCTGAAGTACAGATGGTGATACAGCAGAAGGCTGAACACCAAGAAGCACAGTTTTCACTGAAAAAGGTGCTGCAAAGGCACATCCATGACACAGAGGCAAATGAAGGCAGATCTGTGACACTGAAAAGCACTCCTATAAGGTCTCCCTTGGAAGTCAGCACACAGTTATTGTCACGGCTCAGAGGAGATTTACCTAGACTAAGAACAGGCACTGTTCAGTAAGCTACTAGAAAGCACGGGGCCACTGGGCACAGCAAAACATAGGTGAGGGGATACAGCTGCAGTTTACAGAACACAGCAAAAAAGGTAATATTGAAAACGAGAGGAGGTCCTTATACAAAATAGGTAACACCACCAGCTCAAATTAAGCTGGCATGAACATTCGTTCTGGGGATCGAAACGTTCCTAACTGCACAGTCAGAGCTGTCATCTTCAGTAATGGTTTAATCTATGGGAGAAGAAAAGACAGAAGTCCAGCCTAAAAACAAGTTCACCCAAAGGATTACGAGACACTCCTTGGGAAAGCAAGGAGCTGGGCAACCAAGGGAGTCCTTTCCAGCCCTAAATTACTATGAGACTAACATAGCAAGTATGTGTTGCCTACACAACCACAAGGAACAAAGGTTAAAGTTTACTTTAAACCCACATGAATTTTGGAAACGAGAAAGCTGCCTCTCTTCCTTCAGATTGAGGAAGTCTAAGAGTCTTGGTTTCAAAGGAGATAGGTATTTTTCTGTTGTTCAAACTGGCATGTTCTTTCATTTGCATAAGCACAAGTTGTTCTGTACGGTGTTCCTATAACAAGGCACAGTGAGAGGCGTTCACTTCATTGTCACATAAGCACAAGTGTTTGAAATCAGTCGTGCATTTCTTCTTAGCAAGAGACACAGGAAAAGGAGCAATACAAAACCTCAGATTAAGCCAATCCAGTTACTTACTCCATAGTAAGACAAACCACAACAATGACTGCCAGCATTTCCACTGGCTGTAAGCTGACTGCATATTTTAAAGCCTACTGTGATGAGCTACTCTCCAAAATACTTCAAAGCCACATTCCCAAATTAATTTACAGCTGTTACTAAAAAGAATTATAATAAAAGGTTTCTCCAAGTACAGTACCACCTGTAGTTGTCATTATCAAACAACAGTGACAAAGAACATTTCTGCCCTCAAGCCATCACATTTTAGTTAAAGGCTATCGGAAAGTAAGGATTGAGACCAACTAAGTGACACACAAGAGGATAAGAAAGCAAGGAGAAGGCCAAATGGGTGCTACATGTTTAGCTAAAGGCAGGCCAGCTGCTCTGCTCGTACCGTTTGACTTGATGGAAGGTAGAAGATGAAGAATTCAGTGGTTCCCTGTGGAGGCCAGCTCTGCAGGAACTCTTCATCGTAACTCCCCCTCCAGCTAAGGCACGCCGTCACAGCCAGTCCATCCTGGTTCACATGCAAGGCTCCCTCCTCAGCTCTCCTCGCCCTGCACAGAGCTTCACAGTGTCTCTCCCACCTAGAAACTGAACAAACATGAGAAAAGTAGCATCATGTCAGAGTACAGCAGGGCACAGATACTGGGACAAGGATCCCTTCCCAAAAGAAGGTGAAGAAGGATAGAAAATACGCATAGATATAAATACACCACTACACATCGTAGATATTCTGCGTATACACAAACACACACCATGCAGACATGTCCACATACATAAATATAAAAAGAACTTATAAATATATAAAGAACTTATACAACATCATGCCATTACTGCAGCCAGAGTTTCTGAACATCGTTAAAATAGAAATGAACACCCCCAACATCACGTATGCTGCTGTGCTTATATGCAGCTACAGCCCTACCTGGGTACCTCCCATGGGACACGTTGTCCTCCAAGCTCCATGCAAACCACACACGCAAGCCCTTTCCTCTTGTTAGCACAGCATCAGGCCAGCAGTAAGATCTGATGCTGCCAGACAAGTTACGTTAGCGTTCTAATCAAAGTAACGTGTCCCCTTCATAGAGAACAAAATAAACATGCCACCACCAAGCTCCAAACCTTCTCAAAACTGCCCTGTCTTTGCATCACACACAGATAAGGCAGCAGATTTCACCAAAACAAAGCTGTTCTGTATCTCACTTGCCTTCTACGCCTTGTCCTTGGAGCTGACACGGCAGCGGTGCTGCAGCACGCTTTGACAGTGGAAGAACAACCACCACCAAATTGGAACATGAAACGTGTGACGCAGTTCAGGTGCCCTGGAAAAACTTGAATATTCAAGCCTGAGTTGCTGGTAGACTGCTTTAGTGATTGCTTCCTTCCACCTCTCTGATTGACTACGCACAGCAATGCCGTAACGCAGAACACTAACGATAAAGCCGTGGCCTCACAGTATTTGGGATCCAGTGCAGGTTGTTCTCAGCTCCAAGATGAGAGCCTCTCCCATCACCTTCTGCCCAGTGAGGTTCTGAATGCCCCCTCCCTGGAGGAGTTCAAGGCCAGGCTGGATGGGGCTGTGAGCAGCCTGCTCTAGAGGGAGGTGTCCCTGCCTATAGGAGGGTGCTGGAACTGGATGGTCTTAAAGGTCCCTTCCAACCCAAACCATTCTGTGATTCTATGATGATTCTGCAACACCTGGGGACTTCAGAGCAGCACCCACCTTTGCACTGTGCAAATCAACGTGGCTTACATCTCAGTGCTGCCACTGAATGCTCCTGGCCTGGGAAGCCCTCTCCAACTTTGCAGCCAAGCTCAGCGAAAGCGGTTAAGGATGATTTTCTCAGCAGAGAGAGAGAGAAGTTGGTTTACATCCAGCTGGAGTTGTGTGTTATAGGAATTTCACGATTCCTCCAGTGATGGGAAATGAGAGGTTAATCATTCACCCATGTTTGAGTAAGCAGGAGCCTAAAATAATACATAAAATATTATACAAATACATTCCAGTCCTTCACGAAGAAGTCTCTGCTGAGCTCTACACAATGCAAAGAAACACACTGAACTGAGAAGACAGAGGCATTGCACAGGCAGAGCTGGAAGGTGAGAGTGTGCCCTCTGCTCCACGAGATCAGAAAGACCAGCAGATAGAAGACATGGTCAAGAGCTACACGCATCACAGCTTTGTACTTAAACACCATCCTCACTAAACTGCCCAGAGCCTGCAACAAGGACCTACCTGCACGAGTGAAATCTGAGCACCAAAAAGAAAAATCAGGCATTTGGGATGTTTTTAGAAAATACATTTCTATAAACATATGCCCACTGCTTTATGAAAAATGAGAAGTTCAACAAAATCATTCCTTTCCCAGGAACCACCAGTAAGAGGCACTGAAATTCTGACTTCTATCCAAGCTTTTGTCTGGCTTCGCCTTCTGGCTTTACTGACACCAGCATTTCAGACTCAGCAGGAACTGTATCACAGAAACATTATTATATCCACACCCAAATAAATGCAAACATACAGTTTTAAGAATGCCAGTCACTTTTTCACTAGCTTAAACTCTGTTGATGTACCCCTGGTTGAGAGCACCGTGTGTTTTGTTGCAGTCCTGCTGCTTCGTAAATCAAAACATAAAAAGAGAAACTGAGAAGTGATTAAAAAAAAGATAGCTATATACATAAGGAAAAAACCTCATTTATAGCAGAGCCTGAAAAGCAAAAACATCATGCAAATTCACTCCAGTTGGGGTAGGCACAACCCCAATCCAAGCACAGGTATTGTATCATGGGATGCCATGCATTTAAAGAAGGGCCTAGCACCTTCTAGAGGAAGGCAAAAGCTGACAAAATCCATACAGACAAGTTCACAGTGCAGCCCAGATGAAAACACAGCTCCATACAAAGCATGCTTTTTCCCCTTCTTTAGCTGCTGGTCTATAGAAAAGAGCTGAAATAGACTATTAATGGCAGCAACCTACTGACAAATTCCCACTGTGTGAGTACTAAAAAGCTGTGCTTGTGAATTAAAAAAAAAAAAGGAGAAATAATCAGCATCCAAGCCAGCACAGAGATACTTACTGCCTCTTAGCTACCAGAGCATTTCTTAACAGAGGCTGATCCTTATCAGGAGATGCTTCCCTTCCTTGCTTAGTTTTGCAGAGTTGAGTGCAGCCTGAAAATCAAAATACAGATGCACAGAGAAACAGAACAGAAAGAGGAAAATAAGAAGCTAATCTTCTAGCTCTCCTTTCCTGAAACCGCCCCCAAACATATGCCTGGATGCATCAGATGTGGGAAGGACTCAGATCTTGGCAGCAGGAAGCATCACACTCTCAGCAGCGGACAGCAGATTGCTGGATGGTCTCACCAAACTCCCTACCTTACCATCATTTCTGAACTGCTCCTGCAGTATTAAGTAGCATGGAATCAGGGGGAAATCATCTGTGCAGCAATACACCACAGCTTTTGTTATTTACAGGCATTGCAGCAGTTAAAGCTTTACTGCAGGCGCAGCGTGTTTCCAGCAGCAACAGTAACTGCTGAAGTGCTCCAAAGGATGGGCTCGCTCCTTGAGAACATGTGCTTTCTAGGAAGGAGGCAGTGGCACAGGGACTGGCTCTGAGCAGAACCCCCGCTGTTGCTAAGAGCAGAACAGCCTCTGCCAGCCTGAGCAGCCCACCTCCAGACAGGGACTGGCTCTGGGATGCCCTCCAGCCACACAGCACCGTGGCACTGGCTCAGCTGGGCAGCAACCAGCACGCTCAGGAGGCAGAAGGAAGCAAAGGCAAGTCTTTCAAAAGAAACTCAGAAGAGTTAACACAGATACAGTCATTAGAAGAGACTTTAACCATCGCTGAGGCCTTATAATACAGAGCTTTGTTTGGTCTATACCCAGCAGTCAGCGACAGCTCCTGCATCCCAATGTTTCTGCTTTTTCATCCAATGCAGCGAGAATCTGGGATTCTGCACAGTGGATTCAACATATGCACTTCTAACTCCTCTTTAATCATAGCTTCTTTCTAAAGCCACTCCTTGAAGCATACCGTGAAAGGTGCCTGCCCTCAAAGGGGTTTTTATATTCCTTCCAGTCAATGGAAATAAACTTTTGAACACACAACATGTAGTGTTTCACTTGTAAGAGGAGAACAAGCACGTGAGCTCCAAAGCCCTGAAGCTGGATTGCTCACTGCTGTCAAACATCAGAACTTGAAGTCACCATCCCTAGAGATGAAAGGTGGAGATGTGGCACTGAAGGACAGCTTGGTGGGGCACAGTGGTGAGAGACTGGCAGCTGAACTAACTGATGGTGGTCTTTTCCAATGCGAATGATTCTATACCTGCTGCATTATCAAGTCCTCATTGTAATGAAGCACCACAGGGAGAGCCTGGCTCCCTTTCCAAGATCATGTCAATAAAGAATGAAAGGTTTTCAATTTATAGCTCCAGTGTTTTCCCCTCTTCAGGTGTGCTTGGTGTTGGAATGAACTAGCTGTCCCCTTTCCACTCAAAAGGGAAAATCTCAAAAGGGAAGAAGAAAACAAGCTCCACTGCACCTTACTGATGCTGTTTTTGTACTGGAAACGATCACAAAATGTTTCATTTGTTCAACTATTCCTGAAAGGCTTCAGCTGTCTTGCTCTATTTGGTTAGGGATATTATCTGTTGCTCAACTGGGAAGAAGAACTGGCTCACTGGATTTGTTCTGCTTGACCCCAGAGAAGAACAGAACCAGCATAAATCCATTATTTGTCAATTCCGCTGCAGCACTGATGACAAACACACAGATCACACATTACTTCACTCTCTAGAAAGCAACCACCTCCTTTGGCACTCACTGCCACTGCTTAATCCATGCTGTGTCCCGAATGATAAGCAGAGGGTAGCTGAGCACTGTTGCTACAGCTGCTGTGCTCTTGGGTTACTAGGTATGGGTAAAGACACTGCAGTGCATTTAGGGCCACGTGATCCATGAGCCACAGCTGAATTATTCAGCATATAAAACTAGATTTGTTTTGCCATGCAGATTGTGAATTAATGGAAGCTCAGCTGAATGGCTACTTTCTTGGGGCGAGGGGAAGGAGAAAGCTTCCAGAAGCCTTCCTATTATAGAAGCAATAGAGCTAGTTCCAAAAATAGTAGGCAAGCACTCCAAGAGCTCTGGAGACGTCGTGCCCTGGTTTTATGAGGCTGAAGCCTCACTCAATTGCTCCTCTACATGCAGAGGATGCTGGAAACGTCTGAAAGATGCAGAAATGACATTAAATTGGGAGTTTCAGGACAAACACCAGAGAGAAATCTAGACAGTCTAGATGAAAGAGATCAACCTGAATACCAACAGGGAGCAACCTGTCCCACTTTAGAGACAGACAGATAAAACCAGAAAGCAGAATCCTATCTTTCCTCAGGAACACAATGTTAGTTTGCTAAAGATCATGATTATTAGAACAGTGATGCTGCAGATTGAGACTGTCAACAGCAGTTGCATCACTCTGTTTTGCTTTTTGGATATTAGGGACCCTGGCTAGAGAGGTTCACTTGACTCATTTTGGCACGCATTTGGTAGATGTGTTTTTGCTGCAACAGCTAATAAATAGTCCATCACATGGCCTGGCTGACAGTAATCATGCACTGGTTAGCCAGCAATGGTTTGTTAGTGATCCAACAGGACAGCATAACCCACTCTAATTCTTAATTTTCAGTTTCTTTGTTTTGCAGCAGCACTTACACTACAATTGGAATAAACTACTTTGCAGTACTCCTCTGACTACAGATGTAACTCTGCACCTTTGTACTCCAGCACAGGACTACTTTTCTATTGGCACATCCTGAAATAGCATCAGGAAACAAATCCTCCACTTGACGCTCTAAGATAAAGTCTCCCCACAGCACAGCACACAGTGCACAGTGCTAAATAGGGTATTAAATGCTTCTAAAGCCACTAGATAGGCAAACGCAGCTCCTTCCTGCGAGCTTTGTTAATAAAGAGAACCCCACAGTAAGTGACTTGGTGTTAATCACTGTATTTATCAGCTTTGATGTTTGCTGAATATGGCTCCTTCTGGCGTGGATGAGCCTTTGGGATGACAGCTGTGCTCTGATGCAGACTGCCCCAAATGCTGTGTGCACAGGTCCAGCCCCAGCAGCTCAGCAGGGCGAGCTGCAAGTGATTTTTGTTCCTTTCTGCAGAATCACTCCCCTTAACCAAAGGGCTATGCAGCAGATTTCTCTGTCCTGTATCTTTCCCAGCAAAATCCAGTCTTTGAAAAAATAAAAGTGGATCCATTCAGCCAACTCATAGGAGAGCTGTCAACTTACAGTATTCACTTGCATTCCAAAAGCATCCCAATTTTTCTCAGTGGGCTCCAAAACTACACTCAGCAACTGGAAGCCCTGCTAGAGCAAGGGAAACAGTAGGTTAAAGATGACAGTGCTCACAGAAAAGTGCTTTATAAGTAACTGTGACATTTCTGTGCAGTATTTCTGTACTTGAAAATACCCATTTTTTGTAGTATATTCCTGAATCCACCCTGTTTTCATATATGGGTATCCCAGGCTGGATGTGGCTCTGGGCAGCCTGGTCTGGTAGGTGGTGACCCTGCACATAGCAGGGGGTTGAAACCTGATGATCATTCTGGGCCTTCTCAATCCAGGCCATTGTATCTTGCAACAAATTTGCACCTATGTGCCCCATGATTCGTCAGGAAATCTTAAGATCCTTTCAGATTTTCATTTGCTGCTGTGTAAGCCTGCCGACGGCCAAACTTCATACATTAATAGAAAACTATCTTTCATCTTGCCAGGATAACATAAAACGCTGCACTATGAAATGTGCAGTTTCCATGTCAGCAGCTTTCCACACTTAGGAAAGCAGTTAAACTAAGTACACCCAACTTCAGAGCAGCTGACACTCAATAGGAAGCTCAAACTCTTTTGCACCTAACATTTCATTGCTCAAGGCACCATTAGTTCTACTGAGGACAGCAAACTTTCAACAGAACAGATTTGTTAAGAGCATTTAGAAACAACCCACCCACAAACAGCACACCACCACCTACACCCTCTCAACAAGCATTGGATTCACTCCTTTCCAGAGGTATCTTTCTTAACAAAAAGAAGTTCAGGAAGAACAAGTTGCAATTTCTGACCGAAAAAATAAATTGCTCATTAACATGAGGTTCTAACATGGTCTACAGATGCACTAATGAAAAGAAAATGCTGTTCTGATATGTAACTTGTTTCAGGTGTATAGCTAGCCATATGCCACAAAACATACCCTAAAACTCAGAACATTTTCAGAGCATTAACTGCAAAGCAGCCTGGCCTTATACACCTGCCAGCTATGCAATCTGGGCAGCAACAAGGCACAACACATCCAACTCTGAACTGATGCATTTGCCTACATCCTAGTAACTGCTCTCAGAGAGAACACAGCCTGGATTTTGAACAGAGGCTGTTTCTATCAGTTAATCTCATGCCACTATTGCCCAAAACTCTTCACTGTGCTCCACTTCAAGGATCTCAACTCTACCCCAGCTGATCTGAGAACCCACCAACCTGTAATGAAAACAACTTCAAACTGTTATCGTTTCCTTCACTGCTTGTATCAGATGAAGATGGCAAGGTGTGAGGGACAGCTGGGGTGCTCTGTGTGGGACACAGCCAGCTCCACGATGCCTCCATACAGGGCATTGCCCAACAAGTGGCACTTCCAGGAGAATATACTGAAGAACAGGCAAAAAACACCACAAGGAAGGGGGGGAAAACACCAAGATTAGAGAATGAATGCCTGTACCTCCTAACAGCGTGAGGTTGAGCATGGGGAAAGGGAAAGGCATTAGTTTAATATTTCTCTTTCTGTTGCTAGCTCCTTACATCTATTTGAACCAGGAACAATTTAATATCCCCCCACACCAATAGGTTTTGCCCAGAACAGGAGTTGTGAAGCAAAGCCCCCAGGTATTCCAGACCCACAAGCAACGAAATTCAGGAGGATGATCTGGAGAGCAGCATCAGGATGCAAGCACGTTTCTCACTGCTCAACTGCTTCAAGAGTGCAGAACAAAGCCTGGTCAAGGAGACCAGAAAAGCCTTGGAGAGCCCAAAAGCACAGGCACACCACCAGTGACATGCTAAGGCTACAGATGATGACAGAAAAGCAATAGCATGTGCTAAAACTCAAAGTATGTGCTTGTTGGGTTTTTCAACAAATTCTTCAAAGAAGAATATACATGAAACACCTTCTACTGAAATAACTCAGCTATGGATAAGCTTGTTTTCTTGGCAAGTAAATGGCAGTACAGACCAGCATTAAATACAGTGTTTCTGGATGACTGCTTCAAAAGGCTGTTGAAATATCCAAGCTAATTCTGAAACCTACCAATCCTGTGGATCTTCAGATATTTTGTTACATTTTAAAGGCTTTTTCCATTAATAACTCAGAGTTCCTTGATGCAAAAAATAGTTTCCCCATTCTTCAGAGCCCTGCAGTCAAAACGCCTTGCAACACAACTAAATTTTTAGAAATTCTAAGCATAGCACAAATTCTGCCATGAATTCTTTTTTGAAAGGAACTAAAAATAGCATCTGCATTTTGGTATAGGTTGTGCATATTCAATTACCTCGTTAACTGCGAGGAGCTGTGCTGCACATCTCTCACTTCTCACCCTCATCTTCAACATCCAGCGACCTGTACCTGCACTTGAAGGCTTGTTAATGTGAAAGTATCTTCATCAGCAAGAGGAACAAGGAAAAGCATGCTCTTATATAGCTCAGCGCTCCTCCCCAGTACCAACAGAATCCTAGAATGGCCTGGGTTGCACAGGAGCACAGTGCTCATCCAGCTCCAACCCCCTGCTGTGTGCAGGTCGCCAACCAGCAGCCCAGGCTGCCCAGAGCCACATCCAGCCTGGCCTTGAATGCCTGCAGGGATGGGGCATCCACAGCCTCCTTGGGCAACCTGTGCCAGTGCCTCACCACCCTCTGGCTGAAAAACTTCCTCCTGAAATAATCCTGTCTTTTCAAGGTTCCACCTCTAGAACAGAACATTAGAAATGCAAATGAAAATAAGGAAACAAATCAGCAGGAGATCAGAAAAGACAGAAAAACAGAGCACCCCAAACTGTTTTTTCTGCAGAAGGGCAATTTAACTGCACCAGATATCAGGCTGGGGACTGTTAGTTTGCTGTGAAACCACTCAGCACATTTTTAGGCTTCCCAGCAGAGCAGCTGTTGTGGTGCTCACAACAGAAGAACATAACCTTGCAAATTAAACATGCCAGCTCCAGAGGTCCTGCTCATTGCACTGCCTTTTGTCAACACGTTGCTACCAAAACCCTTCCCTGCAAGCCAGCTGCATTCTGCTAGCCTGAGAACTGAATTACCAAAGTAATAACCAAGCTGTATCAGCTGCATCTCTCAGCGTTTAACATCTCGGACTAATTTTCTGTGAGCCTGCAGGAAATAGTTTCTAACAGCTCCCTCAAGAAAATAAGCTACAAGCTGGAGTTGGTGTGGGTTGTTTTTTTTTCCCCATTCTGAGCCATCTCTGCACTATTTCATAGCTCTGATAATTGTACCACTGACTAACCTCCAACTGGGAATAACTGTTTTTATCATCACTATTAAAAACAGTCCCTCACACTGTTAGGAATCTGGAAAGTCACTGTAGCTGCATCCCACCCTTCAGCCTCTCAAAACACTACAGAGCAATGAAAATATGTGCTGAAACCAGAGGATCCCTGTGCTGAGCACCTCCTGTAATTTGGGGGTAATTACAGCTGCTTCTCAGAGAAGGCAGCCGTGGAAATTTGATTACTGATTTTAGAGGGGCAAACGATGTGAGATCTCATAAAGGAAGAGTGAACTTTTAATGTTTCATACTGGACTGGGGAAGTTGAATTATTTTCAGAAGTGCAAGGTGGGTGCTATCAAACCTCACACATTCACCTAACCTCATAGCTGATGGTTGCTTTGGGTTTCAAAGCGTGAGATCCATCTGCAGTTCTCATCTCCTGATCCCACACTTCCTTGGTTTTTACAGATTAGGCAGAAGAGTGACTGATGGCATTCAGAGAAGCTGCGAGATGCAAGAAAAAAAACCACAAAACAAAACAACAGCATCAAGAACAGCAGATTTCAAAAACAGCTTTTAATTATTTGAAGGTGCAGCTGCCAAGCAGACAGCAGAGGCTGTGCATCACGTACAGACAGGGAAGTTCCCATGGGCTTATTCCTCAGCCAATTACAGCGGATTAACCTATTAGTAAGAGTAAAATATTTTTGTTTGGACTCAAGTTTCAGTGACCTGAAAAAAATCCCTGCCACTCACAGTCTGACACGCAGGATCAGCAGTCTGTTATATCACACTTCCAGTCATCACTGCCCATAAACACACCCTACAGGAGACCCCTCCCTCTTGTTTAATGCATCTTCTGTCATCAGTTCCCTCACGGAGATTAACGTTCTGCTTCAACTACCATTTATACACCTGTTAAAATCAGTGCCAGTGTTAAACAGCAGCACCAAGTGCCCCTCAACCTTTATGCATCCCCTCACACAACCCCCCAGGTGCTTCATATTACACACTTCTGCCTCTGTGAGATGTCCTTGTCCAACATCTGTCAAACAGCAAAGCATCGCCGCAGAGCAGAGCAGCTTTCCAGGATCCCTGTGCTCAACACTGGGTGTGCCTACTTTTGTTTGGTATCAAGTTCATTCTGCTGGCTCCCTTACACGGATAGTTAAGCTTTTCCCCCACCTCCAAAAACATCTGTTCTTTTTCTAAGTTCTCCAGACTTCCTTCCCCTTGACCGTATCACAAAGACTCTCTTTTTAGCAGGGCTGCCTTCTTGATAGCCCATCACCATTATCTTGTTGTTCATTGCCAAGCCATGCAGAACACTAAATCTTGCTGAGCTTCCAGCCCTTTCAGCTCCAGGCCAGGCACCAAAATTCAAGCATTCTGATGTAGAGAGAGGGTTGCTAAACTCCTTCCCTGTTTCTTAAACACTCCACAGCTTCCTGTCCTGGGAGGCAACCAAACTGCTGTAAGAAATGCCAGGTTCTGTTCAACATCCTCGATCCCTGTGACACTGAACACTGAAAACAATTAGGTTCCTTCCAAATCTTGCCCTGTAACAGCTTTTATTCCAGGAAGTGTAGAGATGAGTGTAAATTACTTCAGCACGAAGGAGTTTGAGCTGGTCACTTGCTAAATCCCACAGCAATTCAAGTGAATGTTCAGGCTTGGCACAAGCAGCCAAGCACACAGCACAGTGTTACCCCTCAAATCCCCACTGTTCAACCTCAAGGCGCTCTCGCCCCCCCCCCCTTTATTTTTTTTAAGGATGCATCAGCTGATGACTGAAAGTGGAAATGCTTCATTTAGCACTTGTTCAACTGCTCACAGCATGCAAATAAAACGCCGCATTGTGCAAAAGTCATTCAGCCTCCCCATCCGTAGATATGAGCAATGGAACTGTGTCCAGGAAAGAGAAACTTGGAGCAGCATGCAAATATTTCAGTCCTTCACTCCCAATATTCACATACCAGGCTGAAGCCCACATCAGTGTCACGCAGAGGGGTGACCACGTTGAGAAGCTGTTGCACAGAATGAGTGGGAAAACAACCATTATCTGTCTTTGCCCCAGCACTGCACCCTTTTATTTGTAGTTATTACTGCAAACTGCTTTTTTTTTTCTTCTAGACAATGGTTGTGTTATTATAGGTACCTTCATGCCGTGCCAAAGCACATACACACAGCAATTCAGAACAATCAGCCTTGTTTTCATGGGAGCAAAGGTTGCGGCCAAATGAAATGGGTGGAGATCACATTAAACAATCTTGGAATCTGCTAATAGGATATAGGAAAATGTGACCATAATGCAGATGCAGAGTTCCCCCTTCCACCTTCCAATATCATGGATAAAATAAAAGCTTTGGAAAACCAATTAAGCTATTTGTACACTATGCAAGAAAAAAGCTGTCTCAGTACACTAACAAGTATGCCAACGAGAAGCTCTCTGAAACAACACAACCAAACATTGACCTTTCAAAGGTCTGAAACCAACAAGCAAGTTCCCCCAGCCCAGATGAAAAGCTTGTTGGTTTCAGCCCCTGCTGAAAAGAAACAGGATACCTGCTGGATGCCTGCTTATCCCCTGTAAACAGAAGCTCACTGCGCCGAACGTTCCTGCCTTAAAGACATCATCACATCCTCCTCTGCCTGACAGGGGAGTTTTCATACTGAAACACCTCGCTTGGTCAGCCGTAACCTGCACTCCCCTTGCTGGCTTTTGAGATGTGCATTAGTCAGCTTTCACCTTCACAAATCTGATCGTGCCTCCGCATGATCGTACACTGAAGTCATGTCCTTGAGCCTGTGACATCAGTCTGTTGCCATGGAAATGTACAGGGCAGTCCAAAATTCAGTATTATGGCATCACTGCAGGATCAGGCAGCAGATCAAGCCAACGCCCCAGAGCTGGTTAATGCAGCACAAACAGCTGAGACATTGCAATCTCAGTGCTACAGTCCAACTGCACTTTATCTTAATATTCTTCCCAAATAGGGCTTGAAGCCTCTTGTCAAGAAAGATGACCCAGGCTGTCATTAACATCATGACAAACAGGCCAGCCATGACGCATCACTGAAGAAGGGCAATATGTTTCCAGGGACGGCCACGAAGGACGAGGGAAGTTCAGTTCTGTGAACAGAAGCTACCATCTGTTCCTACAGCAATACCAGACCTGCCTGGAGAGATCTTTCACAGAGAAACAAGGGTGGTCCCCTCAGCACACGGATCAGGTAGTAGTTTACACAAAGCTTTTCTGGAAATAAAAGAGTGCAGTGTCACACTTCCGTCACCATTTTGGAAAAGAAGGCATTACATAAGATGTGGATCTTCACATTGAGCTTTGGCTGTGAACCAAAGATCAGTCCATCATTAACCCAACCTATAACAGAGTAGTTTATTAGTTAAAAAAGGGTGGTACCTTCAAACAGCTGTTATTCCGTGTAGTGTTAGACATTACAGTTCTGTAGGTTTCCTTGCACACTCACGAGAATCACATTTCTGAAGAGCAAAAGGGAAGGAAAAAGGAAATTAGTTACAAGTTAATGACTTGCCAGCCCCTGAAACCAAAAAGTCTGCCAGTTTAACACAAAAAGCCAGTCCAGGAACACTCTTCATTCATCCCGTTGCTAATGGTATACAGGAACCACCAGGACAATGCTGACAGTCAGAAAACCACCAATTACAGAACCACAGAATGGCCTGGGTTGGAAGGGACCTCAAGGATCACGAAGCTCCAACCCCCCTGTGCCACGCAGGGCCACCAACCTCCACATTTCATACCAGCCCAGGCTGCCCAGGGCCCCATCCAACCTGGCCTTGAACACCTCCAGGGATGGACGGGGCATCACAGCCTCTCTGGGCAGCTGTTCCAGCACCTCACCACTCTCACAGCACACAACTTCCCCCTGACATCCAACCTCCAGCTGCCCTCCTTCAACTTCAAACCATTTCCCCTTGTCCTGCAGTTGTCAACCCTTTCCAAGAGTTGATTCCCCTCCTGTTTGTAGGCTCCCTTTAGGTACTGAAATGCTGCAATGAGGTCAATTAGAAGGAGTCCTCAGTGTTAACCGAGCAAATACACCCCAAAGAGAGTCCAACTGCCATCAAAGGCAGCTGCTTGCCACCAGGGTAAATCCTACTGGGAAAAAGCTACTTCGAATCCACAGGTACCAGGCTGCAGGGACTACAAAGTGGAAGTAGAAAGCTTGAAGCAGCAACTCCAGATCCCTTCCTTTAGCTGCTCCTCCATTCACACTGAGCACAGACAGGGGTCTGGCTGCTGATCTCCTCAACACCCAAACCCAGGACCTTGCAGCCCCATTGCTGCTGCCATTACTAGGTCTCCATGCAAACACAGCCACTCCCTGTGCACTCAGCCCATTTCAGTTCACCTCCTTCCGCTTTTTCTTAGTAATCCACACGACTTCTGTAGTAACTCAATGCTTCCTCCTGCAGAGCTGACCTCCATCCTTCCCATAACCTCAGACGCACCCATACTTTCTTCACAGTGCCATTAGAGAGCTGTAGGCACAACAAGGAACACTCAGTGTTCTCGGCATAGACGTAACCCTTACCTGCTCCTAACCCCCCCCCGCCCAGGTCCCTGGCTATAATTAACCCATAGTGTGTTATCTAACACTAAACGCAAGCCTCAGGGCTGGGAACCATCATTTATTTGTCTCTGCAATGCCACACACCCCAGTGGTGTTGTATAAATAAATTCCACAACCTGTTTGAGTGTGAGTCTGAGCTTGATTCAGACCTGAATTATACCAGGTTTCTGAATGTACAAACAGCTCTGCTCAACTCCCTGCTCTCTTCAGCAATGACGACTTACGCAATTAGCCACCAGCGCCAAACATCACGACAGCTAATTGCTGCTGTGGACCACAACTGCAAGGAAAAACACAACGTTTAAATCCCTTCGCTTTTAAATACAAATTGCAAATTACGAAGGGATGAACAGCCTGCTGTCATCCAGAAGTACGCGCCCTGACAAGTGCCACGTGCCAATGCCACCTCAGCCACCAAAGCACTCAGACCTGCCCCAGCCTCAGCCCTCACACACCCGATGCGTTACCCAGTTCCAAGGCTGAAGCACTGCAGGAGCAGAGATTCTTGGGGCAACCTGAAGCGAAATGGATTTCAGACCAAAATAAAGCCAGTAGGCTTCATCTCCATGGAGCTCCTGCAACATAACATAGGCTGAGCAAGTTACTTAGGCTAGAAGTCCTTCTCATTAACGACCTAGGAATTTACATTTAAGCCAGATAGTGTTTTCTCTTTCCTAGATCACTGATGCTATCCAGCCCTGAAAAATCAACCCAGCTTCTGCAACAAGGAAAACTTGCTCACATGTACGTGCCAACAGAAATATATGTGATTTCTATCTATCCCAGATCCACGTTAGACTTTTTCCCAATAAATTCTCTGCTAGTAGATAATTTAACTTCAGCTTACTTTCTACATTCAAGACAGATCACACCCCTGTGATGGATGCTGAAGCTTTCTAGTAGAACCAGGCATCCATCCCAGCTGACAAGCACCAAAATGCAAAGACCTGCAGCCACTCAGCATCCTTTTCCCAGTCTGTACGCTGGCTGCAGCAATCCCACATGGCTTCAGGTTGCTCGGCAGAGCAACCACACCTGCAAGGCAAATACACAAAAGGAAGGAAATACTGAGGGCACAGTTCAACCATCAACAGGTAAATAAAGGCCTGGGAAGATCCAAGGCTGGAAGGCTGCCAGCAGAAGGTTAGTTAACAAGCTTCAAGAAACCGAGCACAGAGAAGGACAACTTCACCATCCCAAATAGCCACGGGAGCCTTATCAGCTCACACAGACCCCAGAGCAATTCCCAAATACCAAGTGCAGCGTTGGCAAGTCAGACAGACCATTTGGGGAAGCAGGACTTGCATAAGGATCACGTGGCCAACAGCTTTCTGAAGCAGCAGTGGCCAAGAACAAGCTGAGTCAGGGAGCCTTGCTTCCAGAGTACATATCAGGCTTCAATCTTGTTCCTCTTGATAATGCCCAACCCAACCTGCCAGCCTCCTGTCCCTGCAATATCCATGGACAAAAGCAAAAGCAGAGCAGCGTTCAGCTACAGCTTTCCAAAGTAGTATGTCATTTTTTCACAAAAAGCAATAAATGCCTCCTTAAAAAAAAGGTGATGCAGTTTGTCTCATTAAGAGACCCATATTGTTCTTATCAAAGCATGGACCCACTCCAGTGCACTATGTATGCAGCAGCTTGCAAAGCACGTGTGGGTCTTTTTCTCTCCGAAAGCCGCTCAACCAATGCAAGACCTGACCAGGGGGCCTCACACTCTCTAATTATTTGAAATCCACCATCCCTTCACCTTCAGCTATTCCAAGAGCTTAATGCTGCAGCTGGATCAGTACAGTGTTATTCTACACGACCAATCCAGCAGCCAAGTTACAACCAACACAACCAAGCCCAAAACTTCAGAAAAAAAATATAATAATCTATCAACATAAAAAAGCACATTACACTTTCTTTCCCAAGACACTTCACTCGTCATCAAATATCTGTCTTAGTGCGTTACCATCCTCCCATCATCCTGACTCGAGTTACCATGCTTACAGCAAGAAGCAGCCAGAGCCAAGAGCACTGCCTCGAGTCCAAGCACAGCTTGCAAGAACAGACCCCCTTTGGGGCAGTGACAGTTGAGTTCAATTTAATTAAAAAACAAACTACATTTCCATTCGAGTCAAAGTCAGAGACAAAGAACTGTACACAGCTCAGACTGCACAGTCAGCTGTCTCTATAGGAATAGATCAGATTAAACAGCCCTGCAGCAGTCCAAAAAGAAAACGTTACTCGGACAAGAGTTTAAGCACTGACCAGTCCTACGCTACCCAAGATCCAGGCATTTCTCTGTGGTGCCTCATGGCCGCAAGCAGCAAATTTCAGAAGCACCATCTTTCTGAATCATCAGTTCCAAGGAGCTGTTTTATCAGGATTCAAACCGATGCACAAACGCACTGTTATCCTGTTTCAAAGGAAGACAAGGAGTCCTCCCTAAAGCTCTGCCACTAATTCTCTTTTGCATCACATGGGATGCATTGAGGGCCACTTCTCCCTCCGCTGGGGAACAGAACCGATGTGGTTCAGGTACAGGCTGTTCCCCAAGCCCACTCATACTGCAGGGCTCCTGTTCTATGGCAGCAGGCTGGTGGCAGAGGCTGACTCCAGCTGTTCAATTTGGCTATTCAGGACCTAATGCAGACAGAAATTCATTCACGCATCTCTGTGGAAGCAAATATCAACCAGTTAGCATTCCGTTTTCATTTAAATCTTTTAGGACAAATAACAAGAGCACTATGTATCTTCGCCTGGCAAAGCTCTAGGAGAAACCTCACCTGAAGCTGCCAGGCAAGAAATTTTAGGATACCTTTGCTACATACCACTGCAGACACACCTCCAGCACACACAAAACCCAAAGAAGCATCACGACAGCTGAAAAAAACTTTGCCCTGGCTAACATTCATGCAATTAAATTACAGTTTCACTCCAGGGAAAAAGGAGAGAGCACTTAAGTTTTGTTTAGATTGAAG
The DNA here is from genome assembly GCF_019232065.1 of Centrocercus urophasianus. NCBI lineage: Eukaryota > Metazoa > Chordata > Aves > Galliformes > Phasianidae > Centrocercus > Centrocercus urophasianus. Next base: position 49,435,205 of record NW_024884586.1, read on the forward strand.
CGCTGCAAGCCATGCCGCTTATCTGCTATCAGAACAGACTGCAGGGCTGCTCCGGTGATAATTCAGTAATGAAGTAACTGCAATTGGAAGGTATGCAATTAGGCCCATCCACTCCCCTCCTCTCCCCCCAAAAAAGAAAAGGAAGCACAGTCTTATCACATCTCCTCCCAGCTCTGCTACCCCCACCACTTAAAATACCTACAAAGCAAAGTAGAGCTGTCACAAGCTGCTAACAAGCCTGGCTTGGCCTGGCTGGCAGACCAAAGGAGGCATTCTCAGCATCTCCTCAGAAAGAAGTTACTACTTTACTTAGTGGGACGCCGTTCTCAGGCACCCACACACATTCATATATTAAGGTTAACATGCCTGTTTTGGGCTGCTCCAGGAAAAGCACCAGGAAAATGAAAAAACATGGCTGCTCCTGCTAATTTTAACTGTTAGCATCTGTCACCAACCCTCCGGGAGCCAAACGTGACACAGGTGGCACTCCATGGCTTTGCTGACTCCAGCCTGGACACTGAGCTGATGGGTTGACAGCTGGACTAGGAGATCTCAGTGGTCTTACCCAACCTTAATGATTCCATGGTTCTGTGGTATGTTGGCTTATTTTACCTGAACAACCTGCACCCATTTTCCCTTACAGAGCTGCACATTGCTGCCTAGGTTTTTACCATTTACCCTGAAGCCTATAGCTGCCATATCACTGGACACCTTCTAGCAATCAGGTCAGTTGTTAAAGCATAACCAGCGAATCGTTAGGAGAACTGCTTTAGTCTCCTGTCTGTGACATCTCACGCACCATCAGCACAGGGAGCATCTCACCACTCAAACCATTCCGGGCTCCCATTCAGAAGACTGCAGTGCTGTATCAAAAATGAACTCTCCACAAGTTAGAATCACAGACTCATTAAAAGCTGGAAAAGAGCTTAAAGCTCACCAAGTTCATTGCTATCAGTAACCCTTCAAAAGTAAGCATTTCAAGAGCAGTGGCAGAGGATCACCCAGGCCTGCTGTTCTGGGCACGAGCTCAGAAAGGCAAATCACACAATGGTTTGGGTTGGAAGGGAGCTTTAAGACCATCCAGTTCCAACCCCCTGCTATAGGCAGGGACACCTCCCTCTAGAGCAGGCTGCTTTAAGTCCCATCCAGCCTGGCCCTGGATGCTTCCAGGTAGGTGGCATCCACTGCTTCTCTGGGCAATGCTGAACATCCCAGGCAGTGCAATCAAAGCAAGAGCAGAGCAACACTGACACACTGGGAAAGGGCTGCTAGAGGGGACAAGGAGCAGCCCTGCACACATTTAGCAAAACACAAAACAGACCAAGAGCGCAGTGCCAGAGCTGATGCTGCACCAAGGAAGGCATCTTGACATTTCGCAATAAAAGCTTAGGTGAGGCAAAGTTCAGAACAAAGACCTCAGTTAAGAGCTTTATAAATCAAAAAGGAGCTGGGCTGTCTCGTAAAGCAGCACACAAGGCAGAGAATGAACCTCCAGCTCAGTGCTAGCAACTATCGCTTCAGCCACCCCAAGTCTTCTTCCAACCCAGAACCCAAACTCACTGTAAAACATAACCTCCAGTACAACACACTGCAGTGTGACTTACAGGCAAGATTTTATGCTTGACTTTCTGCCAGCTCGAGACAAACCAGAGCCCAGCAATACAACCCTGGTCATCCCTGAGAAGGAACTCCCCAGTTCTCCATTCCATCCAAGAGGATATTAACCACTCCAGAACAGTCCAATAAAGCCACTTCCATTTTCCTTTATAGATTCCTTACTAAAAAAATCCAATCTTTTTCATATTTTACAGATTAGAGGCCTCCCCTGCCTGGCACCTCGCAAAACCACCTTGAGATGATGAAAAATAAAGCAAAACAGCAACCTCTTACTAACAGAGAGTGTTCAGTAACTACATGCAAGGATGACTTGATATCAAACTCTTTAGAGCTTAAGAATTCACACAATGGGAACAGCTTTTCACAGAATTAGGATCAGACTTGATGTGCCCCAGTTTCCCCAGGGTTACTTTTAGAAAACCCACCCACACCTAAAACACATCAGCTGCTCCTCACACAGTGCAACAGAATGACTGAAACCTCATTTTTAACAGTACTGTTTCAGCATTCACTTGAATTTAATGTCAACGCTTTGTTGGGGCTTTTTTTGCACTCAAGTGACAGAAGGAACTGCGTCAGATCCCAGGCTGAAAGATACTGGAATTGCAGCAAACTGCTGTTAGATGTGCAAGTCATTGGGAGGAGGAAAAAGACAACTGAAGCTTACTAAATCCAAGCTGGTAAAGCACCAAAAGCATAAAGTGAGCTAGAAGTGCCTTACAGTTGCTAGGGATGGTTAAAATTAAAAAAATCTTAAGTTATTTCCAAAGTTCACACTTAGTAATTAGCACAGCAATAAGGAGGCCCCAAATAAGTGAAGTCAGCCTCGCTCTGGCTGTTCTGACAGATGGAATAAGCTGTGTGCAAAGTTATTTTTGCAATTAGCAATTATACGTATCCTAAATATCAATTCTGCAAGTACAGCAAGCAATAATGCATATATGGTACCAGAAATATTAAAGAAACACCATCTGAGTACTTGTTTTCCATCATTCTAGACATAAAACTAAAGAGACTGGGGTTGGATTTCTATTTAACACCTCATTTTTCAAATCATTTGACTATCACAGAACCACAGAATGGCCTGGGTTGGAAGAGACCTCAAGGATCACGAAGCTCCAACCCCCCACCAATGCAGGGCCACCAACCTCCACATTTCACAGCAGCCCAGGCTGCCCAGGGCCCCATCCAACCTGGCCTTCAACACCTCCAGGGATGGACGGGGCATCACAGCCTCTCTGGGCAGCTGTTCCAGCACCTCACCACTCTCACAGCACACAACTTCCCCCTGACATCCAACCTCAATCTGCCCTCCCTCAACTCCAAACCATTTCCCCTTGTCCTGCTGTTATCTACCCATAATTTCACTGAAACAATTTCTCTCCATGAAGTACATTTGCACAAACAGTCCAAACAGTTTTCTCCAAAGAAAAATGGCTGCTTTGTCTAGAAACACATCCTCCTGATGTGCCAACTGTCAGAATGAAAATGAAAAGGTATCTGAATTTCATGTTCAAACAACATGCTTATTCTGGAAAGTCTCCACATTCTGCCCATTACTTCTCCAAAACCCAGCTTATAGGCATATCTATCCTATATTGGGCATCCTATAATGGAATGGAAAATCTGGATTTGTGCATTCCTACTGATTTCTCACTCACTTCAAGCTAAAGAGATGCAGCCTCCTCCTAAGCCCGGCAGTTCTCGAGCTCCCTGCAGCAGCGTGATGAAGGATGGCTGAACCCCAAGTGCCCTTGACCAAGATACTCAACCTGTGTTCTACATTCTGAATTTAGTTTCTCTGTGCACGAAAGTCTACAGCTGCTCCAGCGTAGGAAGTTTGTCTCAAAGGCACCCAAAAACCCAGCAACTTCCCTCAGCTGTTCACCTTGACCTCAGTGGTTATGCAGTGAGCAGCCCTGCAGGCACATCCAGTCCAGAGGGCACCTGCCAAGGGATGCCCAGCATATAGTGCCAGCCTGAGCACATATACAGCCAAAAAACACTGGGAGGTCAATCAAAACTAACCCTATGCTCACCGTGATGTGATGGGAAGCTTCTCATATTGGAGAAGAGGAATCAGCTTCTGAAGAAAGCGAGAACAAGGCACAACCTTGATGCATTAATGCTGCTTTGCAGCTCCAGAAAAGGTATCCAGAACCCCTGTGTGCTGCTAGAAGAATGCCAAAGCTCTGCATGTTTAAAAGAATACTGGGAAGAGAAAGGATAATCCAAACCGATGTCATTTGCAAGGCAAATATGCAACACACAGGACTGCATGCTATTAACCAACATTGAGCAACACTGCAAGCAGAGGTTCTGAAAGCAGCAGGAAGCTCTGCCTGAAACAAAGCGAAAATGCTTTCACAAAAATACTTCTGTGGCCAAATGAAATACTGAGTTCAACGAAGCAAGCAAGCACTTACACCTATCATGGTGGGGTTTTTCCCTTTCCTCTTCTTCTCAACCAGGGAGTCATTTATCTCAAAGCTATCAAAAGAAAACACTTTCAGAGTCAAAGTGAGAAAAGCTGCAGAAAAGAAAGCCCTGCCTGGCACAAACAGATAATATTTGAGAAATAAAGAAGAGAACCTCCAAGCTAGAGGAAGGAAGAAAACAGTTCTGAATAATTTACTTCGTGTAGCTTAGTTCCTGCCAAAACAGCTCTATAAATCCCATGGTGGTTCTGATAATCTCCATTCTTAGAACAAAAAAAGCTAAGACTGAACATTAGCAACATTAAGTGTGCGATATGACCTGAATGATGCAGGAACAAGTAGTTAAACCAACCACAGCATCTGCTGAATTTTTAATCACTACTTGTTTTGCTGCGAGGCAGAAGAACGCTGCATACTGGCTTGCAAGCACTGTAAAGAACAGCACATTAGGACAGCAAGATTTCAACTGGCAGAAATTCAGCCTCTGTCCTACCTACATGCCATGACTTTGCTATGAACTGCAGACATAGCAGCTTCTAAAGCAGGAATTTTTTGTTAATCGCTTGGAAAAGACCATGCTTTCTGCACCCCAAGGTAACAGTCAGCCATTTCTGACTAATTAAAGAAATGATGTTTCCTGAACGGCCATTTGCATGTCCCTCTGTAGGGTATTTCTGCTCACAAAACATTACCAGGCAGTCGCACAGCCACCCAGCAGCAACTCCATATGAAAGTAGCAGCTGAACCTCAGATGTGTAGGAAGGTGGTCTGTGTAAACATGTACTGCAAGAGGTGCAACTGCAACACCTCGAGGCATCCTTGAGCTATATTTAATCCATCTGCCTCCGATACCCACGGCACTGACACTGCAGAAACCCACACCTCACAGTGGCTGCCCAGGTGATTCATCATTGTAGAATCCTAGAATGGCCTGGGTTGAAAAGGACCACAATGATCATCTGGTTTCAACCCCCTGCTATGTGCAGTTGCCAACCAGCAGACCAGGCTGCCACCAATGCAAACTGCACAAGGCCCCAAAAAGGCAAAGCCAGCCTTGCTGTGCTTTCACTGCTTTTGAAGCCCAAAATAGCTTGATTAGAACTAACCACCATGCCTACAGTGACACGTGCATCTCTAGTGACAGTACAGGCATGAGACTGCAACAGCAGGATTAGCAAGTGATACAGCAAACAGTCAAAAGGGGGCAAAAAAACAAGTTATTTGGGGAACAAATACATACAAATTCCACAGCTACCCCCAGAATTTGCATGATAAGCAGTTATCCTGATTCTTATTCTGATTCAGTGGGGGGAGAGCGACTTTTCTTTAAAAAAGACAATATTTACAAACACAAAAAAGTAAAAATATTGCCTTTAATAAGCCTGTCATGATGACTCTACTAGATTCTAACTTTGGTAAGTTATTGAAGTCAAAACAGCTTAGAAAATAAGACCAGAAAGTGTGGTACGAATAAGAACCGAGCAGCCACATATACCAAAGCAGCATTCCTGTGCCTCCCCCACTGCAGAGCTCCCAAATCTGAGAAGCTGGGGTCTGACCAGCAGCTTTCACTGAGACCTCCTTCCAAAGCTTAATAACACTAGATGTTCCCATCTGTACATTTGAGTCCAAATAACTCACGAGAGGAAAGAAAAAAGCAGTAGATTGTGACAGGAGATAGGCATGCTTCCAGAATTGCGTGATCTTGAACAGCAACCTTCAGACCAGCACTACATTTTCCTTACAGGCTCAGCTATAATGGGGGCAAGAAAAGCTGCCACCTTCATTGCACTGCACTGATGGGAGAACAGATTAAAATCAGCAGCAGAACTACTGAAATACACAATACCTGAGGTTAATAAAGTAACTGGCGTTTGAATGCTGTACTGAACCACCCGTGCTGTGAAGGTACAGGGTGGCAAGAAGCTAAACTGACACGTCACGCTGGATGTGTCAATTCTCGGAACCTTGGGGCCAGTTAGCAGCCAGGTGGTATCTTGTGCATTCTACACCATGTTCAGCTACACAGCACCTCTGTACCCCAAACCGCAGCGCTTCCTGGCACGGAAGCTGCAGGCAGGTCTCTATGCACAGCTTGCTGTTACGGAGTCGCTGCCCAGTGCCACAGCACAGACCTGCAGCACGAGCTTCCAGCTCTAAGGGACACATAGAGCTGTTTTATGCACCTGTAAGAAAATCACTTGCAGCTTAGAGCTTGACAAGTCACTCCTGCACGCTCACAATCCTTATCTGAGTAAAGATTTTAACGAGCGTTTAGAACATAAAGCTGCTTCTTCAACCTCTGCCTGTCCTCCAATTAAATAGGAAGGAAACAACTTAATCATCCAGAGCCTGCAAGATGATTTTAAGACAGCGGCATCAAATCCCACAACTTTTCACACCCATTAAAATGGAACTTTGTCATCTGAAGGGGAGATTTTGATCAGTGCAATGCAATTAACAGATGCTGCCTTTGTTACCAGACTGCTCGTGACGAAGCGCAGGCTCCTTGACATTCCATCTCCTTCCCTCAAAGGCGCTGCGCTGAAGCAAATTTATGGTTTTACCACGTAAAAGGAGAATTTGGGCAGGTTACCTTCAGAATCACTCAATAAGGCTCTTTCACTCCAGGAAGGCGGGTGGCTGCTGGAAAGCCATAGAGGCACTCCCTTCCCCCTTCCCTCAGGACCAAAAACGCTGCATGGAAAACACTCCCACCCCCTGCAGCAAGGGATTAGGTATTTATTAAAAAGGAATCAAAATAATATTTAAAATAAAATAAAATAAAAGGCTTCCAGTTATGATCTCAGGGGTAAAAAGCAGCTCTGGTGCAACTAAAGTGAGGCTGCGTTAGGAATTCTTCTGCTCACCAAAAAGTTGCTGCTCCCATGCAGGCAGGATGCCCTTCGTCCGCCTGCGCTGCTCACACTGAGCGCAGAAATAGATGTGTTGAATTCTCTTTCCTCCCAGTGAGTCATTTTGCTACCACCGTGTTAAGCAGTAACAACATTAACAACCTACAGGCACCTACGGGTTCAGACTTTGGACTCCCAAAAACGACTGCCTACCTCCACCAGCGGGGTTTTTCAGCTCTTCTCCGGGGGTGACAGACAATTACAGAGGCCAATTATGTAAAACCTTTCATCCGAGAAAACGCGGAGCGCTACGCAAACATTCATTAAGCCTCGCAACTCCTCGAACTCACCAGTTCAAAGCCAGCTCGCCTATCTCAAGCCACCAAAACTGGATCCCGAGAGCAGCATAACCGAGATAGCATGCAGCGCAGCAGGGCCAACCACTCGGCTATTTACGCAGCTCCACGGGCGGGTTTTACAGCCGTCAGCCGGTTCTATGGGAGCAGACAGGCACACTGCTGCGGGAGCGCTGCTATCCCCACGGCTCCTGCTGACGAAACGGGTTTGGTTTTTTTTTTCTTCCCCCCCTCAAATAAAAGCCACACGGTCACCTCGGTTTGCTGAAGGAACTGAAAGCTGCGCTCGTTGCTCCAAGCGAGGCCTCGGAGGAAGCAATGTTGAGAAGAAATCGTTCCCACTGCGTTGGGCTGTGAAGCTTTCCCTCGGTCCTTACACAACTCCCACGTGAAGGCGCAATCAGAAGCGACACCCACTCGACCCAGCCGTATTTTCGCTACACTGACGGATATTCAGAACCGCTTCCCCGGCAGGCTGCGGAAAGCCCCCTCAGGAAGCGGCAGCACGCACAGCCGCGGGCCGGCCGTTCAGGAGGCCCCGCGAGCCCCGCACAGGCGGCCCGGAGGAGTCCGGCCCCGGCCCCGCAGCGCGGCCCCGTCACGGCCGGGAAGGCCCGGAGCGAGCAGGCCCGCGGCCGGGACGCAGCCAACCGCCCCTCCACGGCCCCGCAGCCGCCATAGCCGGCCGGGAGCGCGGGCGCTGCGCGCGGGGCCTGCTCGCCTCCCGCTCGCCTCCCGCTCGCCTCCCGTTGGCCGCTCGCTCTCCTGCCGCCCACCTGCCCGCCCAGAGACCCCGCCGCGCCGCCAGAGGCCTACCCGCAGCGCGGCCCACAGCGAAGGGAATCCCGGCGGCGCGCAGCGCGAAGCCGCCAGGCTCGGCTCGGCGCGGCGCGGCCGGATCCCCCGAGCCCAGCGGCGGCGGCGGGAGGAGCTGCGGAGGCCGCGCCAATCCGCGCCCTGGGCGGGGCGGGGCGGGACGGGTCTGGGCCCGCCGGGGAGGTACGCGGAACGCCGCCCCCGCGCCGTGCCAGGCACCGCGCCGCCCGAGTGCTCGGCGCCTCCGCGCCTGTGGAAGGGCCGGGGCTGCTGCGGAGCGCGGAGCCTCCCTTGCGGAGCCTTCCTTCCCTGGGCCCCCAGCTCTTCGTAGGACCGTGGTGCCCTACACGGGGCTCGCGGCTCTCCGCTGCTCTCGAGATCTCCGTAGTGTCCAGAATTCTCTTCAGGACATCGGTGCAGCCAGGCACTGACAGATCATAGAACCATTCAATGATTCATTGCATGGCCTGGGTTGCAAAGGAGTGCCCATCCACTTCCAATCCCCTGCTGTGTGCAGGTCGCCAACCAGCAGCCCAGGCTACCCAGAGCCACATCCAGCCTGGCCTCGAGTGCCTGCAGGGATGGGGCATCCACAGCCTCCTTGGGCAACCTGTCCCATGTGTCATGGAAGGATCCTGGCAGGTCTTTCCCCCCAGCAGTGCCCATAGGTTTCAGGCCTGGGATGTCTGAAAGCAGACCCCGGGGTTTGGAGCTGCTTGTTCACCCTGATGCCTCCAGGCTTGTGCCTTCATGCCAGTGTGCTGGGTGCTGTGAGGTTGAGTGACCAACATGATGTGACGCTGAAAGCAATGGGATTGCCAGCTTAGAATCACAGAATTTGAACAGACCTCACAGATCCCAAGTCCAACCCACCCCCACCACACCCACTGACCATATCCCCCATTGAATGCCACATCTCCACTGTTCTTAACACCTCCAAGGATGGTGACCCACCACTCCCTGTGCAGTTGTGCCAAACTTTCACCGTGATCCATGGCACTGATAGCTGATAAGCAGCTTGAATGCATCAATAGGCTAAAAATGAAACAGTCCACCACAAGCAGCCAAAATAATTAATTTGCCTTTAAAAACTACCTAACTCCTCCCAGAAGGGGGTTAGTGCCTGAAGAGGTGTCCTGGCCATGGAGGATGTTAGGACCATCATCAGCGCAGTGCCAGCCATTTCAGCTGGCTTGCTCCACTGTTTCCTCCTGAGCACAATAACTAAATACATTCTGTCATTGTTTGTGTGGTTGCTACCGTCAGCTGACAAAAACACAAGCTGTTTTTTCTGCTGTGGATGTATCCACCGGCACTGCAGGCCCTGGGCCGCAGTTGGTCACACCAGCATCACCCCAGGCATTGCTGCTGTGCTGGCCTGCACAGGGAAATCTCAGCATGCTGGGCGAAAGGGATGGCAACCAGAGAAATCCTCTCAACCAAAGGCATTGAGAACAAGAGTGAAATGCAAAGGGAATGCATTGGGAGAAGGGGAATTAAGTAGTGTCACCAGATGGTAGTGTGAGCCTCAGTGTTCCCTGTGAGGAGCCTCCCCCCTCCTCAAAAGATTTCAGCAGTTCATGGCTACTTAGAGAGAAGCAGGGAGCGATGCAGGTCCCTGCAGGGGACCACAGATGATCAGGGTGAGATCAGGACTGAAGCTATCTGTAAGCAAACCAAAAAGGGATGATTCCTGCAGCTTGCAGGAAGGCTGCAATGGAGAGATTACTACTTCTGCGTGACGCAACACTGAAAAAAGATCCCTGAGACCATTGTCAAGCTAAGAGCAGTGTACTGCATCAGCACAGCACCGTGCCTCAAGAGCCCTACCGAGCAGCAGAACTAATCAGCCAAGGCACAGATGCACATTAACATGGCATCTCAGAAGGCTGAGGTGAATCTCCCAAAGCCTCTGGGGGCTCTTGGCTACACAGACACTGTTCACAAAGCTGGAGAGAGAAAAAGGAAAACTGGTAAAATGTGCTCAAGGTCAAACATCACATTGGTGAGAGGACTGAGAACAGAACCTGCAGTTCCTCGCCCCTCCAGTGCTTTCTTCACTGGATCATAACAAAATCCCAGAAGAACAATGGGGTTTTGCTGCTGGTGACACAGTAGCTTCACAGTAGGTATTCTGGTATAGGATCAGTGATTTCTTTCCCCTAGCCTTTGTACTAGCCCAGCACAACATTTCAGTGACAGACATAAGAAGATACCAGCAGATGTCTTAAAGGGGAATGAAAACTGTCCTATTAGTCCCCACGACTGTACAGACCCAATCTTTTGTTGTAAGTTGATAAAAGACAGCGAAATGCCATTTGCTGCTAAGTGACTTGTAATGATTAAATAAGGTTTCTCCTTCCATCATCTCCACCCCACCCATGGCATTTAGTGATAATATAAGACAGATTTTGCAAGTTGTTTAGCTTATATGGCCATCTGGCACTTTTGCATTTCAGTAGCCTTGAACATTGGAAAAACAACAGATAAAGAAAACCAGTTTTATCTTATCAGAAACCTGGAGAAGTTTAACTCTCTCAGAGTACAAAGGATTAACCAGGTCACTATAGCTCTTCATTTATAGCTCCCATCTTAATTAGCAGTCATATTCTGCAAAGGTTTTCCACTCTAAACCCAGTTGTTCCTCATCTCCTTTGCTGTTGTTTAGGTGGTGAAGCACTTCACTCCAGCAGTTGCACCCAGCTTCTAAATAACACTCTGCTGCTGGGTGATGGAATCACATGCTGAGAAATAAACCACAGGTTCTAACCCTGAATAAAAAACGAAGGGTGTCTTGTCAATGCTTGAGGGGAGGATGCTCTTTTCAAATGAAAACATAGTGGTCCTGACTTAACTCAATTAGAAGCCTACCTAATGCTGCTGAAACATCAACTAATACCACTGCACTAAGCAGTTTCTTCATCTGCTTTTGCTAAAGGGGATAGCTGTACAGTTCACCCACAGTAACCTCACTCCAAGCAGTGCCTGGAAAGAACTCAAAGTGTGCTCCCCGCTCAGCGGTGGCTTAGGGCTGATCCTGCATTTGTTCTTGGGTTAATTCCTGCTCCCATCTTCCTTGGCGGGGGGGGAAGAAAAAAAAAAAAAGTGAATCTCTTTGGAAGTGAATGTAATTTCCTTAAGAATATGGTTTTAATACAGCTTTTGGTCTCGGAGCATGAGACCAGCTGCAGGATGCTTCCACCTGTAGTGCTGAGTGAGAAGGACTTTTCACTGGAATCTGTGACAGCAGGGAATGTTCACTGTAAACACAATGTAAATAACAGAGGATGTAAAGATATGCAGATAAAAACTACCCTTGTCGTTTTTATAGACCTTGTAGTTTTGTAGACCTTGTTTTCAACTACACCTCACATTTTATGATTGCTAGTTTGCATTTTAGACTCCATGCAGTGAAAGCTGGGATCTTATAAATGTGCTACAACATCTGACTGCTAGGTATCAGGCTGCCAGAGTGCAATTTAACACCTCGAGTCAGGTACCTCGCCTTGCTATTTATAACCCAGTAAGTGTGAGACAGCTCCCAAGGATGAGTGGAAACTCCCACCTCCCTTGCAGAGACCTGGCTGCAGGAAACATTACAAGAGGGCTCGTCCAATGGAGCGAGGTTACCACTTTATTTTTAACACCGTGGGCTGCAGGGACTGTGCTTGATGTGGTTTATTGCATATAGTTGAGGCAGTAGAGAAAACACCCCAAAAAAGGGAAGCTCTCCTTGTCCTGGTGAGAGTCCCAACATACATCTCCTTCTTGGCCCAAGGTAGGACTGTAGGCATGCTCCCCTCCCAGGCTATAGGCTGACACATCAGGGGGTTCGTGGGTCACCGTCACTGCTGTGCTACTTGTACTCCTGGTGGAGGCCTTCTTCCTATGACAGCAGCAGCTCCGTGGTGCTGTGGACTACAGCTTTGTAACTCCATTTGCCTGAACTTTTGCCAAAAATATATTCTGAAATTGCAATTTCTACTCTATATTCAAGGATAGGTTTCTCTATGTATTGCTCTTCAGTAATGGGCATTTATGCAAAGGTAGTAAGAATTACCCTCACAAAACACAGTATTTCACACGAAAGAATGAAAAGTAGAGTAGGAAGAGCACGTTAGCAGATTTCCACAAAATGATTTCTCTGGTACAAAATGTATCTGATAATGACACTCACATTGTCAAGAAATGGGGGAATTCTAATTGGTTCTCAAAGCTTCAGTGGCTTAAATGTAAGCATATTATCACAAAATCATCAGGACTGCATGAGAATGACACATTTAATCTTTTGGGCATGGATAATATCTGTACAAGATAATGGGTTTATGTATTCATATTGCTTTTTTATCTCTATTAAATGGTAATGTGTTTTTTCTTAACACAGTAAAATCAGTAGCAATCAGGAATTTGGCTGGAAAAAAAAATACCATGCTTTATCTTAACGTGACATTGAAATACTTTAAAATTGTGGCATTATTCAAATACAAAAAGACCACTGCAGTGTCCTAGATATCGTTAGTGGAAAGTGTAATTGCAGTGCGTTAAGGAAACTCATTCTGGCTGTAGCCTACCCAGCTCAGGTAACAACCAGTGAAGCTGCAGGCACAGTCTGAGCTTGCCAAGGACCTAAGTTACGTTCTCACCTTACCAGTTTGCATGGAGCGTGCACTGCTAGGCTATCGCTGATGTTACCTGAGCTGGTGAGGTTAAAGCTCAGGCTGTAGTACAGCCACGCTGCCTAAACTCAGTACTTACAGACACTCAAGACGAAATTAACTGAACAGTGTCTCTGGTTTAGATGCTCTCCCGGTATGAAATAAGAAAAAATGATTTTTGGTTGGAAAACTGTTTGTTGTTGTTGTTGTTTTTTCTGAAAGCCAGTGGTTCAGCATGGTTCAAATTACTGGTCTTTATTCTGATATCATAGGTTAGAATTCTTAAATGCTCTCAAATTCCACTGATCCAGGGGGAAAATGGCAGTAACAAAATGCAGTAAAGAGTCAGGACTACATTGGATTCCATGGGCAGAGTCAACACAAATACAAACTCCTGTAGCTGTTGTTTAATAGGGCCTTTTTTATACCACTGTGCTACTTCAGAGCCTCAATAAACTCCAAACTGTTTATTATTATTTTACAGTAAATGAAGAACTTTATGGCCAGGATTTTCAAAGTTTCCAAATCTTTGCTGTATCCCTGGGCAGCCCACACGAGGAAAACGTGTGGTGGCATTTCTCTGCCAGCTGCACTCTGTGATGCACAGAACCAATAGCAAATGGTGCAAAGGAGATCACTGCTGCAAGCAGCAGCTCTGCACTCAGACTGTGCAGCCTTTAACCCACTTCTTGCTGTCTCCATTCACTGTAACCGCGTTTAAATAAAAATTTACTGATGTTTTAGCATACCACCATTAGGAGATGCTGCTTGCAAGACATGGCTGTTGACCAGTGCTGACCACTGTACTCAGCAGTTCCCTGTCTGGCCATATTCATACAGTGTCCACATTTTTGCAGTGCCACCAAGTGGCTGATTTCCTCATCAACATTTCTGCATTTTTATCATGATAAAACAAGTGCAGAACAAATCACCTTGCATGTGAGAGGCACCAAACACAGTTGCACAAGGAAGCCGGGACACTGCTTTTGGATTTATACTCCTGCATATGAGAGAATGACCATGAATGATACATAACAGGTAGGGAATATATTAAGTTTCTCAGAAAAGCAAGGTTATCCTTGACATAGCTGAAAAATCCTATAGCGCGTTCACAAGTCTCAGACAATACTGAATTCACGCCCTTACAGGGCAAAGTTACCTCAGGAATTCCTCGTGCAATGGTGGCAATGCTCCCATGTCACCTTCTTCTCGCTCACAGAACCCTCTGAGAACATCAGTGCTTTTCTGTCACAACACAACACAACCGGAACAACGCCCCCAAACCGGCTCCCTGAGGTGGCAAGCACAGCAGGTAGGCGTATGCTGGCAGCAAGAGCTTGGCATGGCTCCTCAGAAAGCCTAAGCGAAGTCCAGAGGGCACAGACCCCCCAGACCGCCGAAATAAAATGATAAAAACCCCACAGCGCCTCAGCCCGCCGCCATCTTAGAGCCCCTGCACTTCCAGAGGTCTCCACCCCGCGCAACTCGCCAGCCAATGAGCGGCAAGCGCGGGGTGGGGCAATGTTCAGCGCAGCCAATGGGCATCAAGCACGGCGATGACGCTGACCAGTAAACAGCTCACTACGCGAGTTAGGCTCTGCCCATCAACCGTCCGTTAGGAGGGAGCCAATGAAAGCCCGGTGATTGGCCGGAGCTAGCCAATCAGAGGCGTCAGGTGAAATTTGAAAGCGAGTGGAGGCGGCAGCGCTGAGGGAAGCGGAGCGGCGCGCTCGGCAAGGTATGGCGGGGCTGGCAGCGCGGGAATGGCATCGGGACGGAGAACCTGAGGCAGCCCTCAGGGGGAGCTGGGAGGCGGTGTGCGGTTTGCTGTAGTCCCCGAGGATCCAGGTCCTGAATTGGGCCGCGTTCCGACTTTAAAATGTTATTTGTGTTTGCTGTAATCTGTAAGCACTGGGGCTATAACAGACTACTGCTTTCTTCCTGGCCTTTCTCAATCCAGGATGTGGGATGAGGGCATCTTTGTGTTAAAAGTGAGTGGGGAATCTGTCTCTACCTACATTGCATTTGTTTTCTTCAGGTTTCTCACGATCGTGTCTGCAAGATTAATTGCTCAAAAGCAATTAAAAAGCTTAAAAAAGCTTTTTTTTTTAATCTTAAAAAGCTTAGAAGTTTGCTGTTAATGCTTATCCGTGGCAGAAGGACCTAAGAAAGCCTATAGTACAATAGCTGGAGCCACACTTTCTTAAAATGGAAGACAAAGCAAGAAAGTCCTTGAAATGTGTTAAAATCTTTGCCAGGTTTTTGTAAGCTTGCCTGATACCTAACAGCTACTGTATGGCTCTGGTACCTTCCACAATTTAAAAAACATGCGTGCAGTCTGGATAGGCTGCTGTGTTTGTAGAGAACAGATAAGGAGACTCAAACATTGGAAATTTGACCTATAAATTGTCGGAGTCCTGAGGATTCCCTGTGTATAATAGCATGTATTTTTTCTGACAGCTCAGGCAGAAGCTTCATGATCTCTGCTCATACTTTGGTACGTTTGAATGGCATCTCCCTACTTTGCTCCCCTGTTCTTTGCAGATACCCAAGCCTAAGTGCTGCTACAGAGTAATTAAAGAGATAAGGAGAGAATCACTCTGATGTTAACAAAGCCAGGTACCCATCCTTGGGCAGACGGACTCCTCGAGTAGCTTGCTAGGTGTCACAGTTCTAAGGAGGAATCAAGTAAGGTGGGAGTCTGGAGGGATGGCTCTTACAGGATTGATGCACCCTGTATTAATCTTAGAATGGCCTGGGTTGAAAAGGACCACAATGATCATCTAGTTTCAACCCCCTGCTATGTGCAGGGTCGCCAACCAGCAGACCAGGCTCAGAAGTGAGCAGTTGGGATCATACACAGACAGCTAGCTTTTGGTTGAAAGAAATGTCTGTTTAGTTTGGATAAACTTCTTGGCTGAGCCTCTCAAATCTTTAATATTATCATCTTCACCACTGTGATGTCCACAGAGGATGGCTGTAGGGTCTTGATGGTAACTGCTGCTTTTAAGAATGGTTTTCTTTTGGTGGGTATAAAAAAACTGCCTATTGTAGGAGGTAGAGAGTAGAGGTATACTTCCACTAACTGTTTTCTGAAGGGCTTTTAGTAACACCATAGCAACTACTAACAAGATCAGCCCAAAGATGATTATTGGAGAAGTTCATGGATTAACATTCCTTAATTGCTTACCTGTAAATTGGGGTAAATATGACCTGTGAACTGTGGTAGACTCCATCTGGTCATTTGCAATCCTTAACTGGCATCTTTAATGAATTTCTGAAAGTTGGAACATAAAATGAAAAGACATTAACCAATGGAAGATATTAACCAATCAGTTGGTACTGACATGCACCAGGACGTGCTTCCAGGATCATATGGAAGACATCTGGTCTCTGACTTGGGTACTTTAAGCTGAGTTTTGCTTTTTCATTTCCATTTGATCATTTAAACTTCCTTAAGCTGTTTTGTCCTCCTGCAGTGCTAAGCATATCGGGGAGAAAAAGATGCAAAGCATAGCCATATAGATTTCTGACTCATTCATTGTCTCTAATATCTATCCCAAGCCCTTCCAAATGGCTGTGCAAGCCCTGCTGGTGATGTGTGAGTTATTCTGGGCATAGCTACTGCCATGAAGTTGGGCACAAGGAGCTGCCACTGCCAGCCCCAGAGCACAGACTCACCTTATATTCCCCTCCCCAGAAGCATGAGAACTCTCAAAAAGGCTTCAGTAGGGTGCAGGGATTCGTGCTTTTTGCATTGCAGTAAGCACAGCATGTACAGATCAACTGTTGCTTTCATCAGGTCTTCCTCAAGTTAAAAAGGTAGGCAGAAATCCTGCTGGAAATAAATGCTATTGTGTTACAGTTGCATCCTGGAAACTCAATTAGGAACCAGAGCCAAATACTCTGATGCATGACAAAAATGCCTTGCCATCAGATAGGGCATAAAGTAAATGCTTAGTGGCAATGTTGCTTCCAAGTATTGTCCTACAACCTTGTCATTTGCTTGCTTGTCTCCTTAACGAGAAAAACATCTGTGTTGAAAACAGGCTAGTCAGTCCCTGGCAGTGACAAAGCCTTCCCTGCTAATTCTTTCTCAGAGTTGTTGATTACTTAGCAAGCAAACAAGCACCTTGACTACATAAAATGAAGAGTCATTGCTGAAACTGTCATTTGTACATGTACCAGAGCAAATGCAGCAATGAAGAAGCTAGATCTATCTTTGTGACATACAAACTCGAATAAAAAGGGCACGACAAACCTTGTCTCCTTTTTTCCTGTCGTTACCATTTTTGTCCAGGATAATCAAGATGGCTGCTACCTCCCACTTTGTCAGTCGGTACAAAAAGGATTTGAGCACAGAAACCATCAGAACGAAAGTTGCTCGCAGAAAATCCATGCTCCAAAAGGAGAGCAGACACAAGTTGTTTGAAAAGGGCAGACAGTTTGGACTGACAGATGTCAATGTTCAGGTGTCAAAAACGAGGGGGATTTCTCAAGGAAGTGGGGCAAGCGAAACGTGCTCACAGGAGAACAGCAGTTTGAAACAGAGTAAGTAAAGCCTGTTATATAGCTTTTTAATTTGTTAAATGTGGTCTCCATGTTTTAATTTATAACTATCAAGAAAATAGACTTAATAACATCCTTTATGACTCCAGGACTGTTTTTAGTCTTTACTTAATTTTGTCCACAGCCTCCTAAGGAAGGATGCATTGTGCTGTTAATACTCACTAGGATGGCTTTGTTATTCAAGAAGTGAACCTTCGATTTATAATCTCATCTCTGTAAAACTGCTATCTGTCACAGGCTTTAAGAATGGTTAGAAATTGGCAATGTATCTTACAATTTTATTTTTAATTTGCCTCTTTTTGTCAATTCCTCCTTTCTCTGGGAAAACGAGTCTTGCACGTTCTGGATTCTGCCTGTGTGGCTCTTCTGTGTGCTGATGGCTAAAGAACTAAGTAACTCTTTAAAGGTATCAAAGTGTTCTCCACCTTCAGTATTTTGATAGGAAAAAATAATTGAAGGAAAGACTCAAATCCCTATGGAATCACATCAAATACATGACTTGAGAAATTACAGCCTTTGATGAACTTTAACATTCAGTAGGTTTGTTTTGTTTTTCCAGACAGACACATCACAAGGTTTTGTTCTCTCACATTTCATGTCACTTAGTCTGAGCTTCCAGCAGACTTCAGTATTTGTTATCTAAAGCTGACTTGATCTTCAGCTTCCAGTGATAATTACACAACTGTAGAGTTGACTGCAACTCATTGAACATGGCCATACAGTCCATGCAAGTATTTCAATAGAGAAGCTGGTACAAAACAGCTAATCAACAATCTAATGCCTAAGTGTTTACTTTAGTACTAATAGCCTTGCAGGAGCAGCCTGTACACTACAGAATGGCATGAACTTGCAGCACTTTTATAGAATCCTAGAATGGCCTGGGTTGCACAGGAGCACAGTGCTCATCCAGCTCCAACCCCTGCTGTGTGCAGGTCACCAACCAGCAGCCCAGGCTGCCCAGAGCCACATCCAGCCTGGCCTTGAATGCCTGCAGGGATGGGGCATCCACAGCCTCCTTGGGCAACCTGTGCCAGTGCCTCACCACCCTCTGGCTCAAAAACTTCCTCCTCATATCCAACCTAAACCTCCCCTGTCTCAGTTTAAAGCCATTCCCCCTTGTCCTCTCACCATCCACCCTCACAAACAGCCGTTCCCCCTCCTGTTTATGCACTTTTCAAGTACTGGAAGGCCACCATGAGGTCTCCCTGGAGCCTTTTCTTCTCCAAGCTGAACAAGCCCAGTTCCCCCAACCTTTCCTCACAGGAGAGGTGCTCCAGCCCTCTGATCATCTTAATGGCGTTCCTCTGGACCCGCTCTAAAACTTCCACATCCTTGTACTCTTCTTGCCGACCTGGTGTGTTCATCTTGGATCTTGGAACATTTGTCTAGCAGTTCTCCAACTTGCTTAGTTTCTGACTTTGACTTGGATGAAAAATATCTCCAATGTAATAAATGATGTCTGTCTTTACCTCAGAACAATCTACAGATGCAGCCACCAAGAGGGTGAATGAACGCAGGGAAATGCTTCAACGCTATAAAGAAGAGAAGGAGCTCCGAAAACTGAAAGAACAAAGAGAAAAAGCAAAAAAGGGTGTGTTTAAAGTTGGGTTATATAAACCTACTGCATGTGGATTTCTTTCACTTGCACCTGAAGTTCCCACAACAACAAAGCCAAAAGAAAAGGTAATGAGAGTAACATTAAATTTCTAAATGAATCTTATGTAGTGTATGACATTAAAATTTATGGTTATGTAAGTTTTATGCAAGTTATGTGAAGTAAATATAGTATAAAGAATTCATAAATATTTTGTAATAAGGAATGGTAAGGGAGTAATTTCATTCTTTTTTTAACAAAGCAAGAAATATAAGAGCTGTGTTAATTTTTGTAGTTGTGACTATGGCCTCAGCTCAAAAAATAGTGATTCACCTGCAAATAAAAGAGCTAAGCTGTTTTGGAACTGGTAACTTGTTTGTATTCAGTCCATCTGACTTTTTCAAATCACTCACTCGATATGTTTTGACTATCAAGTGCACAAGGCTTGTTGCTTTACCTAACTTAGGCTTCTTGCTCACTCTGGCAGTG
Organism: Centrocercus urophasianus; assembly: GCF_019232065.1. Taxonomy (NCBI): domain Eukaryota; kingdom Metazoa; phylum Chordata; class Aves; order Galliformes; family Phasianidae; genus Centrocercus; species Centrocercus urophasianus. The sequence continues at coordinate 49,454,594 of NW_024884586.1, forward strand.
ATGGCAGGGAGAGAAAGGAGTATGTTAACCTTGTTTCCTGGGGAATGTTTCCAGGCAGCTCCTGCTTTCTCTGAGAGGATTACTCGATCAAAGGCCAAGAACCAAACAGAAAAGGCTGCGATATCAACTGCATTGAAGCCCTCTACGGTTTGTCTCTTAAATGAACTTTAGTGAATAAATTGGGAGAAAAAGATGCTATTATTCTTGAGCATGTAAATCAGGGTTGTATTCTGACGTGAAAAATGATACCTCCAAGCAGGTTTTCCTGATGAAAAGGGCAGATTAGGTCAGAAAAGCTTTCAGCAAGCTGATAGAATTTATTGTGGTGATTTGAGCGTTGTGTTGAACTGAGCTACAGAGTTTGATTGAGTCAATACAGAGAAAAGTGCAATGATCTTTCAGATTCCTTTTTCCCTGTGAAATATTATTGCAGTCAGCAAGGAATGCAAGTAAGAATAGAGGCAGTAATGAGACTGAAAGTAAATACTTTGGCTTGGAGAACCTGTGAAGCTCTCCTGGCCGCAGAAAGTCTTCTGTGAATGCAGACTATGAAGTCAGTTCTTCTGCATTTCACTGCAGCTTCAGAAAGTTGAACCCAGTAAATGGACTGCTTGTTACACACTGTACGTTTTTGCTCTCACAGTGGGGAAGAGCACTTGTTCTTAAAATTCAACCTGAAAGCATTATTGTATGTTATGCCATCTTATTTAGCTACCTGTTTAATGGTGTGTGATTGAGATGTCCATCAGACCCCATACATTTGATTGCATGGAGCCTGTAGTGACAGATCTGAAATCTTATTGATTTGGCATCTTAATTTCATACCGATGAAATACCTAACTTGTAGAATATTTTACCCCACATTAATGTATGTAAGACTATCACTGCCAAATGCATTATTTTCAACAAGCTGGGTATGAAGCTGTTTTATTTTGAGAATTCCCTATGCAAGAAGATCTTTGTCTTGTACTTTCCACCTATTTTGGATAATAAATAAGTAAAACCAGTGGCTAGAAGTCCAAGAAGACATAGCAGTTGTGCAGTCTTCCATTTAATGCTGCAGCCTTCAAGCCTTATAAATGAAGATGTATGTTGTTGGAAAGCAATTACTGTAGCTATCACCCATGATTAATCTTTACTGCTAAAAGTTGGAATCAATTCACTGTTGGCATATTTTACTAGGAATCTTGATAGGCTTGTGGTTTTATTTGTATTAAAAAGTAGGCTTTCTGAGGAATGTCATCTGCAGTAATCTGCAAAAGGAGCTATAATTTGCATCTAGCAATCTTGCCTTATGTAATTTGAATGCATTTGGAAGGTTTCCAATCCTGGCTGCGTGAAGGGAGAACTGAGTTAATTCTGATCTTTTTTTTCCTGAAAAGTGGCTTTTAGATCACACAATATGTACCAAGATGCAACAATAATTACCATCTACTTTCAGAGTAAACTGAGTAATTTTCTTCATTCTGTTAGATAAAATCTTAATTAGTTGGTATTTTAATATCTGAAATGAGCTATTTTAGTTATCCTTAATATCTCTGGCATTTTTACCTTTGTAAAACCTTTGTAAAACAAATACCTTGGTTCTAAATTACCTGCCTTTTGTTTTACTGGAGCCTGGGAGAGCAAGATGAGGAAAGAAGCTGGGCTACTTCACTTTGGCAATCCTGGTGCTTCATGAAATGTGATGTTCCTTTGTAGGTCTGTGCCAATGGGCAGAGCGTGCGCCCCACACAAGCAGCACGTAAGCAGATGAGCACAGAGAAAATGGCTGCAAAGGGCAAAGGTATGAAACTAGAACGGGCCCACATCTGGGTCTGAAAGGACATGGCTGTTATTCTTTTGAGCCAGTAGTCGTAGCACTGTGAGAGTGAGGCAAGGAATGTTTTTAGGAAACATCCCCAGTGTGTGTTGTTGGGGTTTAGGGAACAGCAGAGTTTTTAGGATGACAGTTTCTTGCAATTAGAACAAAGGCAACTGCTGAAAGACTATGGATCATGTGACTGTAGGTATTTTATGTGCTTGTAGCTTCTGTAGACTGGGAGGTGGAATGCAGGATATTTAATGCACTTGTGGTTACTGATTATCACTGCAGGAAAGGGAGAAGGAGGTCAATAGGCAGAATTGCATGGCTGCTAGCTGTCTGACAGCTGGAGCAATACAGAGCTTCCTATTTACCTCTAAGGGAAATATCACATGTTGCTGCTGTCATTATAGATTAAATGACTGGAAAAAACAAGAGATAGCTGATAGAAGTAAAATATGAATTTTGGTGTTACAGCTCTCCCCCAAAACAGCTAATTATGTGAGCTGTAAATATTTTGAGTGAAGTTTGATACTATGCAGTAGTTATGCTACGTGAAACTTGTTGCATAACGTGACACTGAAATAGGTTTAGAAAGAATAGTCTTCTGGCAGAGCACGTGGGCATACAGCACAGGGAGCAAGAGCCCCAACTTCTGATACACACTGATGTAACTGAGTACATGTGTGGTTGTCTGCTTCCATGATGACAAGCACAGTCTGTTGTTTTCATATTTCAAAACAGCTCCTTCTGTATCTGTCTAGCTGTTGCACTTCCAGAGTGAAGATTCCATACATTTCTTGAGAAAACAAAACAAAATCAAACAAAACCAACCCAAGCCATCTCTGTTTAAGCAAGTAGAGAATGCATTTAATAATAAATTCTTCCTGGTAGTGCTGCAGTGTCAAGGCTTCAAGTTGTTAATGCTAAGTCATGTAGAATAGTTAACACATGATATTCTGTAATTCAGTGTGAAGTTATTTTCACATCACCATGTAATTAAGTCAGCAAGCAGCAGATGTCTATTTAAATAAATTTCATTCATGCTTTCAGTGAATGCTGAACAGATTTCTCATCAGTGTTTGAATAACAATTAAAACATTAATTTAGATTGATCACTAGATTTGATAATGCTTTTGTGGAATGAAGACTATGCATTATGTGCTTAAACACTAGCATGAAAACATTAGGGAAGTGTCTGTTTGGGTAAATCCAATGTTATGGTTATTCAGCAAGTGATTTTTTTCCCAACTTTTCAAATAGCAATTCTGTGGGAAGCAGAGCAGCATTGTAAGAGACAAATATCATTAACAGTAACCAAGTGGGCTACTAGATTTCCTGCAGATATAGAAAGGCAGAGCATGAAATCAAGAGCTGTTAAATTTTTGTGTGCGTGTTAATGCTGCTGGTTTTGAAGGTAGTAAATAAAGGTACACATGGATGAAAATGATTAAGATGGCAGTGCATGAACTTGAGTCATATTTTATAAAAAAAATATTTCAGGTATGATTAAAATTAAAGGATACTTTAACGTAGTTTAATAAATTCACACTTTAGAATGCTTTACTGTAATGACCAAGGCATCATTGGGTGTTACAGAGTTGCTTAAGATTCCAGCTGTGCAGATAACTACCAGTTATTCCTCCAGAAAGCTTCATCTGAAAGATAGGATGATGTCAACTCAGTGATTGCAGGAGCACTGAGGAGGGTTCATTAAGCCTTGTGCTTAGCATCTGGCACGCTGATATGTTGGTCTTATCGTGACACTGGGAGCACTACTGTACAATGGAGATGTTTTCTGTCAAGGCTCTGCAGAGCATTGCCTTGATGCCAAGGCTGAGCTGTGCTGCCTTTGTTTAGCACTCCTTGCACAGAAGTGACAAAACCACTCCTTGGTTCTGGTTGGTGGCCCTGCCTGTGGCAGGAAGGTTGGAACTCGATGATCCTTTGGGTCCCTTCCAACCCAAGGCATTATATGATTCTAACAAACTAATGCAACTGATAGTTACTTGTACAGCTTTCTGATCACTGCAAAACCAAAACTTTGTATTATACTACTTAAACACATCACCTGAGCAAGCTTTGTAATCTCTGGAATTAATATTTCTTAGTGTTGCAGCCTTCAGTCCAGACAGCATCAAATGTAAGAGTCACCAGAGCAGCTGCCTCTGCAGCTAGACAGGTGCCAAAAACAACTGCAGCTGCTACTGGTAAGTGAGACAGTAAGTATAAGCCATGTGTAGCTGGTATCTAAGGATTTCATATGGTGTACAGAGGTGTCCTGGCTGATGCTGTGTGCCTGAGTACTGGAAACGACGTGTGAATTTGCACTGCTGTTAAGTTCACTGTCAAGTCATACACCAGGACAGTGTTGTCTTTAGGGTCTTGTTTATCCCAGTCACTCTGCTCTAGAGATACATATCAGCTTGTTCTGAACTGGCTTAGCACACTACATTCTGCTTTGTAGCATCTCTTTGGAATAAATAGACCAAAGCAATAGTGCTAAATTGTCACATAAGAAAATGAGCAAATACCCATGACTTAAAATCTCACCTGGACCTCTGTTGGAATATTTAAATAATGATGTTGAAACCAACGTTGGGCAGTTTGCTGTAAAAATCCATCTGTGTGGGCTGTCAATATCAATATAATAATTACAGACTGAAAGAACAAAAACTGGACTGGTAAAGATTTGCCAGTTTGGTGCATTACTGCTTAAGGATTGATAAGACTCATAAAGAATAGCTATGTCTGGACAAGATGGGAGCCCATATTCTCCAACTCAGGAATTTTTTCTTCATGTTTGCTTACTCAAGTAGGGGAATTTGATGGTTTAATGAAGGGGATATTTTTAGTAGTATGATCTCATGCTCAGGGTGTTCTCCACTGTTCTGCAATATCTCTTGTATATGACACAAGTAACCCCTAGGTTGAAAGTGCATACTATGATAGTAATGGTTTTGAGCCATCTGTAGAAGTCCTGTGCCATGCATAAAGTCACAATCTAAACTCATTTGACTTCAGTCACTTCAGCCTTTAAGGAAATGAGGTGACTCTTTTGAACGCCTGATGATGTGTGAAGGCTAATGGCTTAATGAATCTCTTTTCCCAGTGATTTATCTCTTATTAGACTGTTAAATCCTGGGCCAGGTTTTCTTTTGAATGAACACTTGCAATTAGGTATCTGCCCTTTAGCTCCCTCCCACTCAAGAAGCAAAGCCATCTCTCCCTGTCTTTAACCACCAGACTTTTGCATCAATCTTTTGAAAATGCTTCTTTTAATCAGATGTGTTTTGACTTGGAGTTTGTTCCTCTTCAGGTAACGTGTCACAGAGAAAGCCAGCAAATGCAGCAAAGCAGAAGAAAGCAGTCAAACCTGATGTCATAGAGGTAGGTCATGAAATATTTGAAATGGAAAAGCTGATTTAAGAGCCAGTAAAAATAGTAGTGCACATGTTTCTTAAATATTCTTTTACTCGTGTGTCAAAGTAACAGGAAGCTCACTAATAGATTTTGGGACAAAACTGTATTTTTGTTGTACTGTTAAGACCTAAGACTAAATTTGCTTTGCAAGTGTGGATGACTTGTTTACCAATCCTCCAGCTTTGGACAGTGATTTAAACTTGAGATCTTGCATGACAAATCTTTTACATGATGTTTCCACTACTTAACAAAAAGAAAAGACCTTTTTCAGTTTTCTGGTTGTATCTAATGTTTATAAACTTCATACGGTGCGTTTATTCGTGCAGCTTACTCTGAATGCATCCCTTCAGTGATCAGGGAATTATAATGTGAGGCTTTAGAATCTGAGGATGAAATGCATGTTCAGTTTTTGAATGCTGAGAACATGGCGAATATCATAGGGGAAAAGATTCCCAGCTATAATTAAAGATGGTCACTTTTGTTATCCCACTGAAAATGCAGACCAAACTTTACTGCTTCTGTGTAGAGACCACTGTATTTGAATGCTGTGTGTCCTCCAGTTCAGGTTCCTAAATGATTCATGTATGCATTCATGCCTTGACAGTCCTGTGCAGAAGCATCTGTTTCTCTCCTTCTCCCTATACTCCACTCTTCCCTCTCACTTAGTGCTTCCCCCACAACTCCCTTCTCCAGTTCTATTTCAGCAACTGCAGCTGTGTACAAGCATTGTCTTCAAGCTGGTTTCTTTGTGCACAAGCACTGACAGGAGGTAAAAGGCACTTGTATCTTAATTCAGATAAGGATCTCTTCACAAGCAGGAGTTGCTTGATGCTGCCAGGTGGTAAGCCCTTGCTGTAACATTAGTCATATTGCCACAAGAAATCTGTTAAAATTCAAAGCTTACATTCCAAGCAAGGGTATCTAAAGTACAACAAAACTTCCAGTGTCTTGAAGATACATCTTTGCTCAAGAAACAGTCTCAGATCTTTGGGCTAATTTGAGCTAACAGTATCTCAATACAGGTACCTCAGAAACGTTCTGAGCAATTGCCTTGTTGCTCATCTCATAGGAATGTGAACTTCCTTCTCTTTCAACAACATTCTCTGCTTTTAAGTGCACTTGTATTCTCCTTTTCTTGGGCTGCATTCCTCAACTATCACAGAATCACAGAATGGCCAGGGTTGGAAGGGACCTCAAGGATCATGAATCTCCAACCCCCCTGACACATGCAGGGCCACCAACCTCCACGTTAAATGCTAAACCAGGCTGCCCAGGGCCCCATCCAACCTTGCCTTGAACACCTCCAAGGACAGGGCATCCACAACCTCTCTGGGCAGCCTGTTCCAGTACCTCACTACTCTCTTGGTAAAGAATTTATCAACTTTTGTTAGTTTGTTCTTCAGCCTTTAAGTTAGGTTGTGTATATAAACTGATTATTCCACAGGCCTAGTTGGATTTGGAGCCAGTATGCTACTCAGCTCTTGAGGAGCTCATCACCTTCAAGCATTTTCTTCTAACAGTGAGAGAAGCATCTGCTGGTTTGAATTACTGCTCCCCTAGGCCAGGTGTTCTGCTGCTCTGGCCCCTTCAGTGGATTATTACATTCCTCGTAGTCAATTGCTACTCCTGCTGTGAGAATGATTTGCAGGTGTCAAAAGCTAGTTGGCCTATGGTAAATCAAGACTTCTGTACATGCACACAGTTGTAGAAAGCAAATTACCTGAAATTGTTCCTTTTTTGTTGGCTTTCAAGCAGTCGTCTTACAATTCTGCTAACATCTATTAGTAAACACCTTGTGATTTGGTAATATGGTGCTTCTTTTGTTCGTGCAGATAATTCCTATTAAACACGAAGTGAACGAAAATGCTCCACTGGACCCAGTGATTTGTTCAGCATCAGAACTTAAACAGGAACAGACATCTGTAGAAAAGAACAACTCTGCTCCTGGAAGACCCAGAACGCGCTCCTTTGCACCACAGAATTTTGTGTTTCAGCCCTTAGAAGGACTAACAGCCTACAAAGTTACACCCATGACTCCATCTAGGGCAAATGCATTTTTATCACCTGATGCCTTCTGGGATTTCTCCAAATCTCCAGTGTAAGGTTCTTGCTTCTAATAACCTAAAATGCAATGCAGCTTTTGTGATGCTACAGAGGAAGTGGTGTTTCTGTAGTGGGATTCCATGTGTAACAAGTTGTTGGTACACCTGATCACAGTTGTTGTGTGAACCAAAAATAGTCTTCAGAATTTTGAGGTCTTGTGTGTTTGGTCAGATTTGAGGTCAGTTTCTCAACATTTCTTAATTCTTAAGCTTATCTCTTTTTCTTTTTTTTCCCTTAGTAATACAGTTGAAAAATCCAGTGAAACTAAGGTACAGGAGCCTAATTTAAGAAGTCAGATTTCACCTTCTCTTCAAGACATTCAAGAACAGCAAGTGACTACAAGTTTGCAAGGAGAAGGTATCAAGTTCACGTATGGTTTATCACTGTACCTTTTCTAGTTTTCACCAGATTCTGAGTAAATGCCTTCCATATTTCTCAGCAAATGAATCAGATAAGGAGGCTTCCATTCAGAGATCCAACGAAACAGTTCCTGTATCTACAGAAATGGCAGTGACTGAAACAAAGTCGGATGATATAAGAGAGCAAGAGCATGATGTGCCCTATTTCAGGTTTGTGTCTGTTTGTTTGCCTTCCTGGTTGTCTGTTCTGGGTCCTGAACGAGTAACAGCTTGCAAACAGTAGCTTATGATGGTTGATGTCTGTCAGTAGCAATTTTGGTGGTCATCATTGCTGTCTTTCCTTTCCTATTGTTAGTGCAAGTAAAGAATATAAAATTCTGAAGACTAATGCTCCATCCTGTGTACATAAAGCTTGAAAGTAATATAAATTACCTTACAGCTAGTCTTAACTGAAGCAATCTAATGGGTTCTGCTCAAAGACTGTGTAACTTGTCTGAAAGCAAAAGGGGAATAATAATTAACAGTTACAAATAGTGACAACAGTTGGAACATCCTCAAATTACTTTTCTCATTATTTATTTCAAGAAACATTCTACAATCTGAGACAGAAAGACTGATGTCTCAGTGCCTTCAGTGGGATGGAAAACTTGAGCTGGACATTCCAGAGGATGGTAAGACTGAGCTGTGATAGGCATAATTAGTAATAGTAGGCTCATCTCCTAATGTTACATCTTAAGTGTGATGTTTGAAGTGACAGTAGTGAATACTGAGCTGCTGGTAGTTAATGTTGAAGTGCCTCTTGCTTTTCTGTAAAGTCTAAGTATGTCTGAATGCATGAGATTTAAGAAATACATATAAATGTTTTAACTTGCCTGTGCTTTTTTATTTCAAAGACTTGCAGAATTGGTAGCAATTTTAGTTTTATTTTGTTTGAAAGGAAGGTTAGAGGATTTCAGTGGAGAGATGGGCTGCAGGTGAACTGCATTGCAGGTCTGAACTTAAAGAGCAAGCAGATTCCAAACTCTTCAGTTACTTATTTATATCAGTTGAGGAATGATGGCTTATTCCAGTATATTCTAAATATATTCTAATTTCTTCCCTTGGTTTCTTGTTACCATCAGCTAAAGATCTCATCCGCACAGCAGTTGGTCAGACAAGACTGCTTGTGGCAGAAAGGTTTAAACAGTTTGAAGGACTGGTGGATAACTGTGAATTCAAGCGGGGTGAAAAGGAAACGACGTGTACAGACTTGGATGGATTTTGGGATATGATTAATTTTCAGGTGTGTCCTTGCAGGTTTGCCTACTGTAATAAATACACATGATGGAGGTATTTACAAACAATGCAGTGAATCTGTTTTATTCATTTGAATATTCAGACTCAGATATTTTTTCCTGTTAAAAATATGCGTCCTTGCTTAACGTTTTGTAACGGTGAATAGCACCAGCTGGTATGCTGTGGTTTTACACTTCATGGACCAGTTAAGCAATCTTTTGTAGAACCAGTTACTGGAAAAAGATGTCTTACTTAGGCTTGCTGTATCTCTGGGGGCAGTTCAGGTTTCTTCTGGTCATCTGCTGGTTTACTCAGAATCACAGAATTGTAGGGCATGGGGGGGACCTCTAGAGGTCATGGAGTCCAACCCCATTGCAAAGCTTTTGCTTTGGTGTTTGAAGCACAAGTATTTAACAAATATAAGCATGGCTGTTCATTTCATCTACTTCCTAAACCAGTGGTTTTTTGTGTGTGTGAATGTTGTAAATCTTGTAAACTAAAGTTGGACTTCTCTGGGATTTCCAATAGATTGAAGATGTGAATAAGAAATTTGATAATCTGCAGAAGCTTCAAGATAACAAATGGCAACCAATTGCTGTACCAGGCAAAGAAGCTGTCAAGGTACGTATGGCTCCTAAAGCATTCAGATACAACGATGTACTGAGATATTTAAAATAACTGGTAAGCTGTTGGAGTGCTGAATACTTTTCATAAATGAAAGTTCCTTTTAATGCCCTGCTTATAGATGTTGGTGGTGATCAAAAAGTCCAGCGAAATTCTTCTCAAATTTCACCTTCCTTCCTTGCATCTTGCATGTGTGCTCAGAATTGGTGCTTTTGGTACTAGATGCTCCTTTCTGTTGGGAAGATTAGAGCTGAGAATTAGCAATGGCTCATGGAGTCCTTGAACTCTTTGTTAGTAAGGCAAATGAGTTAAATTTGGAACAGAAATTTACCCTTTGGATGTGAAACATTTTCTCTGAGCTACCAGTGTTGGCAATGATGTGTCACAGGAATTTAGAAGTGCCTGGCAGTTTGAAGCAGTGAGTGCTAAGTGATAAAGGTGACTTATTAAGGTAGGACCATGGGCAGCTAATCCTCTGAGCATTAATAGGTCTGACACTGCCCCAAATGTGGGATTGGTTATTGCAGAATAGGCTTTAATGTAGGTTATTTTATTGACATTTTGGTTTGGAATATAGAATCACAGAATGGCCTGGGTTGCAAAGGAGCACAGTGCTCATCCAGCTCCAAGCCCTGCTGTGTGCAGGTCGCCAACCAGCAGCCCAGGCTGCCCAGAACCACATCCAGCCTGGCCTTGAATGCCTGCAGGGATGGGGCATCCACAGCCTCCTTGGGCAACCTGTGCCAGTGCCTCACCACCCTCTGGAGGAAAAACTTCCTCCTAATATTCAATCTAAACCTCCCCTGTCTCAGTTTAAAGCCATTCCCCTTTGTCCTATCACCATCCACCCTCAAACAGCCATTCCCCTCCTGTTTATCCGTTCCCTTCAAGTACTGGAGGGGCACAATGAGATCTCCCTGGAGCTTTCTCTTCTCCAAGCAATATGTAGCTGTTCTTAATCACTCAGCATTAATCAGCATTAAGAATCATATTCACATTGCCTGAACTCCATGCCATTCCTCGAGACTGCTCAACTGATCATAACAATGATGTGATCAATAAGAAACTCCAAACGTGGAACTGGAGGAAGTGTAGTCTTACATCAGCTGACCATAAATGTCTCAACTGTAGTTACTGTACACGACACAAAACTTCCTTTGAAATATGAATGCCAGGAGAGACTTCACTGCTTAACGAGTGTCTGCCCATGAGTTACTTTATGTCCGTGCCACTAGGAGTCCCTGCACCCCACTCTTTTCAAAAATGTTAACTACAGCAGGTAGAGAAAGCACTAAGGAAAATTTATACGAAGTATTTGTGAGCTGAGAACTTGGTGTGAGAAACTGACTTAAAACTGCCATTGTAAATGAACCTTGGCAGATAAATGGCAGACCAAGACTTTCTGGAGATAAACAGAGATCTTGTCTCTAGCAGAGGCCTGCTGCTGTCTGTGTCCAGCAGCCTCCTGGATGTTCACGTGCAGCTATTTGCCTGAAGCTTCTATTTTCTTTCTGTTTCAGAAGCAGACTGTTCCAAATGTGGTCTGTAAACCAAAGCTGGGAGCAGCTGGAAGGACTGCTGCCCGAAAGAGGCTTGCTGCTGTGAAAGCTGCTATGAGGGATAAAATGAAGCAGGATGGAGTTGCTGATAGTGCGTATCAGGATAAGCAACCAGAAGTAGAAAAAGTGGTTTTTGAAGCAGGATTTTTCAGAATTGAAAGCCCTGTAAAAAGCTTTCCAGGTGGGTGAAGCTTAATCATTATTTCTCTGACCTGAAAATGCTGAAGAGATTTGAACCAAGCTCACTGCAGACAGATTATGCTGTTTATACTGGATATAACTCCAGTGCTAGGCACAATTAATGTTTCATCTAATGATTTGTTACATCAGGGAACCAAAGTAAACTGTTCTGCGTGATTGCCATAATTGCTCAAATCAGCATGATGTGAAATCTTCACCTAGATACAGAGTTACAAGCAGTTGGACCCATTTTTTTTCTTAACGTACATTTAGCAATGAAATTTCCATCTGGGCATTCCTAGACTTAGCAGGCAACACGTTCAGAGTGAGTGCAGGCTGATGGCTTTTATTTGTAAGATAGGAATTGGAATTAGTGTGAACTAAATTTTGCTGGCTTCCAGCTTGCAAATACAGCACATCTGTAATCAGAATTCATGTGCAACAAGATTGCAGTATATTCCAATCTGCGAGGAAAGCTGCTGGAAGCCTTTCTCGAGCAGAAGCTCCAAACAAGGCTGTAATTTGGGCATTTATCTTATTGCAATCTGTGGAGCTCGTGCCTTCTGTGATCCTGGTTTGACAGTTGCGCTGCTTCTCTCCCCTATTTCAAGTGCCAAAGATGATTTTAAGTTTCCAAAGATTCTCTCAATGAGTGTTATAAAAATCAATTAGGAATTTATCTTTAATTCTATCAAAATTATATAATATGAGATATTGAGTTTCATGACAACAGCTTCCACTGCGTAGATTTAATGAGAACAGCAAATCTCATTGTTTCAGGTTCTGTGTGAAGAGTAGTAGTGCTAAATTGCTTAGCTGGTGTTCAGGTAGCTTTGTAACTAATTGCTGTGGTTGCCACCACATCATTTTTTCAATTTCTGCTTGCAGTGTACAGAGCAAATATAATATTTATGTAAAACACACAAGAAAAAGTAGAGTGTTACTAGCTAGAATCCTAACCATTCCATCCTCTGGAAATTGCTGTTGTAACTAAGCTTTAAATGCTCTTTTTCAGGTTCACTTTCAAAGACACCTCGCAGATCAGGGCAGCAGACTTGGGAAGGTCTGACAGCTCCAAGATCATCCAGAAGAGCTTTGCTGCAGGGCAGCTCTGTGCCTTGTAACCCTGAGGACACAACTGCAAAACAAACGACACCACTGCTCAAAGGCTGCCCCCCAGCACAGCGTTTGGAAGTGCACCCATGTCCCACTGAAACAACTCTCCCTGGTGGTTTTCTTGAACAAAGGTAGCCACGTTCAGGCAGCTGTTAATTGAGCTTGGTGCAAATAATTGTCCAGTTTCAATTAGAAGAATTAATGTCCATTAAGTGTTAACCTTCTTTCGGTGGGGGAGGGACAAAGGTTGTGAAGTCATTCTGTCTTTTCCATCCCTCAAGCAGACGTTAAGAGCTCTGCCCAAATGTCATCTCATTGCAGGCTAGGAGTTTGGGATTTTTTTGTCCAGAAAACTTTATATAGCTGACTTGTGCCAAACCAGCAAACACAGTTGGAGAGCTCATTTCAAATCAATTGTGCACGTCGCAATCTTTTGATTGAGAAGAATTAAAAGATTGTTGTTTCTCTTTCAGCATTTCCCCAGCTGCAGAAGAACACAATCCTGTTGCTGGTGCAGCAGAGGGCACCTGGGTAAGTCATGCTTAGTTCATGTATGTCCTTCAAACATCTTTCTACTATTAGCTGAAGGCAGAGTGACAGATATTCACATCTTAAGTGGGTAGGCACCTTGATTCATCATGCTTGTGTGCAGAACAGTGATTTGATGCTTCAAATCTACCTATTGCAGCAGCTTTCAATGCCTGAGGAAATTCAGCACTGTGTTCAAAGCTTTTCCACTTGCTTCTTTCTTGCCCTGTCCCACTCAGGATAAGGGTGCCCAAATGCCCAAACCTGATCTGCTGGTTTCACAGTTGGTTTTTATTAGCCCTGGGTTCCTGGGTATCTGATCAAACATTCAAAGTACCTTTGGTGTTCCTCAGGATGAGGCTTTTTCCTGTTCTGTAGGACACAGATTAGGACTGCTGCAGCTTTCTTGCATTCTCTCTATTTTTGGAGCTACCTTTTGGAGCTCTTGTTGGCTCTGCTGTATGATGCTCATCACTTGTCCCAGCACTGCTCCTTCAAGCCCCCTCCTGTTTTTCTGGTGTGAATTTTTAAATGGATTTGCATTTGGGGGGCTAAGCCTGAAAGGAATAATAGTCTCTAGCTCTCTGGGTCTCTGTTGCCACATCAAAGCACGAGGCTGTTAAACTGTTCAAAGGTGCAGCAAGAGCATTGTTGGTAACACAGGCATCAGAGTTTGGGAATCTGAGTCCTGATGTGTCTGTGGGCTTGGTGACATGCCAGCTTCTGAGTAGCCATTAAAGTCCAGAATGCAGCCTCCACAGTAGTTCCTTTCATTGGGAATCTAGGGTCTTCATGTTTGTTACTTCTTGGATCTGTACATTGCTGCAGCAGTCTTTATATATACGTACATGTGCACGTGTACATGCTTGTGTTTTAAAGTCTGTTACTGTTTGCTCCTCTTCTTTTTTTTCTGCTGCTTTTACAAGTCACATGAGGAATTGGTGATGCTACTATCTGGGGAATCTGGCAATCTAACATTTGGTATTGCTGGTGGTATTTTTCTGAGGTAAAGTCTCACAAGAGAACAACCTCAGAATGCTTTTTGTCACTTTAAGTTCAAAATCCATTTGTGGAGGAATTTCCTTATATACTCTTTAAAAGATAATCCCATTTACAAGGGTGCTTGGCAAACAGTTCATGGGAAATAAATCGCAGTGTTAAGCTCACAGCTTTGCTTTTCCTGACCTTTGTACAAGCTCAAGTTCAAAAGCTCTCTCTCCTAAATTGCCAGTGAGACCTGTAGATGTCATGTATGAATTGTTTAACACAATACAGATGTGTTGGTTTTTGTAAACTCGCTTCCCTTGAATGTCCTGGCCACCTCTTCTCCTTTGTGCTTGCTGCATCAAAGCTACCAAAGTGCCTTTTACAACAGACAAAACAGAAAAGGAAGCTTCCTGGTGTCATTCAAACTGCTTTATGTCCTGATTGCACTGATGTTTTGCTTCTGGCTCTCTGGGAAGCAAACACAGCTGACATCTGAGCTCTACAGAGGGTTGGGAACAGTTAAAATTCCTGTTTTTTCAGGTGCTGGAAAACTGTAGCAGTGAATTAAAAGCAGTGGATGACATGGAAGAGATGGAACTGTCTGCTCCAGAGCAACAGGGCCAAGATCCCACCATGTGCAGCCCAGAGAAGGGTACGTGCACTGGGTTCAGCTTCACTCAGCCTGGGGAACCAAAAATGCATCAGATGGGTACACATCTTCAAGCTGTTGCAGTCTGTGGTATTGCTGGGTTCTTATGTTTGTTCTACAGACTTTATAGTCTAAATATTACTCTTTGAAATCACTGCTGTTGTAGCTTTGTGAGTCTGTGAGTGCTTGTAGCAAAACCTGTGTTTGTTAGATGACTTATCTGTGCTCTGCACATGATCAAACAGTTCCCATGGCTTTTCTATGTAGTTGCCCTGTGGTACATGAAGCAGAAAGCTGCTAGAAGAGGCTTGCAGTAGAAGTAGTTGCCAGCTGATCTGTTTTGCTTCAGTAAATGCAGGAAACAATACTGTTTTTTCAGCCTTAGCAATATCAGCCTAACCCTCAGAAGAAAATAACAAAGTGTTCTTATTTTTCAGACATTTTCTTGAGAGATTTGGCTTCCATTGACAGAAATCCTTCAGATACAGTAAGTTGACCTTTCAGTTTATTTGGCTACAGTCTGCTTGTTAACAATACCATTAACCTTTTCTGCAGAATCAGTTTCTACATGAAGTAAATTAAGCTCTGGAGGGTGATGTTATCAAACCAAAGCACACAGCTTACTCTAATAAATGCAGGCCACAATTCCTGTCCCCTTGTCCTGGCTCACACTCATTCCTTGTTGCACACATCAAACACAGGACAAATTGAGACTTGTAACAGAAGAATGACTGATCTCTTTAGGCTGATCACTAAAATGACTTTTCTTGTGGATTTCCTTGTAGATATTTACTAACATAATGAACCACCTGACCTCTTCCTTGCAGTTACTTGGAGTTTTCCAGCTCTGTTCCTTCCCATCTCTATAGTTTTATCTTCTGCAGACAGAAGCAAGGTGCAGCAAGGAAAAACAGCTGTACGAAAGCTTTCAAGCAGATAAAAGAACTTGGTTGCCCAGCTTTCTTGCTCTCAAATAGAAAAAAAAATCCTCTTTAACTTATAGATTACTGCATTAAGTAATGACTGCCTTCATAAAGGACCACCTACTGGTTCCTTATTTTCTGCCTAGAAATAAGCTTGCAGGATTCCTTAGGAAGGCCATGGAACTGGAAGTGGTGAATGACTTCTTCAAAGCGACATGCACAGCTCCAAGCACCACATAAAGACAAGGATGTGAGCATTTCTGCATCCACCAAACTGCTGTGCATTTCAGGAAGGGTTTCAGATTTCCCTGGCAGGTCTTTGCTGTGCGTGTTGTGAAGCTGCAGTGTGCCCATAGGGGATTTGCCATTAGCTTGTTTTGTGTGCCCTGGCAGTGCTGTTTTGTAGAGCAGACACCAGTTGCTTTTGAGTGCTTATTTCCCACTGATTTCTCCCATAGCCCATGCTGGATGCTGAGCTTCCCTTCACTCCAGTCAAGAACAACCTCCAGAAGTTCACAGCAGCTGAAACGTTCAGTGACCTGATTGTATTTTCTCCTCTTTCTCCCTCTGGAGAAAAATGAATGACTGGAAATTTGAAATGAGTAAATTCTATTCAGTAGAAAACAGAAGCTGTCTGGAACACCATCTGCAACCCCTGAGCTGTGTTCTTTGTGACACCTGTGGTATTTTCGAGTGGAACTTGATAGAAAACTTGGTAACACATCTGCCGTGAGCAGTGGTGCAGTCACTGCACTGTGCATATTGCTGTGCAGTTTGCTGGCTTTGCCTCCTGCATCCAATGAAATATTCTGAAATATTCTTATTTGTTTATAATTTCATGTATTTGTTGTCTCCTTCGAGTTATAAAACTGTCCACCTTAAATCTCTTCTGTCTTGACCTTAATTACTTCGTGAGTTGTTTTTATGAGAGATGGGATATGGGTTGTGTAACAGACATGTTCCATTAGCTGCTCCTATCTCCATTTGTGATGAGGGCACCTCCAGAGGTGCCTGTTATCTACCCCAAAGCACTGTTTTGTATTCAGTGCTGTTGCAGCCTTTAGCTCCAGTACTCTGTGCATTAACTGCACCTAATCAGCAGATGGGATGAGGTTAGATTCTTTCCTTTCCTGTGGGATTTTTCCTATTGCCTAACAATCACTTGCTTGAATTTCTGCTGTTACGAAGCATTTCAAAACCAGATAATATCTATTCCTTACACTGTGTTAATAGGGATGGATTTTTGAAGATGCTCAGTGCTGAGCTGTGTCATTAAGTACCTTCAAGCTAAATTCCATTTTCTTTTTCGTCTGGCAGTCCCTTAACCAGTCTCCTTGAACATTTGGCTGTTAACCTCAGCTATCCCTCGCATCTTTCTCTCATCTGGACTATCTATTTAAGCACAAGGAGTGTGCCAGTTCCTGCTACTCCAACATGGAGTTTATATGTAGTAGAGTACCTCCAGTTCTTATATTTTTAAGAGGTGCCTGATCAGCCTGCTTCTTGTGATGCTGTTCTTTGTGTGCTGCACACATTCTTCCACTGGCCTTTATTGTCAGCTAAGCAAATGCCACACAAACCCTTCAGCAGAAGGCATTATTGTTACATGTGGGGCTTTGTTGTTTGACTGCAGTTCTGACTTGGAAGTTGTGTACTGATAGCACTGAAATAAATGGAGGAAGCTGACCTGACCCAGGTTAATGTGCTGGAATGAACTTTTGGTTTTATAGATAGCTTCAAAAAGATAAAAGGCAAGTCAGTAAGAGCTCTTCACAGAACGGCCCGGGTTGGAAGGGACCTCAAGGATCACAAAGCTCCAACCCCCCACCAATGCAGGGCCACCAACCTCCACATTTCACAGCAGCCCAGGCTGCCCAGGGCCCCATCCAACCTGGCCTTGAACACCTCCAGGGATGGACGGGGCATCACAGCCTCTCTGGGCAGCTGTTCCAGCACCTCACCACTCTCACAGCACAGAACTTCCCCCTGACATCCAACCTCCATCTGCCCTCCCTCAACTTCAGCCATTTCCCCTTGTCTTACTGTTATCCACCCTTTCCAAGAGTTGCCCCCCCCTCTTTATAGGCTCCCTTTAGGTACTGAAGGCCATTTCTCAGTGTTCAGAGCTGCAATGAACAGTGGTAACAGTGGCTCTACTAGTGGTGTGCTGGTCCTAGGCAAGAACTTTGAACACTGGGGTTGTTGTTTGGCAACTCCATGGATGAACTGTTACAAAAGGGTATGGGATGTGTTGGAGAGATCCTAAACAACTCCAGTAGTGGCTCTTATGTTGTTCTGCAGACATGTTCCTTCTTCTGTGAGTCATACTTGATTTACAAGCGTGACTCATGTGCTGAGCTTGCCAGTAAACCTCCACCCCACCCCTGAAACTGCTCTTGGCTGATGGGGAAGTGCTGAGCTGGGAGAAGCACCACAGGGCTCGTGCTCTGTGTGATGGGGGGTGCAATGTATGTAAGGAGCGCATCTCCCTCAGCTTGGAAGTGTGACAAGGATATGCAGATTTAAGCCACTCTAAGCAGCTGTGCAGGCAAAACAAGTCTGAAATGGAGAAGGGGGGCAGTTTTGCTTCCTCCAGCCTTAACTCTGAGCCCCCTCCTGAAATGCAGTGTCTGATCCTGACCAGAACACTCTTGAGCTTTCAGTGTTCTCTGGTATTGCTTAGTTGCTTAGGTCACTGAAGTGGCACTTTGTCACTTATTCACAAACCTTCCCAGCCTGGCCATGCAATTCCTATTCTTGTGTTTCCCCTTTAGAGAGAACCAAAGCACCACTTTGCAGCACTGCTTTGATACAAAAAGGAATGACTGCTCTACTAGCAGAGGAACTGAGGCTAAAACATTGATCAGTTATCTGGGACTTCCAGCAGTAATCTTCAGCCCTATCTTAACTCATTCACAGGACAACTGCCTGTAGGCTACATACAGCTTTTCCACATATTCTTCTTGCAAATCAGAAATGACTCATAGTCATTATCCTCTGGCCAAGGTTCAAATTCTAAAGCAAGAATTCGGCTTCTTCCACATCCAAATACAGCTTGCATCTTAACCAAAACCAAATTTTACTTGTGAAAATGCTTTATTGCTTCAAAATAATCAGACAGGAAGGCACTCCTGTTACAATTCTCTGAAGAGTGCTAGACTTGTGTTAAAGGTACAGCTTGCTAATTAAATCATGGAGGTCAAAACGCTGGTGAGAGTGATGTCCCCAGCGATGCAGAGCTTGGTGATCTCATTCAGCTTCTTCTCACGGAAGCTGTACTGCAGCAGGTGAGCATCGTTCACTGCTACCTTGAAGTGATCCCCCTCACAGAGCACCTGGAGCTGAAAGAGAAATGCAAAGTGAGCCAAATTGGAACCATCAGCTGCAGGAACACCGGTGACCTTTGCCTTCCCCAGAGCCCTGCTGTGCTCATCTTCCTTGATGATTCAGCTGCAGTGTCTGCCCCATGACTACGGCTTTCAAGCAGCATGAAATGCAGGGAGGGCAGAGTGCACCCGTTTGTTTTGCAGGAGAAACAGACTGGGGAGAGAGCTGGACTGCACTGCAGGTTTTAGGAGGAAGTTTTTCCTCCAGAGGGTGGGGAGGCACTGGCACAGGTTGCCCAAGGAGGCTGTGGATGCCCCATCCCTGCAGGCATTCAAGGCCAGGCTGGATGTGGCTCTGGGCAGCCTGGGCTGCTGGTTGGCGACCTGCACACAGCAGGGGGTTGGAGCTGGATGAGCACTGTGCTCCTTTGCAACCCAGGCCACGCTGTGATTCTGTGCAGAAGGATGCCTTACAGCAACCTGCCCAATAGCTGCTGCACAATGACAGCACCAGTAGGGAGAATGCAGTAAGAAATGGGAATAACAGATTTGTTTTAAATTTCTTTTCTCTGTTGTTACCTTGAAGGGGGCTCCAGGTTCAAATGGAAATCTAGGAGCTGTTCTCTCCTCTTTTCCCCAGCTATTGTGGAACATTGAATTACAGACGATGACCCTTTTGTGGTCTTCCTTGAAACGGGGGTTAAAGTGGAAGGCAATGTCTTGCCCCCTCTTGAAATCCAGTGAAAACCTGCAAAGGCAATAATCAGTGAGCTGCTTTTTCTGCAGAAGACACGAGCTGTCTCCCATGGCTGCTGGAAAGCAGCTGGAAAGCAGCAGCAAGCAGACATAAATGCACAGGGCCTGCTAGGTAACGACAGGGCAGGTCTGGAGGATTTGCACGGTCGTTTTGAGTCACGATTTCACAGAAGGTGGGCGCTATTCAGAAAGTGAACTCTGCCCCTTAACGCTGTCGCAACCCATCCGTACCTGGTGGGGTTTGGGTTCACAGTCCCCGTGATGGTTATGAGCATGCGAGGCATGAGTCCTGCTGGTAGAGGCAGATCGTAGGGGACTTTCTGGAGAGGACAGAGATTTTGGTGTTAGCAGAACAGCATGTTGGCGAGCAGCGCAGGCCTGACGGTCAGGCAAGGGCTGGGTGTTGGTGTGACAGCAGTGTGGCTGCTCATGCAACTCCTAAGGACGCGCAGCCCCAGGTCCCTCCCACAGCTGAGCACAACGAGCAACCAGAGAAAGCAAAAGCTTTCAAATATGTCTGAGCTGTTACCAGTGGAGCAGCTGGAGCTCCGGAGAATGGTGCAGCTGGTCCTCCAGGATAGGGTCCTGCTGCTGCCGGTCCTCCAGGATAAGGCCCTGGTGATCCTCCAGGATAAGGCCCTGGTGGTCCTCCAGGGAATGGTCTGGGCGGTCCATGATGCGGTCCAGGTCCCCCAGGGAATCCAGGGTACGCCGGGAAGGCCCCAGGACCTGGGGGCCGGTTCCAGCCCTGGGTTGGGGGGGCACCAGGGTTGTGAGTAGGCAGGGCGTCAGAGAGCTGGGGATGGAGGGGAGAGTAGGAGGAGAAAGACAGGCAGCATCCAGTAGGGCTGCCAGCACCTGGCCTTCATGACCTGCGCGACGCTGAGCGCTGCGTCTGGAACGGCCAGGAGCCCCAGTGGTGCTGAGAACCCAAAAGTCCCTTAATGCTCCTTGATTGGTGTTACACGGATTGGTAACTACACGGAATCGCAGAATCACAAAATCATTAAGGTTGGAAAAGACTTCAGAATCACCATTCTCACTGCCCACATCCCTCACAACGCATCCCCACGGTTCCTAAACGCCTCCAGGGATGATTTCCTCACCGCTCCCTGGGCAGCTGTGCCAAGTCCCACCACAAGTCCCCACCTTCACGCAATGACCACCACGGGGCCCCTGCGTGTTTGTTCAAGAAATCGATACTCACAGAGAAACCGTCCGACATTTTTCCTAAAACAAAAAGACGGAGGAGATCGTGAGGTCATTTTGTGCCCCTCCCAGGTGACACGGCCGTTTGTGGTTCACCACCTCCATCATAACCGCTGCCGGGCCGAGAGGTGCCACAGAATCCCAAACCCAAAGGCCCGGCCTGCAGCTGGGATGGGATGGGAGAGGAGGGGTCCTACAGGGGGACCCCCTGTGCTGTTCCTATGGGAGACGTGTGGTCTGCAGTGGGGTTTGCAGCCACCCCAAAAGGCGAAGCTGCGCCATGCAGGAATGCTGTGGCCTGGGGCTGAGTTCCTGCTATCAAAGAGTGCATTCATAAACCAACAGAGGAGAAAAAAAAAACCCAAACAAACAGGGAGAGGCAGAAATGGGAGGGAAAAAGGAAAATTCCAAACGGAAAGCGGAGAAGTCTAATTCTCTTCAAATAAAACACTGAGCAACACAAAGGTCTGAGTGAACCTGCTTCAGCAATAAGGAAATCCCGCCGAGTTTCCCCAGCACCAAACCCTTCCCCCAGCAAAAGGCAGCACAGAGCCTGCGTGACTTCCAAGCAGTCCTGCAGGCACCAGCCAGGAGCAATGACTTTCAGCTGCCCCAACCTGGCAGTGCAGATATTTGCTTTTTCCATCCCTCTGCTTCCCAGGGTGCAGGACCCAGTGCCCCACTAACTGCAGGCAGTCCCAGCACAGCCAGGCAGGTGCCAACGAGCCCCACGAGTTCTGAAAGTCCCACTTTATAATTCGCTGGGCAGTTAAGGTTGGAAAAGACCTCCTAAGATGGCTGAGTCCAACCATCACGTCGGCTCCTGCCAGGCTCAGCCTTTGCCACGCATTGGGAAACCATTTGGGAAAAGGATTTCGAAGCAAAGCAACCTCGATATGTGAAGGATGGTGGGCAAACCCGTGCAACCCAACTCACCAAGGATGGGAGCTCTGTCCAACCCAGGACCCCCAGTGCCAGCGCTCAGCCCCTTCCCGGAGCTCCCTTACCTGCAGGTGTCGGGCCGTGTATCAGGGCCGGGTGTCGGGCTGCGCTCTGGGGCTGGGCTATATCCCCACCCATAGCTGCCCCAGCCCCGGGGCGGAGCACCGAGCGGAGCCCAGCCCCGCGGGCAGCACGGCACGAGGACACCCGCGGCGTCCCCTCCCAGCTGTTAGGAATGCCACCCCACTGAACACGGAGCAATCGGATGCACTGAAGGTTCCAACTCACTGCTGGGCCATCGCCCATCCCGGCGGCGCCCGACGTTGAGTCATAGGATCATAGAGCCATAAAACCACCGAGGTGGGAAAAAGACCTCAAAGATCGAGCAGCAGGAGCCCAGCACAGCACGCTGAATCCAATCCTGGAGCGATGGCAGCGCTGCTTAAAGCGGGGCGAAAGGCAAAGACGTGCGGGAGTGCTGGAATGCCTTTACTGTGCAGGCAGGCTGAAGGTGCAGCCCGGAACAGAGGGCTTTTCCAAGAGGTTCTGGTGTTTTTCATCTCCTGCTGCAAAAGTGTTGCAGCTTCAGTTACACAACAGACACAGCGTTACAAAAGCAGAAATGAAAACAGGAAACAGAACCCGAGCGTGGGTTCATTCACCGAATCACAGAAAGGGTTGGAAGGGACCTCAAGGATCACGAAGCTCCAACCCCCACCACAGGCAGAGCCACCAACCTCCACATTTCATAGCAGCCCAGGCTGCCCAGGGCCCCATCCAACCTGGCCTTGAACACCTCCAGGGATGGACGGGGCATCACAGCCTCTCTGGGCAGCTGTTCCAGCACCTCACCACTCTCACAGCACACAACTTCCCTCTGACATCCCAACCTCCATCTGCCCTACTTCAACTTCAAACCATTTCCCCTTGTCCTGCTGTCATCTCCCCTTTCCAAGAGCTGACTCCCCTCCTGTCTGTAGGCTCCCTTTAGGTACTGCAGGCTGCACTGAGGTCACCCCACAGCCTTCTTTTCTCCATGCTGAACAAGCCCAGCTCCCTCAGCCTGCCTTTGTAGGGGAGGTGCTGCAGTCCTTCATTCATCTGAATGGGCTCAGAAAGCCTTTGCACGCAGTGCTGTTGGGCAGCTGCAGCATCAAGGAACTGGAGAACTGATGGGTTGGACCACGAGGGCCAGAAACATTCTCCAAACACAACTTGCTTCCTCCTGAGTTTATCTGACAGCATCATTTTGTGGTAATCCAGAAACCAAGGCAGAGCTGATCTGTGGAGCTGAGTGCTCACCCCACCCCTGGTGCTGTTTCACAGGACATCCTGGCACTCTACCCGCCCTAAGACAACACAGCACTGAGCATTTCCCTTTGATAGGCTGCCCTGCAATCATCCACAGAGCTTCAGTCTATTTAATTGTGTTTATTGAGGAGATTTCGTGTCATTGCCTCGTAGCAATATTTACTGTATGACTGCCATCTGGGTCAATTAACTGCATGCTCTGTTAGCTCAGGTTAAAAAGGGAGGAGAGGGCAAACAGGTTGCTTATGCTGAAGAACTGCACAAGACCAAGCAGAGGATGCAGCTCTGGGCAGCCTGGTCTGCTGGTTGGTGACCCTGCACACAGCAGGAGATGGAACTGGATGAGCACTGTGCTCCTTTGCAACCCAGGCCATGCTGTGATTGTACGAAAAATGAATTCAGAGACTGACCCAAAGCTCCTGTGCCCCTTTGCAGCCACCAGTGATCACAGACTGGAATTACCAACCCCTTACCATCGGTCCCAGAATGCTTCACACTGACCTATAGCAAGACTTAATGCCTTATAGAATCATAGAACCATTCAGGTTGCAAAAGATTTTGAAGATCCCCAACCTCAACCAACCCCTGCCGTGCCTGCATCCCTCAGGGCCACATCTCCCTGGTTCTGGAGCACCTCCAGGGATGGCGATCCCAGCACTCCATGGGCAGCTGTGCCACCGCATCACCGCTCTTTTGCAGAAGAAACATTTGCTCACATCCAGCACGAAGCTGTGTGCTGCTTTCCATCATTCCTGGGGACACCGCGTCCTGCAGAGACAAAAATCCCAACCTCGATGGCAGAGCTGTCTACGTGGGCTTAAATCACTTCAAACCAAGGAACTGCTGACTGGAAATGAACAATTCCTGTCTACTTTATAGGGCTGTTTGTTTTTTAGTGAGCCATACAGTCAACCCATAAAATTGTGAACCACCCAGGCTGGCGAAAATCTACAAGGTCATCAAGTCCAACCATCAGCCCTATCACCAAACCCCACCCCTCCACCACCTCCAGGGGTGGGGAACTCCATCACCGCCCCACACAGTGCCTGATCCCTCATCCACATGAAGGAACTCCTCCTGATGTCCAACCTAAGCCTCTCCAGCACAACCCGAGGCCGGTTTCCTCACATCCTATCATTTGACACCTGAGAAAAGAGACCAACACCTCAGCGCCAACCTCCTGCCTTTGTGGCTCCATCCTAGAAAATGAGAGCGCAGGCAAAAAACCAGCACTTTGTGGGAGCAATTTGTGTCAATGGAGACTACAGGAGCCCCCGGCCCCCTCCAAACCCAATGCAGTTTGATGCAGGTCTGTGCAAAGAAGCAAACTTACAGTGCCATCTCCCAGCCAACCCGAGGGCGCTGTGTGAAGAATCACAGCATGGCCTGGGTTGTAAAGGAGCACAGTGCTCATCCAGCTCCAAGCCCCTGCTGTGTGCAGGTCGCCAACCAGCAGCACAGGCTGCCCAGAGCCACATCCAGCCTGGCCTTGAATGCCTGCAGGGATGGGGCATCCACAGCCTCCTTGGGCAACCTGTGCCAGTGCCTCACCACCCTCTGGCTGAAAAACTTCCTCCTAACATCCAACCTAAACCTCCCCTGTCTCAGTTTAAGACCATTCCCCCTTGTCCTATCCCAGAAGCCACCACCATCCCCAGCACCACCCCACACAGCAGCCCTCCTTACCCCAAACAATGCTGCCAGGCACTGAACTGCTGCAATTGTCTCCTTCCTTTTTAAATCCATTGAGTACGTTCAATGAGGATGTCTCAAAGCAGAGGTCCCCCAGGAGGGCTCTCAAACAGCAGCACTGCCCTCTGCTGACTCCGGCGGGGCTCTGTACGTGCAGCCAGCAGCTCTTTCACTCAGCATCCGAGCCGTTTAGAGCAGGTAGCAGACGAGCAGCTTTTGCTTGGTGTCAGACGCTGAGGAGCAGCAGGAGAGCACCATTCAATGATGCTACAGAGCTCAGCGGTGCTCAGCTCCTGTGCTGAGAGGTGCCTCTGCTACCGTGCTGTCCAGTTCAATCTCCAAGGATGGAAACTGCACGGCCCCTTTGGACACAAGCACTGCAGCACTCCACCAGCCTCATGGTGAAGAGATCTCTGTTTTACAGCAGCACCACCCGCTGCTTGCTCTAAAACGCTCTCCCCACCAGCTGGAAGCCTTCTCTTTAGACCTGAGCTGTGAGCAATGCCCCCCATCCCACACTGAGGATTTCAGCCGTAGCCTCAGTGTCAGCAGAACACAGCTGGCCATAGGAACATCGGGTTGCTCGGCTCCTTCCCAACCTCCCCCCAGGGTCAAACCTTCCCCAGATCCAACAGCTCACCCTGGTGTCCCTGGTGATGCCCAGGGAGCAAAGTCAGCTCCCACGTGCAGCCTTCAGCCATTCTGCGATGCTGCACGGGCTGCTCTGGGCACACGCCGCCCTGCTGAGCAAACCTCTGTGGGATCTGCATTTCCTATCCCAAATCACAGAGCGAACTCCTGGCCTGCTATTAAGCACAGAGGTTGGTGGCCCTGCCTGCAGCACGGGGTTGGAGCTTCGTGATCCTTGAGGTCCCTTCCAGCCCAAGCCATTCTGTGATGCACGCACAGCCACACACCCCCTCAGCACTTGTGAACGTGCCGAAGGCACAAAAACCACAAAAGGAAGAGGAAAAACACACAAGTCCAATAATTCTGATTTTATATTCAGTCGTTGCAAACCAAGGACGGCCTGTTTCTTTACTATTTAATTCAAGGCTAAAATAAAATAAAATAAAATAAAAATCTACACAAGCATGCCAAGGGCTGTGAGTGAAGAACAGTGAACACGACAGTCTTGAAAATACGTTTAATGTCTAATCTTATACAAAAGTGACAGCATCTTCAAAAAAATATCAAATCCTGTATTTATAGCTTCTCACTATCATACAGCAATATTTGTTTCATCTAAAGAAAATACAGCAGCAGGTGATAATCTATACTTTAAAGATGTGATTGCTTATATTTCATATTGTAAACAAATGCAGTATGTCAACCTCAAAGCACAAAACGAACTCCTCAGCAATTTAACTCAAACGATGCATAGAAATGGACAAATTCCATTGCAAAAGCTTCAGGCCAGAAGTTGCTCACACTTGACATAACATGTGATAAAGTTACTACACGGCATATAGTGACAACTTGAGTTTTTACACAATAGATTAACAGGGATACCCTTTTTTTCACTGCTATGCAAAGAACTTGGCTCACAAAAACAAAGGGGTTATGAAACAGTTCTCATGACCTCAAGAAATACGAATATACATTGAAAAAACATCCCATATATACTGAATTTTAGCCTAAATGTTCCGGTAATTGATCCTGCCTACTTCAGGAAGAACCTGGAAGCCTGGTTACCAAAACAAATCCCCTTCCAGCAGTCATTCCTTGCTACGTTTGCTGCCCTCTCCTTTCCTACCTCTTCCCATTCCGCACAGAGACACAGAGCGCAATTTGGAACTGGAGGGTGCTGCACGATCCGCTCCTTTGGGACAGGTGTTGTTCATCACATTGGTTTATAACCTAAGGCTGCAGGTATTGAAATTAAAAGCACTTGAGCAAATGTAGGCAGTGTTCTACTGTGTTTATTTGGAATTGGTCTTGCCAAGATCTAAGTGAAGTGCGCTGCCTGGGGGGCCAAGGGGTTTGTTTAAGGTAATACTGACACTTTGGGTTCTGATTCCTAGGGTCAGAGCTGGCATTTACACTGAAGTGTTCAGCATTTCCCTTCAGCTCCAGTGCCATCTTCCTATAACTGAGACAAGAGATGCTCGTACCTTCGGTTTTCATGGCAGACTCAAGGAGCCCCAGCTCTCCCCTGCAGGGACACCGCAGTGCTCTGCCATGGGCTGGCACAGCCAACAGGCACCACTGCCAGCTCAGCCCACTTGTTCTGAAGTTCATCACATGCATGCAGGAAGCCATGGCAAGGTACAGGAAGCGAATTAACTTGCTTTCACAGTTCCACGATACGAAGACTCCCTAACGAGCTACACGTTAAGCAACACTGATTCCTAATTCTACCTACAGAGGCTAAGTT
Organism: Centrocercus urophasianus; assembly: GCF_019232065.1. Classification (NCBI taxonomy): domain Eukaryota; kingdom Metazoa; phylum Chordata; class Aves; order Galliformes; family Phasianidae; genus Centrocercus; species Centrocercus urophasianus. The sequence continues at coordinate 49,481,737 of NW_024884586.1, forward strand.
AGGAGATCCCCACCTGAGGAGAAGCGAAACGTCCACGCTCAAATCCAGGCTATGAAATGCCACCAGAGTTCCTCAGCAACGCGTGGCTGTGCCTCAGTAACGCCGCACCAGCAGTTACCCCAGCACAGATATGGCAAGAATATAAAGCTTCCTGCAGCGCCCCTTCCAGAGCAGGGGCAGCCACACAGCAGCACACAGCTTCTAAACATCCCAAATTATGCTCTCAGTGAGGTATGCAGGCACCTGGCCGGGAACAGAGCGCTGCTCTCCATTCCCACGTTCAGTGGAGCCCCGGTGAGAGTTGCTCGTCCCCAGCTGTGGCAGTAAGGATGGCACAAGGGAATGGCTGGAGCAGATAGAAAGAAAAGCCTCGCCAAAACCTGCTGGGAAGGGAATGGCCAGGCTGGTTTTCTTCACCTTTTAAGCTCAAGTTCAGTTTCTAGGGACTCTGAAAACACCCGCTGAGTTTACACAACTCGGCAGACAAGTCAAATTTTAAACAACCAGAACCCAGGTTAGATATAGGGAGGTACTTTACCTACGTGGGAGTTAATGCTTTACACAGACCAAGTCAAACCTCCAACCACCACAGAACGAGAACTGGCAAAACGAAGTCCTCATCGGCATGCACGAAACTCACAGCGCTCCATGAAAGGGAACGGCAACGTCCAGCTCTGCACTGCACAGACAGCAGCAGGGCGCCGACCACTCAGACCCAGCATTTCAACGCACGCCTCCTCCTCCTCCTCCGCAGTCCCAGACCGGGCCATTAACTGTGTGCAGGATTTACAGAGTGCTGAGAAAGCCTTCGAGTTCACGCGCTCCGTCTCTGTCGTTTCCATTACTGAAGCACGTTCAAAAATTACATTTCTTGACAAAAAAAAAAAAAATCTTGAAATACTTTTTATTGACATTTTAGAATAACCTGAAAATAGACAAGGTACGACCATCCATCCATTCAACAACCAGCACGAGTCCGGCAACGAGACTTAAAGCATTCGTGGAAATTTAAGCTGTTTCTGATTCGCAAGTCCTTGTGCCTGATTCTTTAGGATCCTTACTTGGCAGCTCTCATTTTCCCAAGGAATATTGGCCAGAGTAAGAACCACGGATTTCAGTTTTACTTCTGCTCTCTGTAGCTCATTTCATTAAACCAAACAATTACGCCAACATACGAGCAAGTTAATGTTATGCAAATTGCTAAATTGCTCCTTCATACCTCAAATGCACATACAAGAGGCAAGTATTCTTCATAGCCCCAAACATTACTGAAACAAAAACTGTAAAAATCTCTGTAAGTAGTGGATGAAGGTGGAAAGCTACAGTACTTTGTTGCCCAGAACGTGTTCAACGGTAAGGCTGCAAGAGACAACGAGAATTGGTGGTCATTGCAGGGCTTTCACAAAGCAGTTCATTAGCATTACAGCACTTCTTAGCTCAAGAACATTTGACCGTGGGTTGTTATCCCCCGTGCATCCTGAAAAGCAATCTCTCCAGACTACACACTACACTATCTTCCATTCCTGAACATTCTTACAAGTCTCTTCCCCTTTATTTTTTGTGTCTTTTAGAGAAGGCTTTCCAACAAGTGGAAGACCACTACAGCGCAGTGCTCAGACAGGCTCCAACCCGATGGAATGGGACTGCTCTGGTGCACCAAGTTCAATGTTTAAGCAGAAAATTGCCTGTTATCCCACTGACTACGCAGACGAGCCCTTAAAGTTCTTACCTGCATTAATAGGTCTTTTGCTACCCAATTCCCACGCTTAAAAGCCTATCAAGAATAATTCACTGATAACAAAAAACGAAGTCATAGAACGGGTTGAAAAGGACAACAGTGAGCATCTAGTTTCAACCCTCCTGCTACCTGCAGGCTCACCCAACCACCAGAGCAGGCTGCCCAGCGCCGCATCCAGCATATATACTCACATGGGGGCCGCCCGGCATGGACGGAGCACCAGCAGGACCAGACGGCACTTGAAAAGGATTAGGGGGCGTAGGATAGAGTCCTGGAGCCGGGTACGATCCTGCGGGTGGAGGAAACGGACCTGGCGGCGAAGGTCCCCACGTTCCAGGTGGGACTGTGCCCCACGGTACCGTCGGCGCCGCTCCCGGAGTCTGGGCAGGAGCAGAGTACGGCCCTGGGGGGGGATACGGCATGCTGGGTGCGGGATACTGCCCCGCCATCGTCGGTCCCCATGCTGCAGAGGGCATGGATCCCCACGGCCCGACGGGAGCGGGAGGCGCAGCCGGCTCCGTGGGACCGCCATAAGGTCGTGGAAGCTCTGGAAAGGGCATGTTTGGCGGAGGATACTGCCCAGGAGGGACGGGGCCCGGCACGGCTGGGGGCGGATACGGACCTCCGGGAGGAGGGCAAGAGGGTCCGCTAGGAGGAGGAGGAAATGGAGCAGGCGGTCCGGGGGGCATTGAAGGATACATTCCTGTAGGAGGAGGTCCGAAGGGCACGCTGGAAGCGGAGGTGTTGGGCGGCAGCGCCGAGGGCCCGGCGGGGGGAGCGCTCGGGTTGTTCCAAGGATTCGAGGGCGGCCAACCCTGAGGCGGCTGGGAGGGCTGCTGGCCGGGCTTCGCACCGCTCACTTTGGGGGTCTTAGCGGGAGACTGATCGGGCAAAGCATCTGCCAACTGAGAGAGAAAGGGCCGTGAGCACGGCAGATCCCTGCGGGAGCTGCTGGTTGCCCACCTTCACCCACTACACAGATGCACTGCAGCTGCCTGAACGGGAGGAAAAGAGCATCTGCCGCTGCAGACAGGGCTGTGTTCACTTTGAGCAGCTTCTATGGTTAAAGGAGAGAGGCATCCTGACGTGCCGCAGTTCTAAAGCCAAAGATAAAAGGCAACCTGCAGCAGTAGAATCATAAGCAATTCTGGTATAAATCCAGGAAGAAGAGTTGTAAGTTTCCATTGTAGCTATTCTGATGCTATCAGGACAACAGTCCTCTGTGAGCACCGCAGCAGAAGAGAGCCTGCAAGGCACACCTGGAGGCCACAGACTGCTAGCTCTGCCCCAAAGCAAAGAGCTGCTACTGCAATGCCAAGGCAATCATCTCAGCTGAGAGCTGCCCCTCTTCTCACAGAAGTGCCTGAGCAGAACGAAGTAATACAACTGGCAGATCTTCAGGAACAAAAAGCCATTACTTACCGAAAAATCATCAGTTCCAGACATTTTGCTGAAAAGCAAGGTAAAATAAAGTGAAATTCCTTGAAAATAAAGTACATCGAGGAAGAGTTCGATAAAGAATAAAGAATTTGACATTTGTCTCATTCAAACCCAAAGGGATGTCCAGCTGGCAGAGCTTCTCAGCAACGGCTCCATCCCAACCACTGGGGTGCAGACGGACAGCAGCCACCCAAATGCTCTCCCTCAATACAGGAGCCAGGAAGCAGCAGAACTGCAGCCTCCATCTCATCTCAGATGGGAGCAACGCAGTGTAAATGGGTCACAACACCAAGAAGAAATATTTCAGGTATTCGTGCCAAACAAGCAGCCTCTGCAGCAATGCCAGCAGGTATCCAGGCTCTATTCTAAACTGGGACTCAGAGAAGTTGGTGAAGTCAATGCCCCTAAAATTAAACACGATTACACCCCCATTCAGATCTTATTTTCAGAAGTACCAAACGTGGGTTTTAAATACACTGAAGTCGGTGGATGCTCCGATTTGCTTTCACTGACTTCAGCCAAGCACTCTTGAATGTAGACACAAGGAAAGCCTCTAACAAGTGCCTGATTCCTGACCTCTCAACACCTCATGAGAAATGTTGCAAGATGGCCCCAGCAGAAAGGCTTATAAGCCTCCCACTGAATTCCAATCTACATAATGCAAATATTTCACATGGAACTGAACCTGTTTTAGTAAGGTCTGTTTGTTTTTAAATGGACACAATTTGCTAATGGTAAAACAGCACTGCTGTGGGCAGTGGGACAATGAGCTCAGCCCCCATTTCATCTTCAGCAGCGTCTGCAGGGAAGAACAGCAGCAATGACAGCTCAGTGCTTCCAACCATCCGAGGCACCTCTGTCACGTTCAGGTGATGCTCCTTCGTTCTGCAGATCTGTTCTCACCCAGCCCCTCTCTGTGCTGCTCATTACTGTGTGTTCTTCCCATTCTCTTCCAGCCATTCCTCCTCCGTGCTGAGATGGAGCCGATTCCACTCCCCCTTGCACAGCACCTATTCCATCCCCTTGAGTATCCTCACTGCTTCTCTTTGAGGATTCTCCAATTCTTTTGTATCTCTTGAGATGAACGACAAGAAACAGCCACAAAGAATCCAAAACGTGGGAGAGCCATTGATTTATACAGTTCCGTAATTATGTTCTGGTTCATCCTCTATTTCCTTCCCAATACTTCTTCATGTTTGATCTTCTTTTTGCTCACTGCTGAGACTGACTCCCACAGCAGTACTTTATTCTTCAGTGTTAAGGGTCAGCCCATCATTTTATATACGAAGTGATGCACACAATCTCACATTCAAGCTCTCTGAATCACATTTATCTACACTGAATTATGTTTGCCATTTTATTACCTAAGCCTTACTTTCCTGACAGCACAACTCTGCTCATTTCCCAGCAACGATCCATCAGGCAACCAAAGCCCTGCAGAAGCAGAGCGAACTCCTCAGCTGTAGGTGAAGTTATGGGATGGCAGAGACCATCTGCCATGGTTTAGGTTGGATATGAGGAGGAAGTTCTTCAGCCAGAGGGTGGTGAGGCACTGGCACAGGTTGCCCAAGGAGGCTGTGGATGCCCCATCCCTGCAGGCATTCAAGGCCAGGCTGGATGTGGCTCTGGGCAGCCTGGGCTGCTGGTTGGCGACCTGCACACAGCAGGGGTTGGAGCTGGGTGAGCACTGTGCTCCTTTACAACCCAGGCCATGCTGTGAGATTCTGTGACAACGGATGGCTGCAGCAGAAAGAGGACTGCCTGCAAAGTGCCACCAAAAATCTCCAATATTTATCAGCTGATTATTTCAAAAGACTTCTGTGCTATGAAAATTAAGGAAACAATTCTGCTGTATGGCTGTTAGGAGAAAACCTGCAGCAAAGCACAGCTTCTGATAAAGATTTAGTGGCTCTCTCACTTTGGCAAGCAGACTGGAGCAACATTTGCTGGCAGCATTTGGCATAACTGAGACAGTGCCAAGCATGTCAAGGATCCTAAGAAAGGATTCCTAAGAAAGACACTGAGATTTTGGAAAGGGTCCAGAGGAGGGCGACTAAGATGATCAGGGGGCTGGAGCACCTCCCCTATGAGGACAGGCTGAGGGAGTTGGGCTTGTTCAGCCTGGAGAAGAGAAGGCTGCGGGGTGACCTCATTGCAGCCTATCAATACCTGAAGGGAACCTACACCCACGAGGGGAGTAAACTCTTCAAAAGGGCTGACAACAGCAGGACTAGGGGAAATGGATCCAAGTTGAAGGAGGGAAGATTTAGGTTGGATGTTAGGGGGAAGTTCTTTACAAGGAGAGTGGTTAGGCCCTGGAACGGGCTGCCCAGGGAGGTTGTGGATGCCCCGTCCTTGGATGTGTTTAAGGCCGGGTTGGACGGGGTCCTGGGCAACCTGATCTGAATGTGTGTGTTTGGTGGCCCTGCTAGGCAGGGGGGTTGGAACTACATGATCCTTGAGGTCCCTTCCAACCCGGGTGATTCTGTGTGATTCTGTGATCCTCTTGCAGACAGGATGGCCTCGTTTGGGGACCTTCCTCAAACACCCATTTCATCTGTGCAGTGCCACCTCCATTTATTAAAGGAGTGACTCTGGTGCTGATAGACACACTCACCACACAAACCCATCTAGAATCCATATGCCATTCCAGCTGCACAGCACCGAACTCGTCAAAACCTCCCTGAAATACCAGTTCTATCTGCAGCACTGCCCAAGGCATCCACGTGTTCAAAAAGAAACTCTGACACTGTTGGACAGAAGATCTCAGGCTCCCCATTAGCAACCAATGGGCTCACCATCTCAGAAAGCACACTGTTGCATTGATGAGGCTTTTAGTGACTGCAGGGTTAACAAGTGGGCTTGGAGTCTCCCTTTGCAGTTCTGTGTAGAGAAAAGCCAGTCACAGAATCACAGCCCACAGATCAGACATCTCATCCTGCTGCATTTAAACCCTACTTCAGACTGCACTTTCTTGGGGCGAGGGGAAAAAGAAGAGCGAATAGAAGGAGGAGGATTCAAGGAGTTTAAGTAATTTGGCAGGCAGAAGAAAGGCCACAGAACTGGCAGCATTCAATCCAAAGTCCTGCTTGCATCCACGCTGCTGCAAGACAACATTTCCTTTGTGCTGTGCAGACCAACGCCCCTGGCAGCACTCTGTGCTTCACAGAAGCACTCAGCCTGCAGCTCCAGACACAGCATAGGGCCAAAAACATCAAACTGAAGTGAGGCAAAGAGGGAACACCGGTGTCTGGGATAAACAGAGGGACAGCATGAGGAGCAGAATCTCCCATCCTTTATCCCGAGCTGAAACTTGGCACGGAGGACTTCCAGCACACCTACCCAGAAACTACAGAAACAGCCTGCAGACAAGAATCCAAGGCCTCCTGGACACCCAACAACTCACCTCTAATTACTAGGAATTAACAACATGCAGGTGAGAATGGCAGAGGCCCAGACGTGCTCCTCTGCAGCACCGCCAGGCCAGTCCTACCTGCAACACTGAACACCAGCTGAATACATGGCAAGCTTCAGAGCTCTGCAAAAACCCCACTGCTGGGCTTGATGCTCCGTAAGGCAAACCAAATCCTTCAGCCTCTGCCATAAAACAGCCCCACAGTGTTTCTTCAGCTCTGAGTCCTCTCTGCTCCCATCAGAACCAAGTGGAAATGAGCAATGCAGGAGCATTTTTCCCATGCTCTTGCCCTCCCTGGCTTTTCTTCATCACTGGTCCCCGGTGGCTGCCATTAGAAAGAGCTGCCCCAAACCCTGCTTCCTTCTTTTGCTAAAGCTATTCAAACAAAGCCTCGACTGTTTTCATAACTTCATGGGCTGCACAACATTTTCTGCACTCTTGATGTGACAGATTGAGTTCCCATCTCCAAGATCACAGAATCAGAATCACAGAACGGCCTGGGTTGGAAGGGGCCTCAAGGATCACGAAGCTCCAACCCCCCACCAATGCAGGGCCACCAACCTCCACATTTCACAGCAGCCCAGGCTGCCCAGGGCCCCATCCAACCTGGCCTTGAACACCTCCAGGGATGGACGGGGCATCACAGCCTCTCTGGGCAGCTGTTCCAGCACCTCACCACTCTCACAGCACACAACTTCCCCCTGACATCCAACCTCAGTCTTCCCTTCCTCAACTTCAACCATTTCCCCTTGCCCTGCTGTTATCTCCCCTTTCAGAGTTGATTCCCCTGAGATCACCTTCCAAAGAGCAACAGAAATCCTCCTCAATGCAACAGGCACAGCTGCATTTCCACCGGGTGGCACAGCTCTATCAGCAAAGAGGTTCTTTTGTCACTGTGACATGACTAATGCCTACCAGCAAAACCTCAGCTACAACAGGATTCCTGCCTACATAACTCTAACTACCCAACACAGCTACACAGATCAAATGTAAGAGAGACCACTGCCAGCTTCTACTGCAGCTTCCCCCTTCAGGCATTAAGCATCAGCAGTTTGTAGCTGCCCTTCTCCATTTTTAGGGTCTTTCGGATGCCACACTCCAGCACCGTGCAACAATTTCTCCTGACCTTTATCCATTTATCCATTAGGGAAATAAACGGCAGGCAGACTGAAGATAAAAAGCAACAGTTGCATAGTTAGCAGCTGCTTTAGATGCAGTGATCTTTTTGTTCTCTCCTCCGCCTGTTTTGACGGAAAAGAAGGCAGGAGGAGGGTTTTTAGTCTTCAGATTGTCAGCACTGATCTAATCGTGAATGACAACCACAACGACGCTCGTTAGCGCGTTTGCTATAAATTACCAACGACCAGAAAAAAAAAAAAACAACAATTCAAAACAGAAGTCTTACCAGTTTCCAAGGCCCACAAAATACACGGCCATAAGGAACTGTAATCTGTTCCATTTCTCCACACAAGACAAGCCGTTCGTTTCACAGCTGCCTCCCCTCCTAAGATGAGACCTGATCACTTCGGGTGGCCCCACAATCACAAACAGAAGCTTCCCAAACCAGCAAACATACATCAGTGCTGAGGTGGCTTCTCTGTGTGCCAGCTGTGCTGCAAACCAGCAGAAAACTGCAAGTCTCCACTGCCAAAGATCACTCCTGGCCACAACAGGGGGTGGTGAGGCACTGGCACAGGTTGCCCAAGGAGGCTGTGGATGCCCCATCCCTGCAGGCATTCAAGGCCAGGCTGGATGTGGCTCTGGGCAGCCTGGGCTGCTGGTTGGCGACCTGCACACAGCAGGGGTTGGAGCTGGATGAGCATTGTGCTCCTGTGCAACCCAGGCTGTTCTGTGATGATTCCATGAAGATCCTACCCTAGGAGTTTTACAGAGATGTGAGTCGAGCAGCTCCAAGACAATTAAAATCTCTTCCATAGCAGCTCCTGAACATTCCTCAGAGACATGCAGTCCATTTTCACCACATTGTCCTTGTTTTGAGAAGCCTGCTTATGTATTTCCAGCTTTAGCTTTGTTATCAATTCTTTGGAAGCCCTCCTGAACTACCTGTAAATGTTAATGAACACCTACATCCTCCTAACAACGCTACATACTCACCAATTACCAGCTAAATGTGAGCAGTTATCGAAGGTCCTCCTTGTTTTTAAAGCAACACCAAAAGCATGTGTCATCTTCCAGTATCAGCCCCACCGATGACAAACAGAACTCCACACCCTTCTGCTTCTCTGCAGAGATCCTTCTCCAGCATAACTGCTTTTCAGAATACAGCCTCACCGAATGGACACAGTTGGTGCCTTTTCATTCTTGATTCCTCACTGAAAGGGTATGCTTGAATGAACTTCAGTTTCAAAATTACCTGAAGTGCTCTACAGGAGGAGCTTGATGGTTGGCACACATTTTAACATCAGTCATTGGTCCCACTGCTCTAGGGAAGGGATGCTTCAGGATGTGCCTTCTTAAAAATTATTGTTTAAAAAATAAAGACCCCTTGTTTCCTACATCCACTGACAAAAAGGTTGAACTGCACGAGGTGATCATTTTCCTTTGAATGCACCTCAAAACCCGTTTCCCTGGCAAATAGGCAGCTCGGTCTCCAGGAAATGCTCTCTTCAATTTTGTCCCTTCGTCAGTGAGTCACCCATCTGAAGGATAGCAACACTCGAGAAAACAAAATGACTTCTCACAAGCCACAATCACAAACCTGATTCGGGACTTCTCTTAATGAGAAACGTTTAACGATTATTTATACACCGCATTTATATATTCATTTATAAGCTCAGATCCTAACAGCGGAAACCGACCAAATATTTCACCCAGCCGAAGCAGCGCAACCCGCTCCCCCGAGGCCTAAAATAGGGATCGTCACGAACCAGCCAGCTCGGCTTCCCAGCCCCCAGCCCCACCTAGGCGCAGGCGGCCGCAGCGACCGTGCAGCCCCTCCCCGTGACCTCGGAGCCCTACGCCCACTCCGCCCCGAGCTCCCGCCACTCCCCTCAGGGCAGCGACCACCGGCGCCGCCCCCGCGCGGCTCCACGGGGCCTGGAAGGGCGCAGCCGGCTGCGGCCCAGCGGTCCCCGGGGGCGGCTCCGTGGTTGCGGGGAGAAAGGCGGCGCCCCGCCGCTCGGGCCCTCCATCCTCCCCTCCCTCCTCGTGTGCCGGTGCCCGGGGCCGGGCGGGTACCTGCGGGAGTAGCGCGGCGCGGCACAGGCCGGAACGGAACCAGGCAGCAGGCGGCGGCCCGCAGCACCACCGCCTCCCCTACGCCCAGGCGGAAGTGGAAATGCGTCACACGCCCCGCCCCCACGCCGACCGGAAGGGTGGGCGAACTAAGCCCCACCCAACCCACGTGACAATCCCCCATTCGTCCCGCCCTTCCGCGGTCACGTGGTGCTGCCCCTCCCCCACCACCGCTGAGGGGATGTGGGGGTGGGCGCGGCTCTTCCGGCCGTTCTGGGCGCCGCGCGCCGCTGCCGCTGCCGTGCCTTCAGGGCGCTGAGCGCCGTGTCCGCGCCGATGCGCGCTGCTTTCCCGTATTCACATTTATTCACATTCACCCCCAGCTCCTGTCAGGGAGCTGTAGAGAGCAGTGGGTGCTCCCCGAGCCTCCTCTTCCCCACACTGGCCCACCCAGCTCCTTCAGCCGCCCCCATCAGCCCTCCCCGCTCCCTTCCCCTCCCTTAGCGCACTCCAGGGCTCCGTGTCTCCTTTGCGTGCCACCGACCCATGGTAGTGCCAGGAGCAGTGCTTGGGGATTCTAACGCACAGCCCTGGCTGCGTCCTGTTGGAAGACAATGCTACACGCTCCGAACTGTGCAGTGGAAAAAAAAAAGAAAAAAAAGTTGGGATGAAATTACAAGTTCAGAGCCTGCATGCAATTCTTAGCGAAGACAATGGAAGCTGTGTGTAAAAAAATTGGCTCCGAATTGTAAGAAGCGTTGTTTTCCATCAGTCCATTTTGAGTCCTGCTGTGGGATTATTTCAGTTATTCAGAAAGGGAGTTTTGTGCCTCTGTGAGAGCAGCTCTGCATCGTAAGGCCTGTGCTGTTGCCTCTGCATTACAAACCTGGGCCACTGTTTTTTATCATATAAACATTTGGGTTGCAAAGCAGCAGTGCTGTAACCTCCTGTTCAAAACAGGGCCAGCTTTGAACCTTGGCCTGTTGGGTTTTGAGCATCTCCAAAGAGAGAGATTGCACGACATCTCTGGATATCCAGTGCAGTCCTTACACACCAGCACAGTGAATACCACCATTATGCCCCGTAACAGACAGACTTTCCCTTGCTGTGACTTGGGATTCGTTGTCCTTTCGACACGTGGGAGCATCTGTCTGCTCTGTAACCCCCCAAGCACTGTGCCCTCCCCAGCTGTATGAGTGAGCTGCCTTCTCAATGGATCAGGATCCCTTTTGTCTTTCAAAGGCCGAACTCTGTGCCTGACAGCAACAGACCATACCGAAAGTAGGTCTGTTATTCTGTTCTACAAGCAATATGGTACTATTCACCAGCAGACTGATCTCAGGTGGGCTGAGAATGCAGTGGTGTAGGCAGTGCGAACATCCGGATCTCTCCTGTTGGATTCTTGCTTACATGACACTGGATTTCACTTGATAACTTTCCAGCCTGTCAGATTTAGTACTTCGCAGGGACAATAACAGAGGTTTTGAAATGTGACAAACATTACAGTTGGGAAACTTTATTGCACCCCGAGGGCAGTGCATGCCACAGGCAGTCAATCCAGAGGAACAACAACAGTATGGATTTTGTACCTTCTGCTTTTACAGCAGCCAGTCAGAAGGTGGAAATCCGACACATGGCGGAGGCGTCCCTTTTTCACCTAACTGGAAAGTGAAAGGATTCGTTTTGTGGGGCTTTTTTCTTTTTTTTTCTTTTTTTTCTTTTTTTTAATAGGATTAAAATGATGGACTGTGACATCAGTCTTAGTGAAGAAAATACCAGCCTTTGATCATAAAATCCTAGAATGGCCTGGGTTGCAAAGGAGCACAATGCTCATCCAGTTCCAATCCCCTGCTATGAGAAGGACACCAACCAGCAGCCCAGGCTGCCCAGAGCCACATCCAGCCTGGCCTTGAATGCCTGCAGGGATGATGATGGGCTGGAACAGCGAGATCCGAGATAGAAAGCTTCAGTTGCAGTGTTGGTTCTCTCTGGGTTATGTCACTCCGCTTTTATATTCATGCTTCAGTGTACACTGTGAACATTATGCACTCGGAAGAATGAGCTGAGCCACCCTGAAGCTCGATTTTAAAGGATACCAGATGGTATGTTCAGTGCACGTGGTAAGCTTTTATATGCTTTCCCCTGTGGCCAATCACCGACTGATAATTTATTTCAAAGCCCTCATAAAATAAATCACTTTGAAAATGACGCTGTCTCTGGTTCATAAGCGCTCCTTCTCAAGGCAGAAGGTTGTTGCCATGAAGATAAAATCATAGGACTGGTTCAAAGTGCGTGGGGATGGCAAATGCACCCCATTGAGAAGATGAGATAAACTGGATTGAGCTGGAAAGGAAGCATTGCTGCTTGCTTGTTGTGAAATTATGAGCAGGTGAACTGTCATTAGAGGCACTTGGACAGTCACTTAGGTTCCAGTATGGGTGTTCTGTGACAAGGAGTGAATTTTTGGGGTACGTTTTCTTTGCACAGTGGTGGATGTGTAGAGCCTTGATCGTACATCAAGCCACCGTGTGAGCTTGTTTTCAGAGTTCAGAGCTGCTGATTGTGGCTGGCGGCAGTAGAGAGTTCTCTTCACTTGTTCTTCAGTGAATAGGAATTGGAAAATTCCTCTCTGTGTGACATCAGTGAAACCCACCTGACTTCTCTTCTCCCAAAGAGGCCCAAACCCTCTCCCTTCCTCATGGCTCCAGGCCTTTCTCAATTCTGTTTCTGTTCTCCCCTCCCCCTGCCCAATGGCTGACTTTGTTTTCTGTCTGGTGTTGCAATCCTCAGTCTCTCAATGAGTTTTGTGCCATTTGCTGCTTGGCTTTCAGCCTCAGATCCCGCTGACAGATGATAACATGAAATCACGGCCCCTTCATTCTCTGGAGGATCACATTTTCGAGTGCTTGCTGCAGTGGAGACAAGCTGGAAAACTTTTCTTAGGCCAGCACTAAATTAAAGGTATTGCTCCTGCCATGGGATGTCCGCTGATCATCTCTGCAACCATGTGAGCAGTTCCAAGCAGGAAGAACGTGCCTGGATTGCTAAAGCTCCATCACTGCGTTTTTCACCACCGCCCTGCCATGCCGTTTGTGGCCATATATTCGTGCCTCGTTTTATCTTTCTGTGCAAAGCACTTGGGATCCGTGTGTTCATCAAGAGATGCTTCTGTGCTCAGGCTCTTTTTCTCCATCTGGCACTCTGCACTTCCTCTGCAATCCCTCTGGGGGCCTTTGAGATCTCCAGTTTTGCACAACCCCTTTCACATGCATTTCCATATGTGAAATTAATCGTTCAATACCAAGTCACTCATGTCTCTGCTTCAGATGCGTATTGATGGCATAATCATACTGCTAAGGTCAACGATCTGCCGATTGGTGCCAAAGAACCCATTTACAGTCAAATGGCTTGTAGTAATTCAGGGAACATGCACGTAAGGATCATTTGGGCTTGCGAGGGCTCAGTAAGTTACTGATAGGACAAAGGTGCTACTGAAGGGCGTGTGATGAGTATTCAGTGCAAGATATGTGTATGAAGGGCTACATCCAGATCTGATGCAGTCAGTGTGAGCTGAGCTTCTTTTTCTCTCTGCATGAGGTTTGGAGGCTGGCTCCTCTGCCTCCTGCTCTACTCGTGCATCTGGGAGTGCCTTTCTATTTTAGCAGCACAACAGAAGTCAACCACCTGACCCAAACCTCTCCAAATGAAGACCAGGTCGATGTTCACCTGCTGTCTCTCATAGTCGGGGTATTTCCCCCAGTGCTGCCATGACGAACCAGGCTGAACATTTACCAGATACATGGAGCAGCTGAGAGAGCACAGTGCCTTCCCCACCGACATCAGTACTTCTTACAGCACTGATACAGCGGGACCCACGGCAGAGAAATACCATGCCATGTATCATTTCCTCCATCCTCACATCGTGGCTATCAAGAAAGTTACTCCGCTAAGAGTCGTTTTGCTCTGGTGAGGTGTTTTAGCTTTTTCCAGCAGTAACACGAGCGCTCCGTTAGCTGGATGTCCCACACAGTGATGGACCAGGGGAACAGAAACAAGAGATTGATCAAGAAGAATAGATCGGGTGGAGTTGGAGGCGAAAAAAAGCAGCTTCAAAGAGGACAAGTTTGGAATCTTACTTCCTTCTCTCTCACTGAAGATAGGGACTTGATGACTTGATGCCGTGTTAGTTTCAGGCTGCCCCATCAAAAGAGCACAGATCTCATCCACTGCAGCTGTAATAGGGGAAATTCTTGTCGCTCAGCTAACAGTCGTTTAACGCTCTGCGAAAATCCGTGGGAATAACACCCATGTCCTTCCTCCTCCTCTTTCTCTTGAGCTTTCAGCCCCTGATTCAGCAAATAGCTGAAGTGCCGTGCTGAACTGGTGCCTTTGAGTTGCTAATGCCGTGCAAAAACGCCATGAGAATAAAACAGTCTGCATGACCGCTGCTAAGAATCCACTTCCTTCTTTGGGTCTTATTTTTTCCACCGGCCTGCTGGAAGGGTACTGCTGGAAAAAAGCTTAGCCTGGGAAAGACTTCTGAGCTAATAAACCCGCCACAAAAACATTTCTGCAGTGATATTTGAGGTCAAATGGATTTGTCAAGTCAATAGCCACCAAAGTCTGAAGGATTCCTATAAATAAAAGTGACTTGAAATGTTTTTCTTGTCTGACAGAGCTCCTTTAAAGTGCAAATACGGCTGGAATGAATTGAAGTCCGGATGAAAAGAAAAGAAACACCTACTTCTGAACTTTTAAACCTTGGAGTTCTCTCCAGTCACATCCTCAGCTGATAATGAATGTGGCAAATTCAATGAAGAATCTCTGCTCTTTGGGCTCTTGAGGCATTCAGCATGATTTCACAGTTCCTCTATTCCTCTTCTGAAAACAGGAAGAAATTATGCAGGGTAGTAGCTGTTTAAATACTAGAAAGTCTCTCCGGGGAGAATTACAGACATCTGAGTGATAAATTGGAAGTGAGATAACGGAAGGTTTGGAATGAACCCGATGCAAAGTTCACTTCAGTCAAAGTTTCCTCACTGATGTTGGAGCTTTGTATGAGAGTCTTGTGACGAGCAGTGTGTTGGGTGATGGTTTTGTCATGGCAGAGGGTTCCCCGTGCAGTTTCCACAGGAGCAGGGCAAAGGAGAAGGGAAAAAAGGGGGGAAAAAAAACGCCAATTCATCCAGCACTGGGTTTTGTTCATGGAAGTCGTGCATCCAAACTGCACCGAGTGATCCTTGCAGCCAGGCTGCTGTTCTCCTGCCAGACCTCTCCTGTAGCTCCGGGCAGTGTGGGTTTGTGTTATGATTCCGTGTTATGCCAGAATCTCCCCTTCCCAGCAAGCTGAATTAGCAGAACCACTCCACACAGGCAGCCATTTCGAAGCAAAGGCACAGACTGCTGGGATAAAGCGCCTCACAGAACACGCTGGGCTGCTGGAGCAGCATCGTGGCACCCAAAGTGCTGCTTTGTGCTCCCTGGGCACTGCTGGAGGTGGCTGAGCAGAAGGGGTGCTTGCAGGCTGCCTGCAGCACAGCCCATTGCCACATCTGCCTGCCTTCCCAGCTCGGCCTGCCTTCGCCCAGCTTGGCAGCAGTTCCTTCTCCTCCTCCAGGAAATTCCTGTCCTTTAATTCCACACCCCGTGACTGCTGCCCCACGCTTGGTTAATGCCAGTGCTGCACAACTCCCTCCCTTGGCCACCGCTGCTGTATTCCTGAGCCTATTTTAGGCTCAGACCTGACGCTGTTTGGGACGCGGAGCATCTCCTTGCTTTAGTTTCCAGCATCCTGAACAACGAGGTAATAGCATCGAGCCACTGTTGTGACACAAATAATGAAGACAAATGACTCTTTCTCAGTAGTATTTCGGCTCAGTGACCCGAGGTCCAGGCTGGTTGGCAACCTGAGAAAACCAGTCTCATCCCGGACTGCTTCACACCCCTTCCTCAGCCCTCCTTCAGCTAAACACATTCCGAGCAAACAACAAAATGTGCTGCCAAAATACAAGAAAGAAGCAACTCCCTAAACAGGAGTTTCCCCGGCCCCGCGGTGTGAACCACAGGTTTAATGAAGAGACAGGCAGCAAAAACAAGAAGCACGTTGCTGTTATAACCTATGAACACAGAATGAATCACATAAGTAGGTGGTGAGGACTGCGGGATCAGACTCGGAAAGGATTGCGCTGAAGCGCAGGAGAAATGAATGGATTCTCCCTCTCTGCAAAGATTGAACAGCTTGCGTCGTACTTAGGCCTGGGATTGCTAAAAACTGCTCCTCATTTAGATGAAATACATATGGTATGCCTGCTGAAATGTGTTTTCGTGATTAAAAATAAGCTGCCATTGGCCCATGAGGTAAGCAGACATGTGCGGCGGGGTACCTCATTCATTCACCACGTTGCAGACAGTTCTCTGCAGTGATTGTCCCCACGGCTGGAAATTCACAACTACGGCCACATTTAAATAGTAGAACCACCACCATCTAGTGCCTCTTTCAGAATAGTTTAGTAACACTGCTATTGCTGATGCTGATTTTGGTAGAGACAAGGCAATTACGGTCTGCTTCCATCATCTGTGTGACTGTCCCTCAGGCATTTACCAGCGCTCACCGGTACTTGGCTGCATGGATGCTTGGCCAGTGTTGTGCTTTATATCGAAATAGAGAAGACATTATGAAGGTATTGTATCAGAATATGGATACGATGAAGCTGAAGGATCAGTTTTCTGGCCAAGAAACGAAATGAAAGAACTTTGGCTTTGGATGTGTGTGGTGGTACTGCAGCCAGTATGAAGCGGAAAGAGGCACAGACCTTTTTGCTTGACTTCTTACCACCTGTGCTTTTCAGGTTCAGGGGGTTAAGATATACTCAGCTGTGTTTTCAGCTGCTACAACACCGTGTGTTATTTGCTAATGCCATATGTTGTCTGTGCGATAACAAATGTCCCTTTCCCTTCCCTGCCTGGAATCACAATAAAGGAATGTGTCCAATACAGCGAGGAACTATTTACTTGTGCTTTTGCTACTAAAGGAAGAGCAATACCCACCTTTCAGTCCATCTTCTCCAGTACAATATTCTCCTATTTTCCCTTCACATTTGCCCTCCTTTTGGGCATGGGATCAAGATGACTTGTGTACAAGGGCCAGCAGCATTACACCAAGATGCAATTTGGCTCGGAGCATGTAAAAATGACAGGATAAAAATGACAGGATGTCCCACGCGCCAACCTGGCGCTCCCCTGATGGCAGCCAGATCTCAGGCATCTTCTGGTCTAGTGCCAGCATCTTTTTACTGTAGAGATACAGTGAAGAAAACCCTCCAGCTTGCCCTTAGCATGCAGCTTGTCAGGTCAAAAGCGTCCTGGGAAGTGAGGAATTTCAGGGAAGGCTAAAGTTGAGGCAGTGATGTTCTTCACCAAAACCACGAGGGTGGTGTTGTCCCATTTTTACTGAGAGAGCTCGTGGCCACGCACACAGAAGAATGTTTCTGCTGTACCCTGGCACGGGTTCCATCCCTCAGTTCAGCTGACACCCCAAATTCCTCTTTCTCGCTGCAGTTTCCCACTCAAGTTCCCTCTGTGCTCCCACAGACGTGCTGGTATGGAGGTACCCTTTGCTTACTTATTAGATGCCTCAGGAATAACACTGGGGTGCAGATAAAGTAGAGAAATTAAGTTCTGGGGCTTGTCCTATTACAACCAGACAAATATCCAAGAGCCCTAAATTACCTCTGTGATTTTGCAGCTGTGTTGGTGGAGAGGCACTCCATGGCAAACACAGTAGGGCTATGCCCTTTCCCCAACCCCCATCAACCCTGCAGTATTTTCAGGAGACCTTTCCTCCTTCCCTAAGAGAGAGGAGATGAAGGCTTGGGTGGCTCTGGCCAAGCTGTATGGCCACACAGCTCAGGCCGATTTTTCTTGAGTGAATTTGCTGGGTTCAGGCTTTGGATATCAATTAAAAGAACACTACTCTTTTGTCTCGTGTGTTGCCCCCCCTAAAAAATAATGAGCTGTTTAATACACTAGAGGCAATTTCAAATTATCTCCCTTAATGAGGAAGGTTGTGACAGAAGATTTATTACCCTTTCTGATCTGCTGATGTATTTCCCTAACCGTTCCAGCAGAACCAATTGCTGTATTTGTATGATAGGCTCTATTTTCAGGGGTTCATTAGTTGTAGGCTAAAAATAACACCAAAGGTCTCAGTCTGAGAGCTAATCCAATTCTTTTAATTGGAAATAAAATTTGATAAGACAACATTCGAATCATAACAGCATCAAACATTAAGACCCTCACTGGGCGTTCTGTCCAAATTGGAACTTCATGTGACTGCACAGAAAGACCTGACCTAGAAACACAATTGCATCACTGCTAAAAAGGACCAAACCCAGCCTCCTCATTAAAAAAAAACCAACAAAACAACTCACTTTTGTACAAGCAATGGATGGTAGCCTAGTCCAATCCATGCACTTAGAAAAAAAGGTTTGGCAGTGAACCTGTTCAGCTGAAGCAAACTCAGGGATGCTCTTAGCTAGAGGCTGGTTTAATGAGAATGGGGAAACGACTAGAATTTCTTTTCCCACGGAAAGAATTAAAGAGAAAAGAAGGAAAGTAATATGGAACAGCTCCCAGCTGGGCGTCCTACCTCTGTGCTGGATTCAAACCTTGCTGAAGCTGCTACAGCCCAGCGATGGCGTTGTGCCGGGACATGAATGACGGTGTGTAACACGAGCCCAGGGCTTTTCCTGCTGCATCATTCCAACGGCCACGGACCTAATAGGGAGACAAATGCTTTGGGTCTTACAGGCTGTGCTCCTTGCAGAAAAGGAGAGAAAGCCTTGCTTCCGAGTTCCCAGGGAATTCACGTTCCCTGCGGGATTCATGGCAGCCAGCCTGAAGGGAGCTGGGGCCAAGGAAGCCTTTGGGGCTGCTGGCGCATCACCAGTAGCCGGGGGGTTGTTAAGATGGATGCAGGGAACAGGGAAGTCGTTGCGACTCACTTCAGCCTCACCCTATAGATTTTGTATGCATCAATTATATATTTACATCTCAAACTCTATTATTCATCGAGTTGAGTAAACAGGCATTGATTTTTGCGCTGCAGCACAGCCGCGTGTTTCTGAGGGTGGTGTCCTCTGTAACCTCGTAACCCTGACCTCATCCGCGCTTCCTGAGAGCAGGATTTCACGTGGGTCATCAAGCTGACCAAATCTGCAAGCAGCCACAGTCTGAATGGCAATCGATGGGCTTTCCGTTCTGAACGGGCTCCTCCACCCACCCCACGTCACACACAGCTGCCAATGCACCTCTAGGATGCAGAAGCAGCCAGAACGAGATGGAAAGGACGCCTGCCGTGGTCTTGGTTTGTCAGGCAACAGCAGCTCTCCCACCTCAGGGAAAGAGAAACGTGGTGGCTGTGTGGATGCAGCACCAAGGGCTCACACAGTGCAGCTCAGAAGGCTCCTGCAGTCAGCAGGTGAGCTCCCTACCAAACCTTATGATGCTTCCAGGTGCACGTAAGGGGGGCAGAGAGAAAGCCTGAATTGCATTCTGGAGCCCTGCCTTATTTCAGAGGTGAAGAAAAATGACCGACTTCATAGCTGGCTTGGCTATATTGAATCAATGTACAAGTTCCTTATTGGATTTTTATTGCAGATAAAATTGACAGAGAAAATCACTGGGATATACTTAAAAATGGGAAGGAAATGTGCGTTCCCAATAAAAAGGTCTCCGAAGGTCTCTTGTTTCATAGGAAGGAAGCTGTCTTTATATTACATGAACTATAAAAAATGATTAAAACTGAAGAGAGACAGGAAGCTGATAATTTGATTTATCATCTTAATGGCTATGATTCATGAATAAATAATATAATGGTTTATGTCTCTCTTGTAAAAGAAGTAGAGAAGAGCAATTTGTCTAACAAATGACTTCAAAAATTACAGCTGAGCCTTGTTTGCCACATTTGTTCTATTTAAAAAGAATGAGCGAGTATCTTACGTCTTATTACTTACTAGGACATTTGTTGTATTATTTATAAGAGTCAAAAACCTTAACTAAAAGCCACTCATCTCTGACCACAGTCTCCCATTAGCTTTAAATCCAGGAAAGAGAAAGGGATTGATCACTGGATCAATAAATCTAGCCTTCGAGCTGACTAAAAGCTTCCTTTAGCCTCCTTCCTACAGCATCCTTTTTCAAAATTAAAGCATCCCCCTTTTTAATTATTGAAGAAGGCATCGGTTTTACAGTAAGGCCACGTGTGTCTGCATCACACAAGGATTTCTTTTTCACGTTGGAAACAAACCAGCATCTTTAAAAGAAGAGCATTTCAATTACGGTCGCTAGGTTCAGTTTTTTAAATGTCTACTAAAGATAGACACATCCTTCCCAAATGTGCCTCAGATTTAAGTGTGACAGCTGTCAAGAATAGGAAATTGAGAAGAAACGTATACTCCAAATCACTGGACAGACAAACTACCCCAAACCCATCCTGGGAACAGAACGAACACAGTGTTTCATGTTTTCAAAGCACCCTGTAAAAACAGCTTGTAGACGCCGTTTGCTCAGCCTGCATCAAGGAGTCCCTTTATCAGAATCATTTATCAAAATCAGATCCCTCTTCCTTATCACAGTCGGTTACACTGATGTAAGGCATCGCCCTCCCACAGAACCACAAAATAACGTAGGTGAGCCTTCAAAGCAACAGAAACCACTTGATGGACAGAATTCCTGCATAGAGTTGGCTGGGTGTCTCCTCTCCAAGCAGGGGCCTGAAGCCAGAGCTGCTACTGAGGGACGACTCCATCAGCTGCGTGCCTGCTGGCACCTCAAGCACTTGTATTTCTCCACACCTTTCTTTGTTCCATGTTCAATCTTTATCTGACAAGAACCTGGGATGACAAAACAGAAGTCCTTACCCTGTTTCTGAGGCTTTCTGAGAGATCCGAAGGGCTTCACTGCTGATCTCCAAGACTTGGTTATCTTTGGAATATCCTTCAGATGGATGATGCGAGGTGTTACAAAGGATTATTTGAGCACCAGTGAGACTGTTAATCACAGAATGACAGAATGGCCTGGGTTGCACAGGAGCACAGTGCTCATCCAGCTCAAACCCCTGCTGTGTGCAGGTCACCAACCAGCAGCCCAGGCTGCCCAGAGCCACATCCAGCCTGGCCTTGAATGCCTGCAGGGATGGGGCATCCACAGCCTCCTTGGGCAACCTGTGCCAGTGCCTCACCACCCTCTGGAGGAAAAACTTCCTCCTCATATCCAACCTAAACCTCCCCTGTCTCACTTTAAAACCATTCCCCTTTGTCCCATCACCATCCACCCTCACAAACAGCCATTCCCCCTCTTGTTTATCCACTCCCTTCAAGCACTGGAAGGCCACCATGAGGTCTCCCTGGGGCTTCTCTTCTCCAGGTTAAATCCAGTTAATAAGAACAGCAGGAAGAAACTTCTGGATGACCATGCTTTGCACATCGTAAAATCAGTTAATTTCTACAAAGCTTATTAAAAAGAAAAACAAGGAGAGAGGGGACATAGGTTTTAGCAAAATAGAGTTTTTGATTTCTCACATCTCAAGAAAAACTGCGTACTTCATGAAATACATCTCTCAGACTGCATGCACACACAAAATTCAGACTGTACCAAGGTCACACTCACAGTATGATCTGGACAATCATAACAGGAAAAAAGCACAGGGTGAGCTTCCACAGCCTGTTCATTAGGACTTTTTGTGTGATTTCAGATCATAGAATGGCCTGGGTTGAAAAGGACCACAGTGCTCATCTAGTTTCAATCTATATGCAGGGTTGCCAACCACGACACCAGGCTGCCCAGACTCACATCCAGCCTCGAAAGGCACTATTTTTACATGCAGCACCTTCATCCCTCATCTGCTATACTACATAGGGCTCCTAAAAACAGAGAGCTGTAGACATTTTTGGGGTAAGCGATGCATCAACACCCTGTGGCTGCCAAAGCAGTGTAGGCTGCAGAAGGAACGACACTGAATTGACAGCAAGTTGCAGACCTGAGCCCTAAAAGGTTCTTTCATGACCTTTCATCCTGAAGGGACATTTCTCAGATGGCTTTGAAAGAGCTGGTGGCCTTTGATACGTTCCAAAGCGGATGAGACTCTTGGCTGAAATCTATGCTTTGTGGACTTGTAGGAAACATAATAATGGGAACTGCCACCTGAAACTGAGCTGAACTGTTTCTGAAAGACTGCTTGTAGCTCTCAAATCACTAAAATCAAGTCAGATTTCAAGCCAGTTACTACTATTTTTGATTGCAGCAGTGCTTTGTATTGACAGGCAAAAACAGCAAATTTGTCCCCTGCTATTCTTTCATTTTGTGTAAGGAAAATGGCAGGGATAGATCAAGAAGAAATAGATTTACTAATAGGAAGCCGTTCTTGAATAAACACAGCTTATGCAAAAATTAGTAGCAGTTGAATGGAAGCAGCACAAGGAAAACATTGCCCAAAAAAAAAAAAAAAAAAGTAATTTTTCTGACATCAGTCATACAATTATCATTTGCATGTGGAGGAGGGAGACTCTCAGCTGGTATAAACTGTTCTAAGTGCATCAATAAAGCCATGCTGATTTATAGCAGCTGAGAGTTTGTCCTGCAGCTCATTCATCCATGTGCAATGCGATAGATTGATGCGTTTGCATTTTCTCCCTGGAGACTTTGGTTCGAAACCTGTTTAAAACACAGTGAAAACAAACTGGCTGGTCTCTAAGCAGATGTCCCTGGAAATCTATTTACATCACAGTGGCAGCAGTTCAGGGGAAAGGGTGTTCTTGTGCAGGGGCAGCGTGGGCAGGAAAGCAGGTCCCCAGTGGAGCTGTATTGCAGAGCTTCCCTGGTAACTCAGCTTCCAGGACGGCTCTGCAAATTCACAGCATACAGCACCAGGTGAAATGGAAACATTCAATGAGAAATATTGCTTGTGCTCCTGTAGCCCTTAGTCTGCAACCCAGGAGCAGGACTGGGCTGTGCTGCGTGCTCCCTCTTTTATCCTGCGTATGTATTTTACAAGCAACTGCCCATTTTGGATCTTTTCCACACATTAAACCAGTGACAGCAGCAGATCTGACTGTCCATCACTACCTCAGGACACAAGATCAGCTAGTTTAATACCCACAAACTGCAGGGTCCTTAAGGAGGTGTCTTCTTCCTCCCCCTCCCACGCTGTGCTTTATCGTTTCAGAAGCAGCAGCTCCTATAGAAAGGAGTTTGTTCCTGTGCTCAGCACTGGCCTCAGCTTGAATTGTTTTTCCCCCTCCCTGGTGTTCAGTCCCCTGATGTATTTATAGAAAGATCATATCCTCTTTCAAACTTCATTTTGCTAGGAATAGTAATGTTAGAAATAGATTGATGAAATTACTGTATTAAAGACAGACATACACACAGACACAAGACTAGAGACTCGTTTTAAAAGAAATGCAGAAAATACAGATGAGTCAGTCTTCAGTTAACAGTGCATTATTTCAAACATGTCAGCAACAGATGGAAATACAATATAAAAGATGGATCAAGTTCAAAACCAATTTCTAAGGTTTTTCGATCTAAAGACTATCCATCTATAGAAATACCAGAAAGCCTACCTGAAATTCCATAAAACTAGTTTAGGAACAGTACCAAAAGCCCACAAGGAATATCATTTCTAAAAGAGAGCTGGGAAGACTCAAAGTACAGTTGGATAAAAAAGCCTTAAGCAGAGGCCTGTTTGGGTTGAATGATCTGCAGAAAGAGGAAGAAGAACGTCAAACTGCCATTGAAAAGGAACTTAAAGGGAGGAAGGACTGACCACACAATTCACCTGTTTAGAGACCATTTCATTCTGTCACAAAAATAGTTTCTAGCTTTGCTGCTCTGGTACGTCGATCCTGAGTACTCTAACTTTCGATTTATAATGGTATTCCTTCAGATACAGCTTCACTGATGGAGGAATAGGCAGTGCATCAATACCATCGTAGGTCGTACAGTTGCAAATAACTGTTCTACATATATGCTGAAGGGAGAAAGGGAAAGTCCTGTTCAACGGAGTGGACAAAAGCGGTTCGAAGAACATACAGGAGCTTGGATCCTTATAGTGCTCTAGGAGTCCCGTGATGTCAGGAGAGTGGAAGACACAAGGATCGTGGGCATCAAAGCTGAAGTTATGGTTCCACTGCTCTATCCGTGCGTGCAGAGAGCGGCTGTAGCGCCTGAAGCTCACGGAAAACAAGTAGTCTTCCTGGGCAGAATCTCGTAACAAAAACGTTCCCTCTGGCTTTCCTTCCAGCAGTGCTTCGGCTGCATACTTATCCATGACTCCCCAGTAGCAGGGGTTGTTGTTGATCTGCAGGAGGTCTGGGACTAGGCAGTGCACATAATCGATCTGCGTATGGTATTTCGGAGGCGTTTCCATCCGCAGCAGCTCATCGTCAGTTTCCCATTTGGGCTTGTTTCTTTTCCTAGAGCTTGTGCACAGCGTTACAACTTCATCGTCGGAGTCCATGTCGCTGTCGTCTTTACTGCTCCTTACCACCTTCCCTGCCCCCAGCTCAGACCGTGAGTCCCGCCTGGAGGGAATGCCATCAGTAAGGTCAGAGGATGGGGAGGGAGCCGATGGGGGATCGGACTCTATCTCATTGTCTCGTAGGTCCTCCTCCTTTTCCTCATTCTGGGATAAGTCAGCAATTGTCCAGTCTTCTGCTTTTTGGCTAATAGGGGCTGTATGCCTTTTAATCAAGTGCCACCGAAAAGCGAGCTCCGAGCGTGGAGGAAAAGGACACTTATCTAGCATCAACTCACTGATATGAATTTTTCTTTTCGATTGAAGTCCTGAGGCGTGCCGACTGGTACAATTTTTGATGGGAAAGCACTGACCCACAGCATCTTGCAGTTTTTGTTTGAGAGACCGGCCTAAAAACCTGTGTCCACACGAACGATCTAGATCCAGCTCGATAGAAGAGCAGCTATACTTTCTCTCCTGGCTCCTTAAATTAGGCCCTGACCTTCCTGCAGCGTTCGCCGTCTCAGTGTCAGAACAGCGCTCAGTCTTTTTCGACCAGGAGAGTTTCTTTCCACTCCAGACATAACCATCCTTTCTGTCTGCACTCCTGCTCCGGCTGCTCTTGGGTCTCACATCTGTGTTTTTAAGATTACTGTCCTTATTCTCTGCCATTTCGACAGCTCTGCTCCCCAAGTTTCCAGAAAGCGCAGTTTTTTCTTGCAGGGTTTTCTACCCAAGGAAGCTTCTTTGTGGTGCTTTCTGAAAGTATCTGAGGACAAAGAGAAGACAGCTAAGTTAACAGCTTTGCATGCACACAACACAAGATGAATGCCTGTGTATGCATGACAACAGCGACAATTAATTGTTAGCCACCTATAAATAACGATCAAGCTGAATTCTTGAGAGCCCTCCACAAATCCTGGTCCGATCCCAGCCAAGGATCTTAAGCCTTCCTTGTAAAAAGCATCCTCCAGAATAAACAATTTGATGTATCTTTAGAGCCCCTATTCTGACTATGCAGCAGAGCAGAAGGTTGGAGGTGCTGGCAATTCTCTTTTGCAAGGGAACATTTGAAGATGAAGCACTTCACATGGCAGGTGACGCTGCTTTAGTTGTTTTTTGAGCAAATTCTGCATCTCTTCCAAATAACCTTTCAAGAAGAAACAAGGCAGAGCAGAAACAAGTAGGTCAGAGTACAAAGAGCTACTGTACCTAGATGATACGCCTGTTTGCTGCTAATCCACAGAGTGGGGTGCCAGAGATCTTTTTCTTAACTGACACTTTTGGGTCACTTTCTGGATAAAAAAAAATAAATTCTATCAGTCACAGATTCTGCCAATTTCTGAAAGCTGTTTTCCTTCGCCTTTTAAACCGGAGCAGGAAAATACTGAGCCCCCAAGGGATTGAAATATCTGGGGCTTTACATACTGAAAAGGATTAAAACAAATCCAGTCCCTTACTAAAAGCAATTTTAAAAGGCCATGAAAGATGGAACCACTTATTACTCATTAGAGAAGAAAGTTTACATTATTAAAATCACTGCTGCTTTGAGACCCACAGTTGCTGATTTCATTCGCTTTTGTTTTCAAAAATGCAGTGAATTCTCAACTAGATAAGAGATCTCCTTTTGAATGTTGCTCTTTGAAGAACAAAAATCCCTCTTTTGATTGCTCAGTTGAAAGTAGAGCAGAGATATTTTTTTTTTAAGGAACATAGCCAGCAATATGCTGTGTATGATATGTATGATATGATATTCACCCTGCTGAGGCATGGCAGGATGCAGAACTGCTTTCCATCACACCCCACCATGCCTTTGCACCAACACGAGATTCCGAGCCTGCTGTCCACCGTTGGTTTTTAAAACTAATTGACCTGGTAAATATTAAGCAGGAAAAGAAAAGGGCATCCACTTCCTCTCTCCATTCAATTCGTCCTCATCATTAGGATTAGCCAGCATGACACAATCTCCCTGCAGTCCCCCAGGGGCTGAGCAGGCTGAGGTCTTGCCTCTGCTTTCAGTAAAGAGAAAGCCTGCTGTGCCAGAGGCTTACATGCAATCTGCAGACCAAATGCAACCCAGATGGAACTTGTGCTGAGAATTTTTGACATTGTGTTCATTGCTTACAATCCACAAACCTGGGGGGGGTGGAGAGGAAAAGGGAAGGGAAAGGTGGAGCAATGTGAGGAGATGAAGGAATGTGGAATGAGGGTAAGAGAGAAAACATTGCAAATATGTGGGAAAAAAAAAACAACCCTGGTGTTAGAGGCAGCTGGATGAACAATCCCTCAGTGGTTGTGGAAGCAGAGAATGTGTCCACATTTCAGCAATTACAAATCATCAAATATTAAAGACCGTTTTCTTCTCTCAAGGTTTTACACACTACTTTTCAGTGAAAACACTGCAGATGTAATACTGACAGAAGAAAGACTGCATTTAAGTGAAACTTAAACTGCCTTTATTTGGACCAAAACTCAGTGACTGCTTCTGCACTATCTCTATTTTTCATCCAGAATGGAGCACTGAGTTTTCTACACAATGACTGAAAAAAAGCCCCATAAACCTATTCTAGATTCAGTCTGTAGGAATCTACTAACTCTATACATGGCATTTTTAATTGGAAAGGGAAATCTCATTTCATAGAATCACAGAATGGCCCGGGTTGGAAGGGACCTCAAGGATCATGAAGCTCCAGCCCCCCACCAATGCAGGGCCACCAACCTCCACATTTCACAGCAGCCCAGGCTGCCCGGGGCCCCATCCAACCTGGCCTTGAACACCTCCAGGGATGGACGGGGCATCACAGCCTCTTTGGGCAGCTGTTCCAGCACCTCACCACTCTCATAGCACAGAACTTCCCCCTGACATCCAACCTCAATCCTCCCTCCATTTAGGGTACAAAGTCAGGTACTTAAAAATTAGGATATGACAGTTTGTAATTGACTTTGAAACCTTTAATTACCTCATCCTGCACGCCCAGACCGTATAAGGAATAAGAAGATGCAGAATATGGGATTTTAATTAAAAACTTTGAAACGTACAAAACCCAAAAGTGCCGAAAAGGTCTGATATCCCCCGGCATGACAGCACAGCATTACTGCTGAAATTACTTTGGTGTTTTCTGTCACCTCTGCCTTGTTGAGCTGTTCTTGTATTTAATTGCAAAGCCACGTTCCACTTCCTACCTTTCCTCCATCACGTCCCAGTGGTATCTGAACCCTGCAACTCAAAGTGAAGCGATAGCACATGATGTTGTAAGACATGCACCATTAGCCAGCAGCACAGAAAGCTGCTCCCAGAGGCTGATGGCTGCTGGGAGCAAGGCACAATCCTGCCACGTCACAGAAGTAATCATTCATCAGACATCCATGGAAAGAGTGCAGAGTGGGTGAAGAAAACGGGACATCATCCTACTAAAGCCAAATGTGAATCTGACCTTGTGGAGGAAGAGTGAAGGATAGCTCAGCACGCACCCCAGCACCACATGGAATGCCCAAACCCCTCTGTCTCATGTTCCAACCAGGAGTCGTGCCTTCATACTTTTCCCAATCCACAACTAAGAGCCCTGTCTGTAAAATGGCAACTAAAAATGCTTTAGGTATGCAGACATAAAGGACAGTGGTGCATTCAGTGCTGTATTACCCTTAAGGCCACCTACCTAAACCGACCATCCCCTACACTGCACACTTGTGAGGAAATACAATGTTGTACCTATATCCCTTAATGGCTGAATGCAACCGAAAGAGCAGAAGAGGAAAGGGAGAATAAAAACCAGGGAACACAGAGTGTACTTTTCCCTACAGGCAATGCTAAATGGGAAAGTCGTGCTCCGCACAGCTTACATACGTCAGTTCTGAGATCTCTCCTTCTGCAAAAAGTGAAGAGACAAGCACTGGTAGAGAATGAACAGCACAGATACGATTAGTCCTCCGCCTACAAAAGCTTCCTTTGAAGTGGGGATACCTTAGGCATCTCAGAAGCAGATGTATTTGACAAAAAACCTGATGTTCACAATTCTAAGCGAGCGGCAGAACAAAAGCAACATGCAGGGATAAACAGAGTTCACATCAGGCCATGGGATCCAGCTTGCAGTTCAAGGTTATCCAACACTGCTGTGGCTTGCAATCCCCGAGGAGAGGCAGCGGGGTGGGTTCTGTTGTTGTTTTCACCAGGGCACAGCTCCCTGAACACGCAGAGCCTCTCCGGCTCCGTCCGCAGGCTCTGGAGTGGATGGGGCAGCAGCTGTTCCAGGTGCTCTTTCCTCCCAGCACTGATGCCCTGACACTAAACTTCAGGCCTCCCAGCCAGCTGCAAAATGCCATCTCAGTGCTTATCTGTGAGAAGGCACATTCAGCCTCACCATAAGCCTACTTATATCACTTGCAAAACACCCAGTAACTCCATCAGCAGAATCAAAACTCTAAGCGTAGGCAAATTCCCCTCCCCCCTTCCAATAACTAGTGAATTGCTTTAACTAGATATTTACACTCTGGACCCTTGCCTCAAGCCTCCAAGTCCCTTCTGTGAAGCTGCTTCAGTCTCTGTGCAAAGAAGAAAGAGAATGTCATAACATCCCCTGGGTGCTGGTTGAAAAGCTGCCTGCAGCCCAACCTCCAGCCCTCCAGAGCTGGAGAGTCTGTCCTGGGCACCACAAGGACAGAGGCCCCATTGCCTCTGTGGGCAACCTGCTCCCATCTGCGTGACCCTCATGCAGAAAGCACTTAGCAGGTTTGCTGTTCTTGTACAGAAAAGCCAAAGGGTCACTGTATGGTAACTCTAATCGTTTCTAAAAGGGAAGATTCATACGCTAAATTAAATGAATCTTGTTATTTTTTTTTTTCTAGTCTTTCTTTCTGACAAAAGCCTGACAAAGAAACGAAAAGGAAAAACGCTCCAATTTATTACAACTTACATAGAAGTCATTTCAAGAATCTCTCAGCAATCACATGCTGTTTTCATTACTTTCACCCAATTAAATTTTGGCTGCGAGACCGCATTTTAAAACCTGACCTTCCACTGAAGTTGAGCTGCTATTGACTTTTTTTGGAAAAAAGCCCAGCCTATTAAGAGTAACAGTGAGTTTCAACTCCTCTTAACTTATTTTTCTCCGTTTTGAATGCGTTTATTTTGATTTATGATACAGCATCCAAAATACCTAACTCTAGAATGGAGCTCTACTCCAGCTTTCAACTAATTAAAGAAATTATCACATGTACAAAACAGAAATTACTGCCTGAAGATACAGCTGGTAAACCAGAATGACAGAAGCAATTGCCTGGAAGTACGCCCGATCCCCATTGAGTCTGTATATTCCCAGAACTACAGGGCATGCAGCAACACCTCCCTCAACCCCAAAGCAGGGCTCTTTTATTCATACCTGAGATGTGGAAGAGGCTTGGAAAGCTCAGACCTGCTGCTTTCAAGGCACCCTGTACATGGGTTGCAGGAGAGCTGGGCAGAGCGCTCAGCAGCCTCTCAAGCACTAAATCAGGAACAGCTTTATGTCCCATGACCAACACCTCACTCGTGCTCCACCCAGAAACCCTGCAGGTGAGCAGCACGCTCCCACCCTGCCACTTCTGCCCTCCCAACCAGCTACACCTCCTCATAAAGCCAGCTGCTTTAATTTCCAACTGGATTTAAAGGCTAACCTTGATGCCTCGTTACTTCCAATGGGACAGAGCCAGGGTGCCCTGTTCCCTTGGCCAAGTGACCTGCAAACCCACAGAACCCAAAAGCTTTCCCAGGAATCACAGAACTCTTCCAGCAGGCAGCATCTCTGGACTGTGAATTGGGACATCTGCATGAAGCTGAGCTTTTATACCATAAAATGTTTCAGGTGCAGTTTGCACGAGACATTCTGCAAACTAAAATAAATAATTAGAGGCATAATAATACAGCTGGCACACGCTTCTCTCAGCCCCAGGAGCTTGCTATAAGAATAGCTTGGCCTTCCCACTCATCCGGTAAGTGGTTCAGCTAGAATCACGGTGCTAGCACACATTATCCTCTCCAGAAATCACGCTTTGCTGAGATATGTCAGGGTACACCCATGGAAAACATGTCTTCACACAGCTGCCACGGGGTTTAATAATGAAATCCAGGCATATTCATTAAAAAAATTAAGCAAAGGCAAAAACGAAGCATGCCTACTTGGCAACGCTGCCTCACTCATTCATGAAAGTAGCAACACAGTGCTATGAAGAGCCCGGTCGCATTTCCAGCACAAATAGATCCAGTGCTTGCCCAGCACCGATCGAGGGGTGAAACTGAGGATCAAAGGGCTCTGCCTGCAAGCCATTTTCCTTAGAAGAAGGAAGAATTTGGGCCAGAACATTAAAATTACATAAAGGAAAAGCAGAGAACTACTACCCTTTTCTTTTCCGCTGTGCCCCGGGGGCGGGCCCCCCCGGATTATTTTCCGTTTATTTCAGGTACGCCAAGCTCTCACACGTCTCATCCTTTAAGAAACATAAAGAAGCTCAGCTCCTATTTTGCAGCCTACGGACACACTTCATGTCGTATCGTATCGCGACCTGCTTCCAGCCCCAGCTGTGCTGACAGAGGCACGGCACAGCTTTGACCCGCGCGGATGGCAGCAGCCCTGTGCCACCATTCGGGACCCGTGAGCCCGAGGAGCTCCTACAGCACGTTCACTGAGGCAAACCGTGCAGGCGAAGAGGAGGAAGAGAAAGAAGGAAGGAAGGAATGCAGGCAGGCCGCCCGGCTCGGCTCCGCACCACCGCGCTCCCCGCGTCCCCCTCGCCGCTCACCTGCCGCTGCCGCCCGGCAGTCGTGAGGAGGCGGCCCCGCTCCGGCTCCGTCACCTGCCGGATCTCAGCCGCCTCCGAGCGGTCCCGGCCTCGCCCGCCGCCGCCATCCCGCTGTCTGCCGGCCGGGCCCGGCCCCCGCCGCTCGCAGCTCCGCCCCGTGTCCTGACGGCGCGCTGACGGAGCAGGGCCCGGCCCCGGCGCGGGCGGGAGCGCGGGAAGGCTCGAAGTGGAGGTTGGGACGGGCCGCGTGAGGTAAGCTGAGCTGAGCCGAGCTGAGCTGAGCGCGGCCTGGGCCCGGCGCCCGGCATGGGGCGGGGGAGCTCTTGGTCCGCACCCCGAGGGGCTGCGCGGCTCTGGGGCCGCTGCTACGGCGGTGAGGCCGCCTGAGCCTCTCTGTTTTCCTCCCCGTTTGGGGGTCATGCTGGGTTACGGCCCTATTGGGGTGCAGCGCTTCTAGCCTCCGTGGGCGGAATTCCCCATCTGGGGCTCTTCCTAAAGTCTTTTCACGCTGGATGTGGTTATGCCGAGCTTTTCTTTCTTTCTCTCTCTCTTTTTTTTTTTTTTTGGTGTGACTGTCATGTGAGGGGATGCTGCTTTTCTATTTGCTGTAAGGAAACGGGATTGTTTTTCTACTCGGGATAAACTTCACCTCATACAGAAAGAGCAAAAAGGGCCCCGTATATGAGATAAATCCCGCGGTGAGGTATTAACTGTGCTTGACAGAGGTCTGTGCTTCTTCCTGTGATTCTGTGATTCTTTCTTTAAAAAAATTGATGTTATTTCCCACCCTTGTTTGACAGGAAAGAAGAAAAATGCCGTCAGCACAAAAGCCAATGCGGTATGGACACACGGAGGGACACACGGACGTGTGCTTTGATGACAGCAGCAGGTAACTGCCCCAATCCTAGAGAGAAGGGGAAAATATCATCATAAAAATCATTCCAGGGATGGGACACCTCCCTGCGAGGACAGGCTGAGAGCTGGGGCTGTGCAGCATGGAGAAGGGAAGGCTTTGGGGAGACCTGAAAGCCAGCTTTGGGTATCTGAAAGGTCTGTAAGAAAGAAGGGGACGGATTCTTTAGTGGGGTCTGTTGTGACAGGACAAGGGGAAATGGTTTCCAACTAAAAGAGGGAGAGTTAGATTGGTCATAGAAAAGATGTTTTTCACAGTAAAGGCTGTGAAGCACTGGCACAGCTTGCCCAGAGAGGTGGTGGATGGCCCTGCAGACACCCGAGGTCAGGCTGGATGGGGCTCTAAGCACCTGATGGAGCTGTGGATGTCCCTATTTATTGCAAGGAGTGGGACCAGGTGGTCTTGAGGGGTCCCTTCCAGCTCAAACAATTCTGTGACCACCTAGGGGATGGATGATCACATTCCTGTCTGTTGCTTTCTGAGAATTATCTCTTCAGCTGCAATACTGGACTGGTGGACCTATGACCTAGCTTGGTCTGGCACATCCTTTATTCGTCTTTGTTGAGAACAGTAGGTGTGTAGGACGTACAGAGTCATTAAGGTTGGAAAAGACCTCTAGGATCATCCATCACCCCCAGTATTGCCTACTAAACCATGTTCTTTAATAGTGCATTTCCATGCTTTTTAAGCACCTCTAGGGATGCTGACTGCACCACCTCCCTGGGCAGCCTGTGCCAGCACCTCATCTCTCTTTGGGATCAGTTTCCTATCCTATTCCTATTATGTTTCCTAATATCCAACCTGACTCCCCCCCGGTGCAACTCAAGGCCATTACTTCTCATCCTATCACTGGTTACCTGGGAAAAGAGGCCGACCCCTACACACACACATGTATAAGATCCTCTATATATTCTCTTTTACAGAAGTGATTTCATAGACTCTAAATGTATCTTGGAAGAAAATATGTTTGCATATGCTGTAAGAAGTCAAAGCTATATCTGTCTCCAGCAAACATGACAGTTGAACACCATGTTAATATTTTTATGGTTCTGTAGGTCTGAAACGTGTTAAGCTTGTTAAACTTAAGTCAAGTGTGTGTTAACGCTCTTAGTTCTGCCCTCAGCTGCAAGGTAAATTTTCAGAGGTTTAAGAAGCAATTAAATGCTCAGCTGGCAGTGAAATCAGTCCTCTGAAAAATTCCATCCAGATCCTGGTGAGCATGGATTGATAAGTAAAGTTCAGTTCAGTAGTGCCAGGCCCAGCGGGTTCTCAGAGGTAGCAGCACCATGTTGTGCTACCAGACTTGTATTTTTTGTCACGTTTATTAAGTACAGTGTTCAGTGAATTATGATTCATATGTATTGTGTTGCAGTAAATAAAAAACAACCTACACTTCGTTTTCATTTGGTTCAAATCCTGTGTCTTTGAACAGCTGCATCGTAACCTGCGGCAGTGATGGAGACGTTAGGATTTGGGAAAACCTGGATGATGATGATCCAAAGTCCATTAATGTTGGAGAGAGGGCTTATTCATGTGCTCTGAAGGTATGGTAATTAACAGATCTGTTACACTGTGTCGTGCTGATGTTGATATTTGTCTGTTGAGATACTGCTGGTGTTCTTAAGTGACGTTTACACGTAAATTGAGGTAATATCTGGAAAAGGCAGGAATGATACTGTGTGCAGCACATGTCAGTCTGTTTGTCTTCACATCAATGTATGGGAAACAGCACTGAGTGGGGGTTAATCAGTGGCAGGTTTTGTTTAAAGTTGAGCATACCGGCACTTGGTATCTTTGTGTCAGTGAAAATATTTAAGTAATACTGAAAAGCACTTTTCAAAAAGCCTCTAGAATTGTTGAATATTTTAGCTAATGAAGTACTTTATGTAAACAAGAGTACTTCTAACAATTCATTTTTCACCATGTAGGCTTGTAGAGGAATTATTCATTATACTAAATCTCTGTAATGTTCTTTTTTTCCCCACTCCCCTCACAGTCAGTTATAATTATTCCAGACTTTGATCTCCTTTTTGAAAAACAAACCAAGCAGATTAAACTCATTATTCAGTGAACTCTGTAGACTGTTTCAGTATTTTCTCACAATGTCAGTCACTAG
Source organism: Centrocercus urophasianus (assembly GCF_019232065.1). Lineage (NCBI taxonomy): Eukaryota > Metazoa > Chordata > Aves > Galliformes > Phasianidae > Centrocercus > Centrocercus urophasianus. The sequence continues at coordinate 49,515,837 of NW_024884586.1, forward strand.
AAGTTTCCCAGCAGTTTATGGTGCAGCTGATTCCTCCTCTTCTGCCCATCCCAGCTCAGAGGCTCTGCACTCCTGTTGAAGGGTATATGAAAATAGAAAGCCAAAAGCTTGTTTTGTGTGGCTCTGTTCTGAGGTCCAGGGAATTATAATATTTGTTAATCAAAAAATTACTTTCCTGAGTCAGTGTCTGGTAATGCTTTGAGTTTATATATATATGTATATATAATTAATATATATATTAATAATTAGTTGATATTTAGCTCTCAAAATTGGTACTAGACCAGAATTCAGACATTTTGCTCCCCTTTATCCCTTCCCCTTCCTTCCAAGTCGGAGGAGAACAAGATTTGTCTTGAATAGTAATTAATGTAAGAGCATACAGATTAGAGGCTCTTCTGTCACTTGGCTGACTTGTTCTGCTGTTTGAAGTATGGCCTGCTCTGTTTATTTCAATGCTAAGGCAGTTCCTTGTAGTGAACTAGATCTAGATCTAGAAACTGTGGTTGTAAATAAGAAGGTAAATAAGTTAACTTTATAAATTTGTGTAATAGAAAGTAATTCTCTTTAATACACTTCTTTGTGTATTTAGCTTGAGAATTCTCACACAAATTCCTTTGTGTGCAATTATTCTTATGTTATGTTAGTAATAGAGGGTCCAAAATGTTGTCTTTATGGCAGATAGGAATTCTAGAAGTCTCCATCTGTTCTTCAGGTATCGTAAAATAAAGTTTGCAGGGATAAAGGAGAATTTAAAATTGGTTTTCAACTCGTTGTGGTTTTGAAGGGGAGTCTAACAGATGAAATAAATGAGAATTCATACAGATGTATGGTTTTAAAGCTAATCGTTTGAAAACATATTCCAAATTACTGCCTTAAAACATCTTTCTTCTTTTTCAGACATTCCTTGTATCTTCCTTTTAACATAACTTGTGCACATTCCCCAGTCCCCACTGCTTTGAGTGTGTTTTGCTGTTGGTTTTCATCAAGTCACTTCCAGTTGCTCACACAAAGTGAGGGGGGTTTTGAGTGAGTTCATCAGTGTCAGAAACGGTGAAAATTAGTGCTGAATACAGGAGGGAAACATCTTGGTTGTAATGTTTGGACATCAGTGGGAACAGTCGTGTGTTCTTAGCTTATTGGAAAGGACTTTTAGCTCTAATCTCTTGTTTTTCTTATTTTGTCAGGTTATTTAGCTCTGGCTACTGCTTTCTTTTTGTTCAACATCTTTACTATAACTTTAGGCTTCTTTAAAAATAAGAAAGAAATGCAGCATTTTTCAGTACGCTGCCAAAACTTGTTGCTGCATGCAAGTGAGGAATAATATTGTCACTTCAGGAAGACATGCTACTGTTCCAAGCTTAGGATAATTATCTCTTTGTTTTGCAATCAATTTTAACCTGGAATAATTTTTTAGTAGACATCTCCCTTCTGTTTCTGAAAAGGACAAAGCTCATGAACTTCTCATCTTTCCCTAGTGAAGTTTAACTGTCAAGTTTGGTCCAAGGCTGCCCTCTCCTGATGATGTAGCGTATTGATCGACACAGGGTGCAACATCCTTCCTGTTCTAAGAGCTTTTTTACCTATTTAAAAGGATGTTTTTTTCTATCCAACTGAAGAAGAGCAGACGGTTCTTTGAAATTCATTAGTGACTTTTCAGGGTATTTGTTATTTTAGTGAATATGCAATTACAGAACCACAGAACCATAGAATAGCCAGGGTTGGAAGGGACCTCAAGGATCACGAAGCTCCAACCTCCCTGTGCCATGCAGGGCCACCAACCTCCACATTTCACAGCAGCCCAGGCTGCCCAGGGCCCCATCCAACCTGGCCTTGAACACCTCCAGGGATGGACGGGGCATCACAGCCTCTCTGGGCAGCTGTTCCAGCACCTCACCACTCACAGCAAAGAACTTAAGTTGGGAAGGTCTCGATGATGTAAATTGCCATATAGTTAACATAATGAATTTTAACTGTACTGAAACAACTGGAGTGTATTTCTACAGCACTGAAACAAGGAGAATCATTGTATTAGTTTTTAAGTAGTTGGGTTAATGTGAGAAAGTAGTAAAGTTGTTGTGCTACTCTGTATTTTTAATGGAAGAAATACAAGGTAAAAGAGTGTTTCCCCCACTACTTTTGCTGTCACATGTCTTTTGGAACTACTAAAGTCAATCTGCCCAAATATTGGGAACATCAACTCATTTCTTTGGCTTCTTGGGCATAAATGTAGTTTCACCAGTACGTTTTATGTTGTTGCTTGTTTTTCTTTTGTTCTCTTTTTAGAATGGCAGATTGATCACAGCAGTATCAAACAACACTGTTCAGATACACACGTTTCCTGAAGGAGCTCCAGATGGCATCCTTACTCGTTTTACCACAAATGCAAACCACGTTGTCTTTAATAGTGATGGTACCAGAATTGCTGCTGGATCTAGGTAATGTGTGCATCATAAGGAAAGGCATTGCTGTTGTTCAGAGTGTGGCAGCTTCCTCACACAGTGATTTTTACCCTGGGGTTATTAATCCACATACCTCTGAGGTTTTAAAGTAATGCGTAATGCCTTCCAGGGAGGGTGGCAGTGGGGGAATGAATGAAAAGAACTGTTAAGCAGCAATTCTCTGGGAGGCATTTGATCCACTAAATAGTTTTAGGAAGGAAGTGTGGTGTTGTGAAATAATTCCTGCTCTTGAGGAGCTTTGAATGTTTTCAGCTTTCAGTCCTGTAATGCAGAAGCACAAGTGTTTGCCCACATGGATCTCACTGCAGCATCAAGGATTTTGTTACTGCGTGCTAAAGATAATGGCCTGTCTCATCAGCGTTGTAATGTGGCAGATGTATGTATGCACACATGCAGAAGTTGGCTGAGTGCTGATCTGATGAGCTTTTTAGGCACTGTGGCTAATCCAGACTGCCTGCTTGCTTCTCTGTTGGAATTTGTCCTCCATCCCTGCAGCAGAGATGGCTGAACGTTACATCTGCTGCCTGCCTCCTCGAAGTGTGAAGTGAACTAGAAAGCAGTTTGGATCGATGCTGGGCTGTAAAGCCTGGCAGCTGCAGAGCAGACATGCCAGCTCCACCAAAAGTGGGAGACTGGAGAGCTGGGGACAGTAACTGCTCTAATCTCTAAATCTGACAGAGATCATGAATTTGGGCTCTTTGCCAGTGCTCATTTCTGAGGGAACAGCTCTGCCCCAGGCTGAGACTTTGATTTGAGAGATAAAGCAGACAGCAAATTCCTTCTGCTTCCAAAAACTTTTACCCCCCAGTCAGTACTTCTACAGCCTGATCAGGGCCCTCACATGAGATGCTGTAAAATTGAGCTCCCCCCTTGATGAGACCTTCTGTAACACACTGAAGGAGGTCGACAGCTGTGGCATAGGGGAGTACAGCTAAGAAGGATTGCTTTTGTTATCACAGATTTCTCAGTTTTTCGGTGAAGTCTGTACACTTCAGTTTTGTGGCAGCTTAATGTAGTTAAAGGAATGGCTAATCTTATAAAATGAGTGCCTAAAATTAAGTTCCCCTTTGAAAACATAGCAGTGAAGTAGCACAGGGAACAGTACTGAAAGGTTCTGACAGGAGCTCTTTGGCTTAGAAGTTATTAGCGTGGCTGCTTTGAATTCAACTGTAGTAATGTTTGTCATTTTGGAGGAGGGAATAAAGTTTAAAAAAATGTAAATAAATGATAATAATAATAACAAATATGTAGATCTGATACTGGTCTTAATAATCTTGTTAACAGCTTTACAAGATGAAGCATTTGCTCTGCCTTTTTTGACCAAGAGAATTATTTGTAATAAATGCAGGTTCCATTTAACAGGTAGTTCTTGTAAAGTCAGCTGGTGGTATCTAAGCACCAGTTTTCCCTCAAGTTCATAAAATACTGTGTTTAGCAGCTGTGTGGTCTGTATGTATGCCATGTCTTCAACCATATTTCATGAACTTTCATTTGAATGAAAATTATCTTTTGATGAAGATAATCTGTCCTTGCTCTTATTGTAACAAACGTTCAGACTCTTCTCCTTTAGGTTGTTCTTCCCAGCAGATAACTGTTGTCCAAATTGATGTTTATTACTGTAAACAAATACTCTGTCACCATTGATACCAATGTTAATGCTTTTATCTCTGTGCCATTGTAATCTACAGTGACTTCATGGTCAAAGTTGTGGAGGTGGCTGACAGCAGCAAACAGAAAACGTTCCGAGGACATGATGCACCTGTTCTAAGCCTGTCTTTTGACCCCATGGATATTTATCTGGTAAAAATACTTCCTTGTTTACTTTCTACCTTGAATTTCCTTTTCCCTGTGAGAAAAAAAAAGAAATATTTGTTGAGTGAAATGAACAAACAAACAGAACCAAGTGAGTGGGCACATAAATCTTCATTGCTGTTGACTGCTGAAACTACTTGGAATTACCAAGATGATTTGACAGAAGGTTTTAAGTCTTAAAACAGTTTAAACAAGGCTTTCTTTTTAAAAGTGCTTATGCATTCTATATCTGAATTGTTGGTTATAGCATTTAAGTTCATTTGCAAAACTCTCTTCCATAGGCATCAGCAAGCTGCGATGGTTCTGTCAGAGTATGGAAAGTGGAAGATCAGGTAAAAGGCATTCCTTTCTGAGTTGAGTGTTTCATGGGAAAACAGGGATTTCACAGGCAGCGAAAGGAACTGGACTGAAATAACCCTGCTGGAATAAATGCTGCTTATGTTTTTATGTGTTATCAGTAACAGCTGACAGCATTTACAAAAACTGTGTATATAGGGGGGTTCATATGCATGTAAAAGGACAGCTATGCTTTAAAACACCTGGAAGAAGACATGCTGGATGTTGAATACTGGCTTTTTTTAGTAAGAAATTTGAGTGTACTTTATAGAATGCTTTTATCTATTTCTGGGAGAAATTCTGAGCTGGAGCATGAAATGCTGCCTGGGCTCTGGGCTGTTATCCTGTGGAATCCCTGATTTTTTTTCTGTCCATCTTTCTTAATTGGCCAACATCGTGTATTTGGTCCTCAGCATATTCAAAAATGACCCTCTGTGCAAAGGTAACAGCACTGGATGCCTTTTTGTCTTAGAATTACAGAATCATAGAGTGGTTTGGGTTAGAAAGGGCCTTAAATATCATCCAGTCCTTACTCCCCTGCCATGAGCAGGGATACTAGGGTTTCAGAGTATCATCTGTTGCTTTCAGGGTTACACAGTAAACTTTATGCTAATAAACTGTTGTCTAGGTGTGTTTTGTTTTCATTTACCTTTCCTGAGCTCTCTGTGAATTACCAATCAATTTTCAGACTGACTAGTGGCTTCTTTGACTTGGGTTTAGGAAGGGATTTGGGATTCACATGCCATGATCTCTTCTCACTTGTGACAGGTGACAGGATGAGGGGAAATGGCCTCAAGTTGCACCAGGGTAAGTTTAGGTTGGCTATCAGGACAAACTTGTTTACAGAAAGGGTTGTTAAGCACCTCAATGGGCTGCCCAGGGAGGTGGTTGAGTCACCATCCCTGGATGTGTTGAAGAACTGTTTTGGTGTGGTGCTCAGGGCCATGGCCTAGCAGTTAGGGTAGTATGGTCAGGTTGTGGTTGGACTTGATGATCTTTAGGGTCTTTTCCAACCTGGGCAATTCTGTGATTCTGTGTTCAGTGAGATGATGCCCACTTTCCTTGGTAGAGGTCTTTGTGCAGTGGTGCATTCATCTCTCTTGCTCTCTGCTTATGGCACGCAAACCTGGTTTGCCAAGGACTCAAGGTTCAACTTACTGCATTTCAGTCTTTTTTATTTGTGGAGATGGGGCCATGTTGTAATGAGTCCAAGGCTATTGAGAAGGGCCTTGGTATGCTGTTTTTTAGAAACAATCAAAAGACAACAGCAAAAATAATCAATTGCAAACTTTACAGCAGTTTTTCTCACATAAGAGGGATGTAAATCACAGATTGAAGAACATAATACTTAAGAATTACAGTCATTGGGCTCAGCTTAGCAATATTTATGTCAAATAGTTCAGGGCACGTAAGAAATAAGATTTGGTGAGCCTGCTGTCTCTGCTGGCCTTGCAGTCTAAGGAGCTTGAGAAGGTTTCGAGTGAACCTATAATAAAGCAGTTCTGCATATACATATGGGATTGTTTTTGCTAAATGCCATTACTGGCTGGACGAAGTATCCATGCAGAATTATTCCTGTAAGTATAATTAGGAATGTACTTTGCTTGTGCAATTGCTACTTTTTCAAACAAAAACATACTTCTAATGTGAATTTCATACTGACAGTGGGTGCCTTTTAGGGCACTTAGGCTAACTGTGTCCTGGGGCTGTGGCAGTGATGTATGGGCATCTGTGCTGTAGGAGAACTTAGCAATGCATTCATCTTTACATTGCTGTTGTAAGATTCAGGCTGCTGTGTGTCCCCTTGCTACAGTCAGTCTGGATTTGACAAGAGGAGTTTGGCCAGATTTCTCTCTTTGTAACCTAAATGTATGAGCTCTTTTGTTCTGTATGTCATTAAAAATACTTTTGCTGTGATCTTAACTCATAAGTACTTGCATTGTAATTAAATATTTTCAGGTCTACATTGGCAAAATATTTTTCAGTCTTTTTGGATATATATAGATACAGATATATTTTTTTTGAAGTAGTAGGTACTTGTATGAAAGAGTTTATTAAAGTTCTAAAAATTATATGCCTTTTTTCCTTCTAGCTTTTTCCACAGAATCACAGAATGGCGTGGGTTGGAGGGGACCTCAAGGATCACGAAGCTCCAACCCCCCACCAATGCAGGGCCACCAACCTCCACATTTCACAGCAGCCCAGGCTGCCCAGGGCCCCATCCAACCTGGCCTTGAACACCTCCAGGGATGGACGGGGCATCACAGCCTCTTTGGGCAGCTGTTCCAGCACCTCACCACTCTCCTTTCAGGCTTTTAAAAATACAGTAGATTTTCATAGAACTGGAGAACTCATTTTTGAATATTTTGTTTTCAGACATGCGTGACAAACTGGCTGCTGCTGCAGAAATGTAATGATGTGATAAATGCTAAATCCATATGCAGGCTTGCCTGGCAACCTGGCAGTGCCAAGGTAAGTGACAGATTGTTGTAGCCACATCGTAATCCTTCGTTTCTCTTTGTACAGTAGAACTCAATCCAGGCAAGTCCAAATTCCAACTCCAGAGAGTAAGGAAAACATTTGGGGTGAAGTTCACTTTTAGGAAAAACAACAACTTGGAAGTGTTTGCTCGCTTAAGTGCCAGACTGTGTTTGGCAGCAGTCCATCTGTCAGCCCCAAACAATGTTGAACAGTCACACTGTGCTGAGTAGGAAGGAACATTGTGCATGAGGGAAATGACCTAAGTGTTCGCAGCAGAGCGTCAAAGGAGTTCAGTCTCTCTCTGGGTAAATTTTATCAATTAGTAATCTTGCTCTGCAAATGTCACCGAAGTAGTAAACTATTCCTGACTTAGTGGATGGTATCCCTGCCTGTGGTAGGAAGGTTGGAACTGGATGATCTTTAAGGTCCCTTCCAACCCAAACTGTTCTATGATTCTTTTCAGCTGAAGAACAGAGTTAGTGCTGCTGTGGGTAATGGTGGTGCTGATGATAATACATACTATGTATCCAGTGATTGTACATGTGCTGATGCAAGAGCACTATGTACAGATCACTTAGCACAAAGAGGGTAAGGAGGAGGGAAGTTTGCATAGCTGTGTAGATGTCTCTGTATCATTTAACCTAGAGCACACCTGCCCCAGCTGGTAACACAAAGGAGAGAGGAGCAGATAGATTCAAACCTGTATGAAATGAGGCATGCTGCATCATACTTCAAGTAAAGGACAGAGAATTGAGCAAAAGGTGGCAATTTGGGAAAAATTGCTTGGTGGCTTTTGTTCTTGCCTGCTGTCTGGAAGGATGAATAATAGGTTCCGTCAAACTATCAACATTCTAGTATGCAGGGTCTAAGGTGTGTTTTCCAGTGGTTTCTCAGAGTTCTGGCTTGAATAATCTTCTATTTCCCCACCTTAGCCTTTTGTGAGCAGTGTCTGCATGTGTCCACTCTCTGAAATACCTAGCATTATGGATTGCTCTTCTGTGGGAGACAGAATGTCACTTAAAGCACAGATTACTTTGTACACATATTGCATAAAAGCACGGACTTCAATGTTTACACGACTTCACTGTCACACAAATGTCATCAGCTGCTTCACTCCTATTATACAGCAGATATTAGGAATCTCTTTAAAACAAAAATAAACAAAACCAACTAACACACAAATCCCATGAAGTAAACAGGCAGCAACAGCTATGCAGGCTTGCTAAATACCAAATGGACTATTTCAGGAACAAGCTATTCAAGTAAGATTTATAGAGAAATTGTCATCTGATAAGAAGAGGGATGGGGAGGAAAGAAGAGGGAGAACATAAGATTTGTGCTCAGAGCACCAAAATTTATTTATGCGTGTTTCTTAGCTGTTGCATAAATAAGAACTTAGAACCTTATGTTGCAGCTGTCATCAGTTTTCTGCCAGAAATAAATGAAGATTAAAATAAAAACAAACATTCTTTGCTGTGTTGCATATGAAAAGCATTGAAGAACCTTGTAATTCGAGATTATTTCAGCATTCTTTACTTTCTCTGTTGGTATTGCAAGGATGCCAAGAGAACTGCTGGACATGTAGGCTGACACTGCTGTAATACTTTTGAATGAAGAAGCTATGCTTTTTGCTTGAATGTTTTCTTGAAAGATAACTTGTTCTAAATTGCCTGATTCTTGTTTCCTTTCAACAGCTGCTGGCAATTCCTGTAGACAAAGTTGTTAAACTATACAGAAGAGAAACCTGGGATAATCAAGTTGATCTATCAGATACTTCCATCACACAGGTAGGTACACAAAACAGCTGCTTGCTAAATCTTCCATACTCTTAAGTGTTCTTCAGCTAGAAATTTACCTTCTGCATAGGATTTTTTTCGCTTCCCACTTTTATTTCTGATCCGATTAACTTGATGTCAGAAACCAAGGCAAGAGATATTAGATGAGTGTCAAACTTGTCTATGTGTCTCTGTTTTTTGTCATGGGTTGTTTGACATGGTTTGTATCACAGCATTTAGTGACAGAAGTTGAGTATTCTGAAGGAGAGTAAGTGTGCTGTCTTTAAAGAATGGTTTTGCTGGGAACTTGGCAGTTGAAGGCAGTTCTAGTTTGGGAAGCTGGATGTGGTTTGTTAAAGATATATTTTTTCCTTCTAGAACATCCATTTTATGCTTCAGAATAGGAATGCTTTGTGTGCATTGGTAATACTCCCTGTAATTTTTCCTTTTTCCTAGCCCCTGAATGTTGTGGTGTGGTCTCCCTGTGGGCAGTACCTGGCAGCTGGAAGTGTGAATGGGAGTATAGTGGTGTGGAAGGTGGCAACCCAGGAGTGCATAGAGAGGTATGTTCCACAATGCCCATAATACATCCTTTTTGTTAAAATAGAAGTTACATCTCCTTAAAACTTATTTGTGCAAATTGAGAACCATTGAATAGTCTACTTGAGATTCACAGGGTAAAACAGTAAGCTTTCTGCTAAAGTTCCACTGCAAACTGTACAGTCATGGAGCACCCCTTGTTGGAAGGGATCCACAGGGATCATCAAGTCCCAGCCCTTTGTCTCCACACAGTACCACCCAAAATCACCCTGTGTCTGAGTGCATTGCCCAAATGCTTTTTCCAGCAGCTTGGGGCCATGCCCACTGTCCTGGGCAGCCTGTTCCATGCCCATCACTCTCTGGTGCAGAACCTTTCCCTAATCTCTACCTGGCCCTCCCCCAACAAAGCTCCATTCTGTTCCCTTAGGTCTAATTGCTGTCACCAGAGAGCAGATTTCCCAGTCCACAGCTCCTTCTAATTAAGTATCATCCACAAACTTAGCTACTATGCATTTAAGTGTGTGTCCAGATTGTTTATAAAAACTTTGAAAGGATTTTACTATAGCCCTTCGAGTCTGAGCCATCAGCCAATTGTTCACCCTTTGTGTTTTGTATGTTGGGCATTTTGTTTAGAGGGATACTGTGAGAAACAGTATCAAAAACTTTGCTAAAATCCAGAAAGATCACATCTATTGGCTTCCATTTGTCATCTAGGTGGACAACCTTTTCATGAAGGGGAATTAAGTTTATCAAGCAGTGCTTTCCCCTTTGAAGACCGTGTTGGCTGTGATCAATGACTACATTGTCTTTCAAGTGTTTTTCAGTAACTCCCAGAATAATCTCCGTAATTTAACCAGGCTCTGAAGTGAGACTGACAGTCCTGTAATTATCAGGGTCTCCTTTCTTGTGCTTCTTAAAAACTGGGACATCTGCCAGCTTCTGGACCTCTCCAGATTTCCAAGACCCTATAAAAGTAATTGAGAGAGGTCTCAGGTTGACATCAGCCAGCTCCCAGAGATGCATCCCATTGAGCCCCATAGGCTTATAGGCTTTAGGTAGAGCAGCGAATCCCACACGGGTGTGGGGTTGGCTGGGGTTTTATTGTCACTACATCACAGTCATCCAACTCAGGCCTCTGAGGATTCCAGAATCTAAAATGCAAATTGCGTTGGCCGGGAATCGAACCCGGGTCAACTGCTTGGAAGGCAGCTATGCTCACCACTATACCACCAACGCTGTGCTGTGCTTGCAAGAACTCCAGGAGGCAGCAAAATAAAGGCTTTAGCTAAAAAATCCCATCTATCTGATCTTACAGATGGTCTCTGCAAGCACATCAGGAGAGAGGGAGAACACAGGCAAGCACAGATTTGGAAGAGTGGTGTCAGGTCTGGGTGGTCCTTGCTGTGATGCAGGGCCACTGTTCAGGCTAGGCTTGAGCAAGGGAGCAAGAGGAGGGCTCTTGCCTTATGCAATTTGGGTGAGGCATACTGGTACCTAATTTCTTGTGCTGATGGGTATTCAGGGGCTGCCACATCATTCCCATGTTCTGCCAGGAAGCAACTTCCACTGATGTCTCTCAGGTAGGAAAGCGGCACTGCTTTGCCTTCCCCCACCATATGTAGTGTGCATAGCTAAAAGAACCTGGAAGCATTTCAAAGGCATTATTTTTTTATTACATTTTAATCTTCTAATTGATTAAAGAATAGTTTTGATGGAAACAGATCTTCAAGTTACAGAGTTCAAGATTGTTGGCAGTAAGATGCAACTGAGGAGAAATACTGACATGTCAGTAAGTCAGAAGGCAGAAAAAGGACAAATAGAACTTTATGTTGGTTAGTTACAGTGAGGAACAGAAGGGGGCTTTATCTATCTTGAGTCAGAAACATGATTGTTACTCTAGTGCATATGTAAGGCCTTAAAGACATTGTGTAAATAATTCATGGGAGGATTGTTTTCTGAGAATAAAGGGAGGAGAAGATAAAGGACTAAATCATCAGTTTGGTACAAGAGAAACAGCCTAATGTTCTTTTTATCACTGGATGGTTCTGGAACATATTGTCTGCTGGGGAATTACTTTGTATTCTGCATGCATCAGGAAGCTGTTGTTTTATGAATATGAATCTGATTGATTTTAAAGCTTAAATTTCCTCCATAGAAAAGGAAGATCTGCTGTATTTTTTAGCATAACTATTTATTCCAAAGGTAATTTATTAATTATTTTGTCACCTGTATATATATACTTATGTTATTTTCATTAGTATTACAAGTGCTTACAATAGAATCATAGATAGAATAATAAAAACTTGAGGGTGTTTGTGCTCTGACAGCCTTAATAAAAATAGGGAATTTTCATGTTCTTTTTAGGATGAAGCATGAGAAAAGTTACTCGATTTGCGGACTGGCATGGCATCCCAAATATGAGCAAATAGCTTACACAGATACTGAAGGAAATCTGGGCTTGTGGGAGGATATCGGTGGTGGAAAGAAACCAAACGACGAGGTGATGAGCACCAGTTATTTCTTACATTGAACTGATAGTTTATGTCAACAAATTGCATGAAACGTTCTCTACTGAGTGTTGAAAGCTCCTTCTTGTGCATGAATTCATTCCTTGAATTCTGTATTCAAAAGAAGATGTAATCATAGAACCACAGAATGGTTTGGGTTGAAAGGGACCAGACCGTCTGGTTCCAACCCCTGCCGTGGGCAGGGACACCTCCCATCAGCTCAGGCTGCCCAGGGCCCCATCCAGCATGGCACTGAGCACCTCCAGGGGTGGGACACCCACAGCTCTGGGCAGTGCCAGGACCTCATCACCCTCATAGTTTAGCATTTTTTCCTAATGCCTAATCTAAATCTACCTTCTGATAGTTTGAACCCATTACCCCTTGTCCTATCGCTACACTCTGATAAATTCCCTCTCCAGATTTTCCCTCCTTTATATACTGGAAGGAATTAGAATTGCTAATAATAATAAAAATAGGTAATAATTATCAACTGATAATTAATTATAATTGATAACATGGTTTTAGGTTGCCAATACTGTTACGAAAGACTATGAAGATCTCTTTGATGGAGATGATGATGACTATTTAAATGGAGATATGATTGAACCACAATCTTCCCCAAACACTGGAGCTAATGAAGATCATGGTGATGATGATGACCTTATGCCAACATCAGGCCATCCAAGACGGGCAATAATTGATGATGATGATAACTCATTAGGTACAGAATAAGCTAATTTTCCAGAGCTCTGCAATGCTGTTATTGAAACGGTTTTTTAGCATCCTTTCTTGGCATCATCTATTTACCTACATTGTCTTATTTTTCCAGATAAGTTTTCACTGTTTTAATGTTTTTACCTATTTTCTGCTGCAATAATAATACTTGGAAGATATCAATATATATGTATGTGTTTGAAACTTTTAGATATTGGAATGATAAAAGCTAGTTCCAATCTACTTGAAAAGGAGGAGGATGATGATGATGATCAGATTGGTGGCTTTCCAGCTTTGCCAACATCATCTACACAGCAGCCTTTCTATGATGGGCCAAGGCCAACTCCCAGGCAAAAGCCATTCCAGTCTGGCTCCACTCCTGTGCATCTCATGCACCGCTTCATGGTAAATCTCACTTCTCTGTGATTATGTAGATGTAGTTGCTTTGTTAATATTGTCCTGGTTTTGCTTGATCTTAATCTGATCTTTCTCAAATCTATATTTGCATGTTGTGGTTTTGTTCTTTTTTATTTATTTATTTATTTTTTAAATGCTTCACAGTGTGAAGCTAACTAGTAAAAAGCAGGCTTTGTGTTAATGCATAATTTTCTGCCTTGTGTTTTGGTTGCTTTTGGTGTAGAAGTAAATATTTGGCTTCAAGACAGAAATACAGTTTGTACCTGTGCTGTGGAAGTCAAATGAATCTGTTTTGAACTTCCTTTTTAGTCAGAATTTGTGGATATTTTTATACTTCTAACACTTGTGCATTCATTATTTCTTTTCTTTATAACTGCAAGCTGTTAACGTTTTATTTTGTAAGGAGAAACATGGCTAAGCAATGAGAACAAAACAGTTTTTTGACCTAGTTGAGCTGTTTTAGAACCAAAACCAGAGCCGCCTGTGTAACTCTTCAGCCTATTCCAGTTTCCCACCTAGTGCTGGTTCAGGTGGTTATCTTACAGCAGGCCATTTGAGGGCAGTCAATATGATGCACGATTTTGTTATTTCTTTTTAATAGGTTTGGAATTCTGTTGGTATCATTCGTTGTTACAACGATGAGCAAGACAACGCTATTGATATAGAATTCCATGATACCTCCATACATCATGCCACCCACCTCCCTAACTCCCTGAACCACACCATGGCCGACCTCTCTACTGAAGCTATTTTATTGGCCTGTGAGAGTACAGAGGAACTTGCAAGGTGAGCCATGGCTTTGCTCTGTCAAGCTTGTAGTGTGGAATTACGCTTACCACGTTTCATATAGCTCAGCTTTTATCACTTCAGTTTAGATTTTTGGCTTTTGATCTTGTTCTTTTATTTATGGGGCTGCTTTTGAGGAGGATTTTTCACCCCCACCCATGTGCAATCTTCAGGATATTTGAAGATGTATTTTGTTTCCTGTGGATTTTCTTCAAATCCTTTTTTTCTTTTTTCCCAAACACACACATACTAGAAAGTGCATGCACTGCCAGCACAAAGGAAACTGTAAACGTGAACAATAGTCTTTCAGTCTGCTCAGATCAATGATAAATTGTGAGGTCTGTGCTATTTCTTTTCATAGCGTTGCTAAGGAGAGATGTTTGGAGATACCCACAGTCTTAGAAGAAAAATTATAATGTGAAGAGCTTAAGAACAGTTAAGAGCAGCAGCAATACTATTGCTGGGTTTTTTGGTTGTTTTTTTTCTGTAGAAATATCTTGAAGGAAGAACTTTTTTACTACTCTGACACAAATAGCACTGTGACAGGCTGAGAAGCAATCTTTGCCTTTGGGAGTATTATTTGTATGTATTGATTATCTGACGTTGGACTTTTTCCCAAAGTGAGGTGAACATGTGAGTCATCTATCAAAAATAATGGTGTCTGTGAATTGGTTACAGACAATTTTCAATTATTAAGATGTCAGAAACAAAGTTCCCTTTTTTTTTCTCCTGAAGGACAGCATGATTTGACAAATATGTAATAAAGGCTTGTAGTCAGGAGTACTGAGCACCTTCAGTTCTTATTAACGCTAATTAAGCACAACACTTGTCTATTTCCATCTAAAAATCTCCTTTCAGACCTCTAATGTGTCTCTCATGCTTCAGAGGCTCTAAGTCTACAGTGCTGGAGTTCAGGTTGGTTCTTCAGTTTTTGAATAGTAAGAGCAGGGCTTTGCAAATGACTCCTTGTAATCTGTAGGATGACATTGTTCCTTTCCAGGAGAGCCACAGGTTCAAGGGCTCTGATAGAAACTTATTAGCTTAGTGTAGTTGAAATGCATGGTATATTTTCAGATATTTTATTTATTTTTTCTTGTTTAAATACATACCTCTTGTTCTTTTTCTCTCTTTCAGCAAACTCCACTGCATTCATTTTAGCTCCTGGGATGCAAACAAGGAGTGGACAGTAGATATGCCAAAGGATGAAGATATTGAAGCTATCTGTCTAGGTCAGGGCTGGGCTGCTTGTGCCACTAGTGCCTTGCTGGTTCGACTGTTTACAGTTGGAGGAGTTCAGAAAGAGATATTCTGTCTCCCAGGTCCAGTGGTGTCTATGGCAGGGCATGGAGAGCAGCTGATGATTATTTACCACAGAGGTATTTCTCCCTTCTGTCCTTTTTATGTCCTGAGTTCGTGTTTTCATTTCCTTGTCTGTTCCTGGCTTCAGATGCTGTATTTGTGTAGTCATCAGAAGTATTTTACTTTTCCCCCTTGTCTTGATGATGGTTACACTGTCACAACCTGTAAGTCTTCAGCATCTGACAGTAAAGCATATGTTTTATATTGGGATGCCTAGATTAACTTGTGGGGAACAGGAGAATTTTATAACAGTAGCACAAATAGATTGAACTTAGGTTTCGGTCATGCCATGATTAATTACTTGAGGAAATTAAGGAACTAGTTGTTATGCATACTTTGTATGTCCGAAGTGGCAAGTAGTCTCTTGTCTGGGAGTTTGTTTGTGAATAACACTGCCTTAGACTTAGCTTTTGATTCAGAAGTTACCTAAATCTAGCTAAGTGACAAAGACCATTTGCTTTCTAGCACAGTCTTTGACCAACTTCTTCCTAGGTACTGGATTTGATGGAGAGCAGTGCCTTGGGGTACAGCTGATGGAGCTAGGAAAGAAGAAGAAACAAATTTTGCACGGAGACCCTCTTTCTCTTACACAGAAGTCCTATTTGGTGTGGGTTGGATTCTCAGCAGAAGGTATGAAATTAAATGAAATGCAAATAGAATTAATAAGATAAAATTAATTGAAGTCCTGAACTGGGGTCAGTTCCCTTGCAGTAGCACTGGCTGTCAGAAGGTGGCGCTTCTTTCTAAGGAAAGCAGTTTGCCGGCGCTGTCGCGCTGCTTGGGTGAGAGGATATTGAATTTGAGTTACGTAAAACGTCATTTCCCAGCAGTATCCACCAGTTCAAACTCAGCCACGTCATAATTAGTTGCCTGTCAGAATAATGCTCTGTATTTGTATCCAACAGGTACCCCGTGTTACGTGGATTCTGAGGGAATTGTGAGGATGTTGAACCGAGCACTTGGGAACACTTGGATTCCGGTGTGTAACACACGAGAGCATTGCAAAGGAAAATCTGATCATTACTGGGTCGTTGGCATCCATGAAAACCCCCAGCAGCTGAGGTCAGATATACCCCAAAGGAAATGCTCTGTTTGTCTTACCTTCTAGAAAGAGAAACTGGAAATGAGTTTTACTAAAACAGATACACAGTAATGGCTCTAGTTCCCGAATGTAATTCAGCGTGGATGTTTCATTACTAAGTTTGTTTTGAATAGACTCTTGGTTTTATAATGTGTGACAAACTAATATTAGCTTCTTGCCTTGGCTGGCAGACATGTGCACTTTGTTATGAAATCACGTCTGTGATGCAGGCACATTTGTAAGACTGCACTTTGCTTATGGTTGCTCTTAGGATTCTGCTTCTGTTGCTGATATATTTTTTTAAATTTCTGAGTTTTTAGCTATATTTTTCCCTTTTGCCCCTTTGAGAAGACTCAAATCCTGTAAGTAATCTACATTGTTAGGCACAGATAAATAAGAACAATCTGGTACTATGTTAATATTTAAACTGTGGCCACAAGAAAGATTCTGGGAAAGTGCTGATGTGCTCAAATAATTATCTAGCTGAGAGTGACCCATTACTTTCAAAATGTGAGTATTCCTCTTAATTGCAACAAGCACCAGAGACACTTAGTTGCCAAGCTTTGTGTGTTGTCTTATTTGGTGATCTATGTCCTTTTCCCACTGGATCATAGAATCCTAGAATCCTAGAGTGGCCTGGGTTGCACAGGAGCACAGTGCTCACCCAGTTCCAAGCCCCTGCTGTGTGCAGGTCGCCAACCAGCAGCCCAGGCTGCCCAGAGCCACATCCAGCCTGGCCTTGAATGCCTGCAGGGATGGGGCATCCACAGCCTCCTTGGGCAACCTGTTGCATTTTATTGAAATTTAGGCTGTCTCACTTTGCTGCTCATGCAGTTCACCACGAATGTGCAGGACACGTGGCATTGGTGAGGTGATCAGCTGCAAGTCAGTCCTCTTGTCTTTCTGCTCCAAGAGGGATGGTGCTGACCTCTGAATTGCAAAGGGCATTCGATTCAAAGCCACCAGCATACTGAAGATAAGGAGTGGGGAGGGTTATTGTAGGAACAACCTGTGCTGTAATCAACGTGGATAGCCAGAGCACTAATGCTTCCTTTTTCCCCTAGTGTTTGAAACAGCAGCTTAGAGCTATGAAAGCAGACATTTTTGTCAATGCTTGTTGGTGCTGCTGGAAGCACAGCTCTTCTCCAATCACTGTGTTGCTTAAGTGATAGTTACCAGAACACTAGTTCAATGAAACATTAAGACTACGTTGTTAGTATCTGTGTATCTGCATGCCCTCCCTTTTTGTTTTCGCCCTCTGTGTGCCTACATACATCACTGTTAAGCCCAAAACCTTCATCAGAATAAGCAGTCTGTGCCTGCTCTTTTTCCAATGGCCTTTTGTTGTTTGGTAGGTTGTGCATTTGATAAACTGCACTTATGTTTTGTAATTGCTGTCAAATTGTGTGTTGTGTGAGATAGAGATCTGTGTCTGTTCTGTGCCATACTTGGAGTTTCTGATGTGAACAAGAGCAGCGTGTGCCTTGCTGCTTTCAAAATCTTTTATTGGTTGCAGTGTAAAAATAACCCTTCATAATGCAATCTTACATCCTGCTATATTTAAGTCAGTAATTTAATTACTACTTTTTAAAGACCAAATCCTCTTAAAGTGCCTTGCTTCTTAGGAGACGTGGTTTAGATGATGAGGATCACAGCTGCTTTTTCTTTCCCGTGCACAGGTGTATTCCTTGCAAAGGAGCCCGATTCCCTCCGACACTTCCACGTCCTGCAGTGGCAATATTATCTTTTACACTCCCTTACTGCCAAGTTACAACAGAAAAGGGACAGATGGAGGTATGGAATGATGTTGAGACCACAGCTGATTGTCTTAGACATCCGCATAGCAGGGATTATACAAGCTTTCTATTAATCATCTCTGCGAGGAAGAGAGTGGTACAAACTCTGCATAAGGCACCTGGCAAGGGAGGTTATCTGAGTTCAGGCTTTTGGGTGGCTTTTTTTCTGTTTGTTTTGCTTTACAGCTGGTTCTAGAAAAATACTTAATGAGGCTGTTAGAGTTGACACAAGGTTTATATTTACATTATAAATTATGTATATTGTATACGTATATATAAAATATTATAAATTACATTTAAAACATTTATTTATATTTATAAATAATCTCATTCTGACCAATGAAGGAGAACACCTAGAAAAGTATATCAATTATCCAATTTTTAATTGATTTGTGTATTACGGTGTCGTGGGGTTCAGCTGTAGTACACAAAATAGAAATTAATATGAAATGCTGGCTTCAAACTTAGAGACTGTCTAGTACTGTTGGAAGTTTATTCTCATTGATAGAAGTGTAAAGGGTTTCAGCAAGTGCTTTGCTTCTGTGAACTCACTGGAATTCATGTTGAGGATCTATTTATTTATTAATGTATTCTTTATTTGATGGACCATGGTGGTTTGCTTGTTTTGTTTTTCCTGTCCTTTCCAAACAATAAAAGGGAAACTTTGGAAACTGGAACTGTCAGTTTAGCCTGAGGGAATGTGTACTTTAGTGTGTGTTGTGCTTATGAAGAAACAGATGATTCCTAATAGATCTAATGAGTGGCTTTGAATGAGTTATTTTTCCACACAGCTAGGCTGGTGCAATAACCATACCAGTATTTCACTGGAAAACATCAGCTATGAGGTTTTTTTTTCAGCTGTCTCACAAATGAGTGTTACTCCTACAGTTCCAGTGTTACTGTGGAATCCTTCCACTTTGCTGGGGGACAGAAATTACAAGATAAAACAATCAATTTGTTCAAGAATTGCCTGTGCTGGTAGCAAAGTGATAAATGTCTAAGAATCATCCTACTGAAAGCCCGTGGTGCAAATGGGATTTAGAATACGTGGAGTCTGTTCAGTTTGTAGATGGATGTTAGTGTGGTCTGTTCATCCTGAGGAGGCATTGGCATTTGAGGAGAGCTGCCTACCTCTCACCATCGTTATAAAATGAAAAGAAGACTGAAGAATGAATGATAAAATCCTTTGTAAGTTGTTGGGCATTGAGCTCAGAGCTTCCTTGTTTCCCCCCCACCTGACCTCCAGAATGTCTTTCTTTTTTTCAGGAGCAATACTGGCGTTCAGTTGTATTTCACAACTATGTGGATTACTTATCAAAAAATGGCTACGAGCTTGATGAAAATGCTAAAAGTCAGCCAGTGAAGGAACAGCAGGAACTTCTGATGAAATTGTTTGCTGTAAGTACAAGGAAATCAAAACCAAAAACGATCCCTGAAACTTTGAGTAGATGGCATTTGATTTAAACTCTGATGTGATTCTCTGAGTGGAAGTTTGGCTCATCCAGTGGAAGTTGGTGCTCCCCAGATGCAATAAGAGGTGGATGGCAGGTCATGTTGTTATTGCTTATCACAGGATAGAAAGAAGGAAGGCTTCCTAACCAAAAATTAAAGAAAAAACAACCCTCTAAAAGAAGCTTGATAATTTTTGTCTTTATTCACAAACCTCATCATGTTCTGGTCCTGTAGTCTTCAGAGGGCTGTGTCACTGAGCTGTGTAACTCTCAAGGCTTTTCTCCTTCCAGCTTGCTTGTAAACTGGAGCGTGAATTCCGCTGTGTGGAACTTGCTGACCTCATGACACAAAATGTTGTGAGTTTAGCCATCAAGTATGCATCCCGCTCGCGAAGACTCAATTTAGCTGAGCGACTCAGCGAGGTGGCTGTAGAGAAAGCAAGTGAATTGGCAACAGCTCTGGAGGATGAGGAGGAGGAGGAGGATTTCCCAACTCACATGAATGCTGGGTAATGCAAATTTCTGGGATTAAAAAGCTGGGAATGTTTTTACTGATTTCTTAATGGTGGCTTCAGAGGCAAAGTGGAGCTGATTCTGAGTTGCTCTGATTATTTTTTACTTCTGTTTTCTTCTAAGCTTTTGTTGTTTTGATCGACTCCAACCTATTTTTTTTCTCTTTGCCTTTTACCTCTTTTTCATCCACACCCACCTTAAGGCCTTTTACTTCCCTCCAGCTCCCTCTTCTTTCAGCTACCTCAGGGTATCCCACTGTGTCTTGTTCCCTCACCTCTAATCCCAGCTCTTCAAAACGAATGAAATATTACAGGTTTGCAGTTCATTCATTTCTTTGTATCTGTGCTCCTACCTTTCCTCCTATATCTATGTCTGTTTTATCTGGAGGCAAAAGAAGTTTATTTTCCTCTCTGTTTATTGTTGTTTTGCATTTGTTTTAAACTGTGGAACATATGGGAAGAGCTGTGTGTTCTTGCTTTGCATCTGGATGATGCAGCTGGAAGGAAGCAAGTAGCTAACCACCAGTCAGTTAAAGCAGAGAAATGTCATAATGTTTTATCAGAAGCAGTGTCCTCCCACAGCAATTTTCTGTGTGCAATTTGTAACTTTTTTAGGCAAGAGGAAGTGATAAGCTGAGGGATTTATCTATAGCCTTTCCCTTTTCTCCTGTGTGAAACTGCATGTTTAAAACTCCTTGCCAAATGGTCTGCCCCCTTCTGGAGTATGAATGGGAGTTGCTATCCCGTATCTGCCCACTCCGAGGGCTGAAATACACCACAGACACTGCGTTGTTCTTAGCACCCAAGCAATTTAATACTGGCATTCTAATTAAGAGAAATGAACCTTTTGTTTACATGTGCATGCATTTTAGTAATCAGTAAAGAGGGAAATGCAAGAAATGTACATGCTATAGTTTGGGAATTTAGAAAATTGCTGGATTAAACATGAAAGCCTGCTGCCTAAATTTCAGGCTGAAAATACGAGTCTCTGTTGTCAGGTGTGCATTTGTTTATGCAGAAAAGTAGCCTGGTTTTTCTCACCATAGTGGAGGTATTTATATTTAAATGGAGATTACAGAAGGTGTCTTCTGTTTGTGTTTACCTTTGTGGCAAAGTGTCCTTAGCAGCCTTGTTGTGAGCTCTGAAGAAGGTGGCAAAAGCTTGCTCTTCGTGTTTGAGTGTTTGCTCTTGTGTGCAGAGCTGTTTGAAGAATGGTGCCAGCACTTGTACTGGTGTGAGACTCAGGTGGTTTAGTAGCTGTGTGGTCTGTCTTAGAGCTACATGAGAACCACTGCAAGTGCTTTGTACTGAACTGCAGTGGTTAATGAAACTTGATTTTTAGTAATCATTGCATTGTAATCGGTGTAACAAGTGCCAAATGTTACTCATCTTATTTCCTAAATTAGTTAAGTAAGTTAGCCTTCGTTTCAGTTTACTGTGTGAATGTGGTGGAGTTCCAGGCACCTCTTCCTTCCTGATGAATTCCTTCCTTTTAGTTACAGCACCTCTGCCACAGAGTGGGGCCGGCTGCCAGGCAGAAGTGCTCAGCAGGACCAAGAGATGGAAGAGGCTGAGGAAACCGATGGGTGTGAGGAGGCAGAAGGAGTGCCTGAAGTGCCTAAACAGAGTAAGAATAATCTGTTCTCTGAGTGGGATGGAAGCTATAGAATCATTTGAGTTGGAAGGGACCCTTAAGGGCCATCTAGTCCAGCCCTGCTGCTATGAGCAGGAGCACCTTGATCAGAGCCCCATCCAGCCTGAGCTTGGGCAGAAACAAAACAGAAGCAGGGCATCAACCACCTGTCTGGGAAACCTGTGCCAGTGCTTCACTACCCTTATCATAGAAGACTTCTTTCTGATGTGCAGTCTAAATCTCCCCTCTTTTAACTGGAAACCATTTCCCCTTGTGCTATCAAGGCATCTTATCTGGATGTGTTCTTCACAGACTTGATAAGGAATTCTGGAATTTCCCTGATAACTTTTAGTTTGGATAACTCAGCAGTATATAGCACCAAACAAGTGATCATAGAATCACAAGGTTGGAAAGGACCTGCAAGATCACGTAGTCCAACCATCCTAATGGAGTTTTCTCTCTGTTTTTTTATTTTATTTTTTATTTTTTGCATAAAATTTAGGAAAGGCAGGCACACCACCTGACAAAGAGGTGAGGTTCAATTTAGAAGCCAGTATAAATTAATTGTTTCTTTCACTGAGTTTTGACAGCTTGCAACTGTAGCAGGGGCTGTGTTTTCTGCAGGCTAGTTAGAACAGGCCTAGTGGTTTCTAATCCCTCTTGGCTTTAGCACATGAAAAAATATGCAACAGGTCTAACAGGGTGACATACAGAAACTTCTGACCCTGAGCTTCCTGTTGCCAGAATCCCCTGCATGACAGAGCCCACCTGATCAGGGTCTGTAGCCCAGCGTGTGCCTGCAGTCGCTGCAGAGTAACAGAATGTGTGTCTCCTGCTCTGTCACAGCTCGCTCCTGTATTGTCCATAACTGCTTCAAGGGATCCCTGGGGAGTTTTTTTGTTGTCTGACACTGTTTCTAATGTGCTAGGTCACTCTGTGATGCTATTATTTGATTTCAGTTCAAGTCCTGCAGGAGATGAACTGATGGACCAACAGTTCACTGAGTATTCCCTCTTCAGCATCTGGGCTTTTACTTGCAAAAGAATTGTCAGGCAGTCTGCAGTGTTCTGATGTTCCTATCGTTACCAAAGGCAGACTGTTTTTTTTTTTTTCCTCCTTTACTTTGTCTCCATTCACCTCCTCATCTGTCCCATCCTGCTGTGTGTTTCTATGTGCTGAAAATATTCATTTGGGGACTTTTAAGTGGTGATCTGGAGGAGAAAAGCAAAATGAGTTTAGTGATTATCTATAGGGTGTGTTAGCTTCTTACCTCCAAAGAAAGGAGACAAAAGATGGATGGATGGAAAGATAGCTTCACCTGTAAAACAGATCTACTGCTTTCTGGTTTACTATAGTTATGCCAATGCTGTAAAAAGTAAATATAAATATCTTATAGTTGTCTACCCCTTATTGTTAAGCATTTATTTAAAAATCATGCTTCTCTCTTTCAGACATGACTAGCTTTTCTAATTCAAAAAAAATAGGTTGAAGAAATCAGTATAGAACTCTTAAGATAAATCCAGTTAAAGAAGATGGATGGCTTTGTAAAAGTGTGTGCACAATTTGGAAATGCATATTTTAAAGTACAGACTGGTTCCTATGACTTGCTTGTGTGTTTAGGATTTTGTTTTTAACTGGTTCTTACGTTTTACTGTACCTTTTTGTTCCAAAGGGCCAAATCCTTTCTCCAAAGCAGTCTCTGCAGCAGAGGTGATTACTCCTAAGTCTGGTGAGTAAATCTCCATTTATTCCACTGTAAGAACTTTGCCATGCCTCACCACCTCCGTGCCTGTTTTTTTCTGTCCTCTCATTGCTACTGAAATGCAGTGCCTAACAGTGCTGTCAAGGAGTAACTTATGCTGATTGTTATGTTCACATTTTCAAGAGGTTCCTTATTCCTGTTGATGTCATCTTTACCTAATGATGCTCTTCAACACCACGCTGATAACCTTGCTTGTGCCAAGTGCTGAATCAGTTTGTCTGCCTGGCTGTGTCCTAAAGGTGTTCTTTCAGACAGGGAAAAATTAGAACAATGATCATTTGATTTGTCTTCATAATTACAGATATGTTCCTTGATTGCACTCACAGAGCAGAGTTAGTAACCCTGCCATAGGACTGTTAGTCTGGTTTAACAGGCAGGGCAGAATACAGTCCTGCATTCTTTCTTGCTTCTTCCCTCCTGCCATCCTCCAGCAAGATGAATAGGAATGGAAATGGAGGAAACAGTGGGTGTTCCTATGGATTTGTACTTGTAGGTCCAGTGTGGCTTTTCTGATGACTAATAGCTGAGGATGTATAGTATGACCTTCATGCAGTTAACAAAGCGCATTTCTTTTTAGCCAAATACTTTCAAGCCTAAAGGGAACTTCTTTGCTTTGGTGTGGGATAATGAATGCCTCTGATCCAGTCATCATCTTTAATTTTCAACTAACAGAGGCTGAAACATGAAAAATGAGTGTTAGCCACGTTTTTTTGCAAATGAGGCTAATGATCTTTCCTCTGTTTATCTACAGTGTGCGTGTTGTGTGCGCACGCATTTTTACATTCTTCTCTTTCTTTCCTATTAAATAGCTGTAATTGCATCAAGCAGCCAAGGACGAGTGAATCCCTTCAAGGTAAGAATCTTGAACAAGCTGGTTTGATTGTGGCGTTCTGAAAATCACAGCAGGTGATTATATCTAAATAAACAGTACAGCTACGACGGAAATCTTGGAGGGACAGAGCATAAAGGAAGTGTCTGTTTGTTTGTTTTGCTAGGTGTCATCCAGCAAAAAGGACCCATTGGTCCCCTCAGCAAATGTTCTAGACACTATGAGCAAATACTCAAAGAAAATTTCTAGCAGTCGAGCTGTAAACAAGCAGAGCCCTCCAGTTATAAAGCCTCTGATTCCTAAGCCAAAGTCCAAGCAGGTAATGCTTCTGGTCTTTTCATGTTGTTTCAATAAGCAAAAAACAGTCAATTGAGTTTCACCAGCTTTCATCAAGTGTGAAACCTGTTGATTTAGTAAGTCCTTGTAGATGGCAGTGTTCTTTTAAGCATAATGCAGAAATTGATGCAAACGCAGAACAGGAATAAGAAAGTGTTTCTTCATTTGCAGAAATTATATTCTGCGGTGAATCTCGTGCTTTTCTTTTAAATAATGTGAAGTAAATATCTGCTGTGCTGAAGTTGAGCAGTTTATGTAACATTCTTTGGATTAGTTGTTCCGTTCATGGAAATGATTGCTATGCCTTTAGGAAAAGCTTTTTGTTAGGCTCTATGATGTGCCTTGTTTGAGGGTGGCACTGCTGCATTTTTTCACTCACCTTCTTTTTTTAATGCACCAACTTCTGCAGGCTTCAGCAGCGTCCTTCTTCCAGGTACGCACAGCCAGCTGCAGTGAAAAAAGAGTGGGAGAAAGAGAAGAAAAAGCAGGAAATGAGCCCCCTGTGGTCCAAGTCACTGCACAGGACAACACAGAAAACAAAAGGTGAGTGAACGCTTGCTGCTCGGTGCCATAGTCCGATCTTGATAGAACAGCAAGTCCAAAAACTGTTTGTTTCTGAAGACACAGAGCTAGCCAAGGTGCCTTAATATCAAGGTTGAAGTTTTAGCTCACAATTTGTCACATTTGGGAGTTTTCTTCAGATGAACAGCAAACTGGTGCTTACGTTGTGGCAGTTTGATAACATGCTTATTACATTCACAGTGCCAGAGCAGAGAAAGTTCCTGCTTATTCGATCTTTCCAGTTATGCATGGCAGCATTATTCAAAGTGTAAGTTTTGCATCAGGCTGAAACAAATCCATAGAGTGTGTGCATGAATGTGTGGATGAATAATAAACAAACAGTGTGTAATGCACAGTGTGTCGTTTCAGGGCTGTAAGCAACAATTTCTGCCTTGATGATTTTGAAACTGATAATAACCTTTGAAAGATAAGCCATGCTGCTGTACTCTTTCCAAATGCAGGGAAAGCTTAGCATTAAAACATGCCTAGGCAGACTCAGAGATCTGAAAGCTAAACGTTGTATGTGGATGTGTAAATGGTTAATTTTAATATGGGAGCTGCTGGTTTGCTTTGTGCTGTGTATTTTTGTTTTACAGTTTTATTCCTATACTTTTTAAGGAAAAACAGAAAGCCAAAAACTGGCATCACTGAAGCAATATATCTCTTTCTAGCTAACACTCTTAATACATGTTATTCCTCTGCAGCAGATGTATTCTCCACAATCCCAGTCCTCATGAAACTTGCATTATTATAATGACTTTTCATTCAGACTTCATTTAGCTGAGGAAGTCAAATGTAATTATTATTCATTTGGACTACTATTCTTTTCATTGGCCTTAACAGATAAGGTTCTAAAGCATGGGACAAAGAGAACTGTGAAAAGGATTAGCTGAAAGGTGCTACAATGTGCTCTGCTTTTAGGCTGAAGAGACCTTGTCAGAAAGGAAGAGAACCATTATGCTTTATCATTCTGAACCTGAAATGTTAATCTCCACATCTATCACAGAATTAATAAACACACTTGGATTAGCCTTGCCTTGTCAGCATGTTCTGTTAGCATACAGCAAGAGGAGAAAGTGAGCTGCTGACTGTATATGCTGTTGCTTTGGAGAACAAAAAACCCTCTCAAGTGCTGTTTAGAAATGTTATTTTGGGGCATATGGTTTTCTTGTAACCTTCATTAGCTGACATTCTTTCTGTGCTTGTTTAAGACCAAAGACAGGTTTCCAGATGTGGCTAGAAGAGAACAGAGCAAACATTTTAACAGATAATCCTGGTCTGAATGAAGCAGAAGTAATAAAAGAAGGCATGAGTCGGTTTAGGATTCTGTCAACAGAAGAAAGAATGGTAAGAAATGTTCTCTAATTTATTTTTATTTTACATTTCTTTCTTCCCCCACCAATTTTTTGGATTATTTCCAGTTAGCACTTTTTTTCCTTTATATTCCACTGTTGTCCCTCCTCAGGAACTTCAGTTTTGAATTGGACCATGATCTAAAACGTACACTGTGAAAATATTGCCTGTGTTGATGTCTTAACAATAAACAAAACAGAAAGCTGCTTTCCCAGAATGGGGCATCTGGGAGAAATGTAATCAATGGAGAAATAACAAATGAGAAGGGAAGGAGTTAAAAGTGATATAGTGAGACTTAATTCATTGGGGCTTGGTTCTAAAGCCTTTTGGCTTTATGTGTCCAGAAAGACCACTAAAGCCTTCGGTTTCATTTGCAGGCTCAAAGGAATTGTACTTTTGAAGGTGAATGCTGTTACAAAAGAAAAGTGAGGACATTTTACTCAACTCGATTAGCAGCCTCCCTTAGTTCTTAACAGGAATTACTCCATTGCTCCCTTACAATCAGAGAAAGAGGGCATGTAAAATAATGCAGTGCATTTTGTGGCCTGCTGTGTCCTTTTCTACTTAACGATGTGCTTTCTTCACAGGTGTGGACTGAGAAAGCAAAAGGTGGAGCAGGAAATGATTCCACAGAAGACAAAAAACGGAAGCGTCCCACAGCTGCTGAAGATGAGGCGAAAAAGAACGAGGAGCAAAAATCGGAGGAGTCGAATGTATCCAAAAAGAAGAAGCCTTTAGATCAATCAACCAATGTCAGACTGTCATCTTTTGCATTCAAGCAGAGCTAAATAATACCAGCAGAGCTGGTACCTCCTCAGCATCTGCTTTCTCAGTGCAGTTATGCAGTGTTTTCAGAAATGTGCTGCTGCACTCAAAGAGCACTAGCAAAAAGGGAGTGCCTTGCTCCAAATGTTTTTAGAAAGTATTTTGTGATCGACTCTTTAGAGAAATGTTGAATCCATTCATCAGGTCTCTTTGCAAGTTGCTAGTGTAAAGACAGACAGAAGAACTAATGCTAATGGACCTGTTACCTAGAAGTGCAGTGCCACAGTTTTGTGCAGCCATGTGTCCACGCTCATAATATTTGGTGCTAAATATGGGTGAGTTGTTTTGGGGAGCATATGCTATGTACAGAACTGTCCTGTGGTTTTAGAGCCATGGCTTCTCTACCATTCCTTCTGCCTGCTGCAAACACTTGTAAGAGAAGGACAGTGCAAGGAATGAGAAGGAGGGGAAGTTGATGACTTAACATCTTGATGGTCAGCTGCAATGTCAGCATGTGAGGCAGTCACTGAGAAGCCTGACTCAGGCTGGGACAGCAAACCAGGGCAGGTAGGACTGAAGCTGAATTAGGAGTGTTAGGTGTGCGAAAACGAGCCATGCCAGACTGTGCAAATGTGTTTTCCCTGTCTGTACTTCAGTGCTCAGAAATTGTGTGCATTGTTCCACGTGTTTGTTTTTAAAATGAAATGGGATTGTTCCTTTCCTTTACAGTTTTTGTAATTAAACAGACTTTAAGGCAGTCATATTTACCCTTCTTTGGGGAAGAGGCAATGTGTCTAGTAGATACATTTGAAAGAAATTCAAGTTTCAGAACTTTTTTTTTTGAGATAAACCAATTTAACATAACAGCATCCTGGGTTTTTTTTTTCTGGCTTTACGAATCTTTTTATTCTTCATTTCTCTTCATTTTATTACTGAAAAGCCAAATGATTCTCCATTGGGAAGACATTTTTAACATTAAAATCTGTAGGTTGAAGATCCAGAGCGATTTTTGTACATTGCAGAGGTGTTCTGCAAAGAAAAACCCCTCCTGTTTTCCCTGTACTTAGAAAATAGAAGGGTCGTGATGTCAGCTGGGATGGTAAACACATAGGGAAAAATCTTAAGACCCATTAATTTAAATCCCTTTTTTAGATCCACTGTTCTTGTAATTGTTTCTCATGTTATGGTTCAGTGCTGACAGTAAGTAAGAATTAATGTAAGTGTACTTACACAGAGGGACTGCATTGACACAGCAGAAAATCCAGAAGAGTAGTGGGATATTCCAACAGTTGTCTGCATACTTTGAGAAGAAATGATGGTATTGATGGCTGTACAGGATGAGTGTTTTAGGCAGCAAGGCATATTTCAGCATTTGGGTTTACTGAAGAACAACAGGATGGCAGTGGTAAGAAAAACATCCTGATAGAAAATCACTGTGGGCTTAGTGAACTGTGTGATGTTGTTTTTCTGCTGGACTGGGTAATTGTGATGACAGTTTAGAGTCCTCATCATGGTCCTGGGAGATGGGGTGAGTGGGAATGGACAACGTTTCTTTTTTTCTTCATATTCAAACTGAGCTACCTGCCCAGTGTCCTTTTATGCAGGCCAAAATACAAGAAGAAATTAAGTCTCCAGGGCTCCTTCATGAAGGCTGCATTGTGTACTTGTGCAGTGCATTGATATCTTGGGCTCACGACATTGAAGTCCTTTGCAGGCTCAAAAGGTGAACTGAAAAATCAGGTAGATAAGAAAAGAGTCTGGAACTGGCTTAGAAATGTACTCTGTGTCCCAAATTATGATGGGGAAAAAAAAAAACCAAAACATTTTAATGACTAAGATGGAAATCCTTCTTTGAAAAGCAGAATGTTCAGATTGGATGACTTTGGGAACATCTGGGCACGTGTCAGTGAATTATTTCTACCTTATTCCTCCTGAGCAGGATGCTGACTGGTAGCTTCTGATGCAGTGGCATTGTTTTGGAGGGAAAAATAGTGCTGCTGATGAAAGAGAAACAGAACCAAGCTGGTCTGTAGATCCAGCTGTTGGGTCTGTGTCTGTTTGCTGTCTCACATCTTCAAATTGCACAAATCCAGCACAGTTCCTGCTCTGCAATGGAAGCAGGTAGGTACAGCTGGTCCCACGAAGCATCCAAAGTCCTTTTGGCTCCTGTAGGAGGGAGGAAACATCCAAAGTAAACTTGCAGAAAAGTTTTCTGGCTGGTTTCAGAGAGCTGGATCTTTGCAATCGCGTGGCTCTTCTGAACAAACATGTCAAAGGTCTGTTTTGAGGGAGACTCCTGGATTTAGTGGATGAATTCATGGAAATAACTGAGAGGACGTCAGATTCCATTTGCAAGTCCCCAGTTCCTGTTTGCTTTTCTCCTGGCTTAATTTTTGTTTTATATTTTTTGTGGGTTTCATCAGACCCAATGTCCACAGCCTGGGGGCCACAGTCTGAATCTCACTGCTGTGCACGGGGCTGGAAAGCAGCAGCAGAACTGCTTCCTACATTACAGCTGGGATCTCAGAGGTAGGGGGCTGGAGGTGGTGGTGTGCCCTTCTTGCAGTCCTCCACTTTGCAAAATGGTGGAGAGGTGCAAAAAGGAACAGCATTTTAGCCCTGGCATTTAATTAAGCCTTAACTAAGCGCTGCTGCTGGCCCCAGCACCAAAACTAGCAGCCAGCAGCAGCACCTGCCTTGCTTCCAGACCCCAGCTCTTTCATCAGAGCTGCACTCTGCTCCATTGCCCAGCTGCAGGCAGAGCTGCAAATAACCTCCCAGTGCCAGGAGGCTTCCACCTGGCTGGGCAGTGCCAAGCAGAGCTGGGTGTTCACAGAACGATGAACTCAAACCTACCAGAAAACATGGAATGGATCTTTAAAGAAAACTTAAAACCTGACTAGCTGTTTTTCTTTCAAAATAGGACTTAATTCCCAGCTGTGGGGCTCTGTGCTCACCCCACGCCTGCAGTGCAGCAGTGGAAAGCGCTGCTGCATCTCAGCCTGCTCCCCTGCTACTGTCACAGCTCCTTTCCACATCCCAGGAGCACAAAGCATCTCCTCTCCCTCACTCTGCTTCTGACTGCTGCGTTTTTCCATTTCATCGTGTTGTTTGACCTTAAAGACAATCCCCATGCCAAAGCCTGCTGTCTTTTTTTACACATGGGGTATTCTGTTGTACATCAACAGATCGAGTCGTGCAACGCATCCAGCTTTGCAGGACAGATACAACTGCCAAAAACCAGCCAAAAAGACTCCTAGCAGAGGGTGCAGCCTGCTGGCCTTTCAAAGCAGTGAGTACCCACCTGAGCTCTGCAGCTGGAGAGCGTGGCAAGCCCTTTATCTCTGGAGAAGATCTATAAATGGACGACTTGGCGTGCTGGAGCATTGCAGACCTGTTTGATTTCAGAGGGAGTGCCAGGCTCACAGGAAGCCAGTCATTTATTCCGAGAAAAGAACACTTGTACTGTAAAGCAATAAGGTTTGTATTCACCTCCCAAAGAATATTTTCTTTGGCTTTCCAAGCTTTGTAATATAATTCTGCTGCAAAGGAAAACAATGGCCCAACTCATTCGTTTACTTAGAGGCAGGCACCACGCTGATCTTTACCTGGGCTGTGAAGAGCCGCTTGACGCAGGACTTGAGTGGACACAAATGGTCAGGAAATGGGGGTGAACAATTTGAAGTGCTGTGTTGCCAGAGAGCAGCCTGCTCTGCGAATGGCTTTATTGATCCTGGGCTAATAATGCTGAGAAGCAATGGAGTGGGGAGGTGCACGGGCACAGCGAGCTCCACTGGTGAAGCTGAAGCCATCCGTGGTTCAGAATTGGGACGGAGAGCTCAGCAGGGCTGTGCTGGGGCTATGCTCTGGCTCAGTGCTAAAGGTGCTATTGATCTGCATTGCTCTCCTGCCTGAGCTCTTAGCAAGACATCAGGCCGACACAAATCGCTGCAGATGGGTTGAGGAGGAGGAATTTGTCAGCTCAGACTTTAAGTGCTGAGTTCAGTGCCCAGTGCTTCTACTTGAGTCAATGGCAGAAAAAATACAGCGTGTGATTTAATTCTGCCATTTAATGGCTGTCAGTGCAGAAATTGCATTTAAGAAATGCTTTTTAGATGGCTTCACTTGACCCAGAGAATACTGCCCAGGTCCTTCCTCAGCCATTCTGGCACAGCAGTGGTTCCCTTAAGGAGTTCTTAGTGGTCGTCGTTGCCCAGTGGGCACTGGGGTTAATTAATAGAGAATTGTTGATAAAATCTTGGCCCGAGGAGTACCGAGGAACATAGGCACCTTTGGAAACTCCTTTGGAAACGACTAAACCCAGCAGCACATCCCCATTGAATGCAGGGCTGCAGGTGGGAGCACAGAAACACCAGCACATGGAATTATCCCATATGATGGGAACATACTGATGAATATGTAATTGCATGTGGAATGAATGACGTATTTCCATCATGGAAAAGCGCTGTTTGACATATCCCAAGACCCCCTGGAGGCAGCAGCCAGTCGTTTTCCCCTTTCCCCCCATCCCTGCTTTTGCAGCTCCGTGCTCCCCACGGGCGGTTTGCGGGTGGTTCGGCCCGCGCCTCGAACCCGGATCCCGGCGGCTGGCGGAGCGGTGACGTAAGAGCGGCGCCAGCCAATGGGAGCGGCGCGGGCGGTATAAAGCGGGCCGCTGCGCTCAGTCGGGTGGGAGCCTGGTGGGGTTGAGGGAGGGCAGTGTGGGACCGGGGTTTGTGCAGCGCTCTCGGCCGGGCCGGCTCTGCCGGCGCCTATGGCGACGGCACGGAGCTGCAACGGGTACGCACGGCGGGAGGGACCGCCATCCCCCACGCTGGGCACGGAGAAGCCGCGTGTGTCCGCCGCTAGCGGCGGCAGCGGGGACGGATGGCGGGGCGAGCGGCCCCGCAGCGAGGAGGACAACGAGCTGAGCCTGCCCAGCCTGGCGGCCGCCTACACCACCATCCTGAGGGCGCTGGGCGAGGATCCCGAGCGGCAGGGGCTGCTGAAGACGCCCTGGAGGGCGGCCACCGCCATGCAGTTCTTCACCAAGGGCTACCAGGAGACCATCGCGGGTAGGCGGCCGCGCCGAGCCCGGAGGGGCACCTGGGGCGGGGGTTCACCTCGCCTTCCTTCCTACTAGCCGTGCCAGTAAGGGCTGCGCTCGGTGCGTGCTGTAATGCGGGGCTTGGGAAACGAGGGAGTTCCCCTCCGGTTCCCCTTCCGCTCCTTCTGACGCTCGTAGGTGAGTTTCGGTTGGAGGATGAGGGACGCGAGCGCTGAGCCGGGCGCTGCTCAACCCGGAGCCTGCCTTGCGGCTTCGCTTTCCCTTTTCGTTTCCCCGAAGCCCTTCTGCGTGTAACTCGCGGCGCTAACTCGCTGAGCAATTCTTCCTGTTGCGATGTCACGTCCTAAACTCGCCCTGGGAGCTGCTGCTCCGTCTCTGGGGGCGAGCCTGGTGTTCAGCTTCACGTCGGTGCTGGGTTGTCCTCTCGTTCGGTCTCGCCGCACGCCGTGTTTGGGATGGACTCTCATCGAGGTCTCGCACAACGGCACTTTGTCTGCTCAGAGTCATAGAATGGCCCGGGTTAGAAGGGACCTCAAGGATCACGAATCTCCAGCCCCCCCGTGCCACCCTGCTCAGGGGCTGCATTTGTCTCCTTGTTGCACTGTAATACAGGAGCTCTCACGCCCAACCTGCCTGGTTCAAGCATGGTTTTCTTCTTCTGAACACATTTCTGTGCTGAGAGGTTGCTCACTCTCAGCTCCTCTCTCAATATTACTGCAGCTAAACCAGATGGATTCCTGTTAATTCACCCCAAGCTTTTGCTCCGCTGGATAATGAGGGATGCTGGTTCATCTGTCCCAATCTCACATGTGTTTCTTAGAGCAGAGTGGTTCTGGGTACCCCCTTCTGAATGGTCAGCCTTGGTGGCACTGGCACAGGTTGCCCAAGGAGGCTGTGGATGCCCCATCCCTGCAAGCATTCAAGGCCAGGCTGGATGTGGCTCTGGGCAGCCTGGGCTGCTGGTTGGCGGCCTGCACACAGCAGGGGTTGGAACTGGATGAGCACTGTGCTCCTGTGCAACCCAGGCCATTCTATGATGATTCTATACACTGTTTCTATCCACCTGTTACTCTCACTGTTAGGTACTGTGCTCCTGGGCTGCTTTTTGTTTGGCTACTTTTCTAGGAAATAAGAGGAAGCTGTGATGCAGGCATCCTTTCCTGTGCTGGGTGGGTTGTCTCTTGTGCTTCTGGTCTTCCTGCTCTTAGTAGTGAAGTGGGGGGGGGGGGGGGGGGGGG